>NC_088402.1:69622057-69992057 GCF_034236695.1 Oncorhynchus nerka | reverse complement strand
GCAGACAGAGAGCAGACTGGGAGCAGACAGAGAGCAGACAGAGACAAGACTGGGAGCAGACAGAGAGCAGACTGGGAGCAGACAGAGAGCAGACAGACAGCAGACAGAGAGCAGACAGAGAGCAGACTGGGAGCAGACAGAGAGCAGACTGGGAGCAGACAGAGAGCAGATAGAGAGCAGACAGAGAGCAGACTGGGAGCAGACAGAGAGCAGACAGAGAGCAGACTGAGAGCAGACAGAGAGCAGACAGAGACCAGACTGGGAGCAGACAGAGAGCAGACAGAGACAAGACTGGGAGCAGACAGAGAGCAGACTGGGAGTAGACAGAGAGCAGACAGACAGCAGACAGAGAGCAGACAGAGAGCAGACTGGGAGCAGACAGAGAGCACACAGAGAGCAGACTGGGAGCAGACAGAGAGTAGACAGAGAGCAGACTGGGAGCAGACAGAGAGCAGACAGAGACAAGACTGGGAGCAGACAGAGAGCAGACTGGGAGCAGACAGAGAGCAGACAGATATCAGACAGAGAGCAGACTGGGAGCATACAGAGAGCAGACAAAGAGCTGACAGAGAGCAGACTGGGAACAGACAGAGAGCAGACAGACACAAGACTGGGAGCAGACAGAGAGCAGACTGGGAGCAGACAGAGAGCAGACAGACAGCAGACAGAGAGCAGACAGAGAGCAGACTGGGAGCAGACAGAGAGCAGACTGGGAGCAGACAGAGAGCAGACTGGGAGCAGACAGAGAGCAGACAGAGAGCAGACAGAGAGCAGACTGGGAGCAGACAGAGAGCAGACAGCGAGCAGACTGGGAGCAGACAGAGAGCAGACAGAGAGCAGACTGGGAGCAGACAGAGAGCACACAGAGAGCAGACTGGGAGCAGACAGAGAGTAGACAGAGAGCAGACTGGGAGCAGACAGAGAGCAGACAGAGACAAGACTGGGAGCAGACAGAGAGCAGACTGGGAGCAGACAGAGAGCAGACAGATATCAGACAGAGAGCAGACTGGGAGCATACAGAGAGCAGACAAAGAGCTGACAGAGAGCAGACTGGGAACAGACAGAGAGCAGACAGACACAAGACTGGGAGCAGACAGAGAGCAGACTGGGAGCAGACAGAGAGCAGACTGGGAGCAGACAGAGAGCAGACAGACAGCAGACAGAGAGCAGACAGAGAGCAGACTGGGAGCAGACAGAGAGCAGACTGGGAGCAGACAGAGAGCAGACTGGGAGCAGACAGAGAGCAGACTGGGAGCAGACTGGCAGCAGACTGGGAGCAGACAGAGAGCAGACTGGGAGCAGACAATGAGCAGACAGAGAGCAGATAGAGAGCAGACTAGGAGCAGACAGAGAGCAGACTGGGAGCAGACAGAGAGCAGACAGGGAGCAGACAGAGAGTAGACAGAGAGCAGACTGGGAGCAGACAGAGAGCAGACTGGGTGCAGACAGAGAGCAGACTGGGAGCAGACAGAGAGCAGACTGGGAGCAGACAGAGAGTAGACAGAGAGCAGACTGGGAGCAGACAGACAGCAGACTGGGAGCAGACAGAGAGCAGACAGTGAGCAGACTGGGAGCAGACAGAGAGCAGACTGGGAGCAGACAGAGAGCAGACTGGGAGCAGACAGAGAGTAGACAGAGAGCAGACTGGGAGCAGACAGAGAGCAGACTGGGAGCAGACAGAGAGCAGACAGTGATCAGACTGGGAGCAGACAGAGAGTAGACAGAGAGCAGACTGGGAGCAGACAGAGAGCAGACTGGGAGCAGACAGAGAGCAGACTGGGAGCAGACAGAGAGTAGACAGAGAGCAGACTGGGAGCAGACAGAGAGCAGACTGGGAGCAGACAGAGAGCAGACTGGGAGCAGACAGAGAGTAGACAGAGAGCAGACTGGGAGCAGACAGAGAGTAGACAGAGAGCAGACTGGGAGCAGACAGAGAGTAGACAGAGAGCAGACTGGGAGCAGACAGAGAGTAGACAGAGAGCAGACTGGGAGCAGACAGAGAGCAGACTGGGAGCAGACAGAGAGCAGACAGAGAGCAGACTGGGAGCAGACAGAGAGCAGACTGGGAGCAGACAGAGAGTAGACAGAGAGCAGACTGGGAGCAGACAGAGAGCAGACTGGGAGCAGACAGAGAGTAGACAGAGAGCAGACTGGGAGCAGACAGAGAGCAGACTGGGAGCAGACAGAGAGCAGACAGAGAGCAGACTGGGAGCAGACAGAGAGCAGACTGGGAGCAGACAGAGAGTAGACAGAGAGCAGACTGGGAGCAGACAGAGAGTAGACAGAGAGTAGACAGAGAGCAGACTGGGAGCAGACAGAGAGCAGACTGGGAGCAGACAAAGAGCAGACCGATATCAGACAGAGAGCAGACTAGGAGCAGACAGAGAGCAGACTGGGAGCAGACAGAGAGCAGACAAAGAGCTGACAGAGAGCAGACAACGGCTGCAGGTGTAGATAATCTGCCTCACTGTGACTTCACCTTCCCTGAGACCTCAAGGACTGTCATACTCAAATCATAGAGGCTAGTTTTTTTCTGTTTTAGTGGTACTGAACAATAGAGTAAAACAGCATTCAAGGTTTCCCTTGTGAAAGAGACCTTGGGGTTTCCTTATTCAGGTGGATGATTCAGGGGAAATAATCTTGTTATTTATGAATTTACATGCTACCCAAACTAAAAGCATGATAATGTACTTATCAGTCAAGTTATTGGGAGCAGTCATTATTTTTCTTCCTCTACAGGTATGTCTATGTATGACTATGATAAGATTGGCTCCCCACCTTCCATTCTCTGACACATCCATCCCAATCCCACAGGAATTCTCCATAAACAAGTCTTGTTCCTGCTCCTGGCTACACATTTAATAGTTTATTTTCTCTCAGCCACCCCAAGGCCATTCATACCACTGGCAGTCATGTTTCAAAAAAGCTGTCAGACTGCCGGATAAGATCAGTCTCATTTGAAAAGGACAGAAAATAACAACACACAGCTTTCCTCACAGCTCAGGTGTTTTCTAAGCACTTCTACTGTTACCTTTGTTCACCTTTGCTGCAGGGCAGGCCTGTTAGGGCGGATCCTGCTGTCAAAGACCCGGTTTGATTCCCTATCATATCAGATCAGTCACAGAAGACATACCTGCAGGCCAGCAGTATTGCTACAGTAGTGATGTTTCCGAAATGGCACCCTATTCCCTATATAGTGCACTACTTTTGACCAGAGTTCTATGGGCCCTATGGGCCCTGATCAAAAGAAGTACACTATATAGGGAATAGGGTGCAATTTGAGATGCAGACTACAGCCTTTCACTTGTAGTAAAGCTTAAACAAGGCTTAATGAAAATGCACCATCTGAAGTGTAAATGATACTTCCCCTGAATGGGACCATAATGAGGTCATGACCCCAGCAGTTTACTAGGTACCTTCAGGTCAGAGAGCAGGACTAATGAGCTCGTACTGGTATCTTCTCCTGCACCATAAGTCTGGAGCAGTCCCTTCGCTGGAATGCTTGTGTGTGTGTGTGTATGTATGTGTGCATGCGTGTGTGTGCGTGTTGAGGATGCAAGGCTAACCTTTAGGCCTTTGGATGCAGGTGTGCTGGTTGTCGCTCAGGAAGAATCCTTCTCTGCAGCGACACTCGTAACTGCCCATCATGTTGACACAGATCTGCTGACATCCACCATTCCCCTCTGAACACTCATCCACATCTGCAATGAAACAGGAAGTGAACAATCATTACAATCATAGAAACCAATGGGTCCAGGAAGGAGGAGAAGGAGATAAACCAGTAAGGGATCTACTCTGCAGTTACTTTTTTGTACCCAGTCAGTTAGATTTGACTGAATTAAACTAGATATGATGATATACTGTAACAGCGACATAACAAAATGAAAGATTATTGTCATGGAAGCGTTGACACAGGAGAACACAGTTGTTCATTATAATTTCTGGAAAATGATGAGCAAAATAACATGCATATTAATGCAATTGCACCAGGGGAGTGGTTTAGTGGTTTCAGCAGTGTAGACTGCAGAGGTCACAACATGAGGGGAGATATGAGACATGGTCAAGGGAAACCAGGAGGGGGTTGTCTAAAGGCGTCTGAAGAGTTGATGTCTCAGTTCACAGTTATCTTGCGTGGCAGAAGACGGAGCGGAGGGCTCACAGTTTGAAAGCCTCCAACTGTGCAGCACTAAGCCTGAGCAGCACACTCCCCTGGCAACTGTGGTAACCTGATCCACCTGGGGCAGAATACCTGTCGATGACGAGCCTCTGTCAGCCCCTCCAATGAAGGAATGCCACGAGAGAGGGGAGGGAGGTGGGAGGAGAGGGGAGAGGGAGAGAAAAGAGGGAGAAGAAAGGGAGGGGAAGGTGAGGGAGGGAGGGGAGAGGGAGGAGGGGGTAGAGAGGGGAGGAGAGGGAGGAGGGGTAGAGAGGGGAGGAGAGGGAGGTGAGGGGAGAGGGAGGAGGGGGTAGAGAGGGGAGGAGAGGGAGGTGAGGGGAGAGGGAGGAGGGGTAGAGAGGGGAGGAGAGGGAGGTGAGCCACTTGAAGCCTACTGAAGTGCAGCACACAGCAGCAGTCTGTACAGAGGTATCTCCGGGGGCTATGCTTTGCCACAGGGCATAGCGCCTTAGACTAATGAGTAGGTTCTAACACAGTAGGTGCTGACATAGCATTTAATCCCACTGAGACTTCATTGTGCCTCTTACTCTCTATAAGATATTACCAGAAGTGTTCTGAGACTACACCCAATCAGTGGTAACAGGACAACATCTATTCACTAACAACTTGTTAAAAACGTCCGAGCTCACAGGTCACTACATGGGGTATTGGACCAAAGTGCAACCAGGTGTAAGCTCTTTTATATTTTTAGCTTCAAGCCACCATTTTATGGTGCGGAATAAATACTCAACAGTATCAAATTAGGGACCTCTGGGGCCATCCACTAATCTTTATAAAATGGAAGGTCTTGCACAGTGTCATACAATATTACATACAGTATATTTTTATTTAACCAGGAAGTCCCATTGAGGTCAGAAGACCTCTTTCCCAAGGAAAGACCTCTCTCCGTCATTAGATATTAGTAATGTTACTAGCCAGCCCAGCATCCCCTTTACGTGACAGTGCCTTGACTCTAGGCCTCCTCCTCCCCTGGAGACCTGTGCTCTGTTCCTGGAACCCTATCCATCCCCATGCTCGACACATCAATAATCTGCTGTATACACAAGGTTTTTTTTAATAAACTGTCATGTGAAACTAATTGTCTGCCTATTTTTCCAGTCTGAGAAGGCCTCTGGATGAAGTTTCCTTTCTGGGGGATTCTCAGCCCAGCATAGTTAGAAATTAAACTTCACTCTGTCCTCCTCTCTTTCACACACAGACGCACACACACATGCATAGACACACACACACAAACACACACATACACCTCAAACTCCTGAGTGATGTCAAAGTGGAACCTGACTAGACAGAAACCTCTGGGGCAGCTAAGTGGGTTAGTGGCATGTGACCCTCCTGACCACAAGTCTAGTCCTCTGTTCTCACACTCCATCAGCACCGATGCCTCCCTCCTCTCAAAACAATGTCATCATGTCACTCAGGCCCACTGGGAAAACCTGAGCACAACTGCCATCCAGGTGGCGTGTCTGTCCCTGCATCCTTGAAAAGAGATGCTAAATACACTTAGTGTTATAAGGACAGACTGGAGGGTCTATGAAGGTTAAAGAAGTTGGAGTCATTTCGTGGTGGAGTAATGTGCTCCATTTAAGCAGAGCTGCAATCCACCCCAGCCTCAGTGCAGCTGCTATGGCTTTGACTGGCCAGAGTCTTTCTCCACAGTGAGAGAGAGGGAGACTGGCAGCGGTGACACCTATCAGTATAGCTGCAAGGAACCTGCAGCTGCACCTTTGCAGATAAACTGTAAAGCCAAACACCAACCCCCATGAAACATATGCCCAAATACACACACCAACACAAGTGGGCTCACACACAAGTATGAGTGTACACGAGAGCGCGCACACATACACACACACACACACACACAAACACACACACACATACACTCATGACACATGAAAAATGCACACCAAATACGCAGTCAGCCTCAAAAAGGAAATATCTTTCCAAACCCCCAGTACATTAATGATGGCTTCGTTTCCTGATTCCTTCATCCCTTCAAATGAGGCATCACATGTCAGTAGATCTCTCCTGTTAAAATAGCTCCAATAATTGCCTGTGTTTTGTGCTGGGCAAGGCTGGCATCCAAAGCAAGTATTTCCAAGTGGAAAGGGATTCTGGCATGGCCAGGAGAAGTGCTCATTTATTTGGATTTAAAACGTTAACAAAACAAATATCTGTAGAGGATGGAATAACGTCTTGAAGTCAAAAGGGCTGCCTCAGTTCAGAAAAATGAGACATCTCTCCTTTCTATCCCTCAATTCCCTGCGAGGAGGAGAGGGGGAAATGGGAAGATTAAGAGATTGGTTGTGTTTGCGGAAGCCATGTCCGCTGGTTTCTCAGATAGCCTTGACTGTATATATAACATTTGGCCTTGTGCTGAGCTTCGGAGCCGTGTAAACATGGCGATTGAGTTACAGAACCTCCTCAAGCCGTATTCTGGAGACGCGTTCGTCTTTTTTCTAAAAGGGTTCAGTGACTCTCTGGGCATTTCTTGCTGACCCAGCACCAGAGTTTTGAGGAGAAAAATAGAAAACTATGTGTATCTCCTCCTCAGTGCTGACCAAGATTTGTGTTTCAACAGACACAACCGGCAGACAGACAGACAGGAAGGCAGGCAGGCAGGCAGGCAGGCTGGCAGGCAGACACAGGCACACAGACAGAAGTCTTTGTGGTCCAGACCAGAGCAGACATCCCAGAGAAATGAGGAGGTGAGACCGAGGCCGGCCATTCACCCTATTTGTGCTTTTCATTTCCAGGGGTTTAAGAAACACACGCTACCTAATAAGGCAGCAGTAAGGGCCAGTCTGAAGGCATGCTGTCTGAGCTGCTCTGGTAGGTGAAGGAGACATTATGAGGATAAACATCCCTTTGGCTTCGCTGAGCATCGGTAGATGGGAGGGAGGGAGGGAGGGAGGGAGGGAGGGAGGGAGGGAGGGAGGGAGGGAGGGAGGGAAGGAAGGAGGGAGGGAGGAGCATAGTCACAAATTAAATCAAGATCCTTTCTCTTTTAAACAGGATTAGAGGATTTCCTCTTTCTTCTCCATTGCTGCTGGAGTTCAATGACATGACTCTTTCCACCCTCTTCACTGAACGGTGACCACGGCGCCAGGTTTGAACCGAGCCGAGACGCTCTGAGAGGAGCACTCAGTGCACACAGACACTGGCCACGTGTAAACAAACACACAGCACTAATCAGGCACTTGTCAGCAGGAGGATGCACAAGTTGATGTGTTGCCTGAGGCCACGCATGCTCTCTGTCGGTTAGCTGTGTGGGTGAGAAACTGAACTCAGAGAAGTGGGAGTGCTACTAGACTAGAGATACTTTGTGTTGCTTAATCAATGCACTTCCTTAGGTTAAGCCAATGTGTAGTGTTGTCTGTTCAGGTCACTTTTACTCAGGAGGATTTAAACCCTGACTAGCGTGACCACAACACACAAAAACAAACAAGGCTTAGCTTAGGCTGTATTTAGATTTGAATTCAGTGGAACAGCTTGTTGTCATACTAACACGATATAAACAAAGCTAATGCTGCTTTGATTGAAACCCAGCCTCCAACGATGCGCTCGTCGCTCAGGTAACGATTTTTGGTAAATATACACAGAGAGCCTGAACTCCCACTGTCTCACTCAGTTATCCCATAAATGAAAAATGAGCTTTGGTCATACCAAATGGTATTCCTCAGTTCCTCCAAAAGAAGTCTGGAAGTATTTAAAAAACAAACCCCAGGATGTGTGTTTGGGGTGAACAGGCTGGTGCCAAGAAGACAAGAGGCCCTGACGTGTGCAGCCTGACGGCTGGCTGTCTGCTGGGTGCTTACATCCCTAAAGACCAATCCCAGGCTTGACTTTCCCCTGCCAGTCTGCTCAGATGGAATTGTTCATGTCATGGTGAATGGGGCCGAACAATCCTGAGGGAAAGAGAGTGTTGATATCCTCTTTGGGAGCCAGCTAATACACCAAACCCAAATCCTCCTCCTCCCTTGCAACTCATCACTCCACCCTCCATCTCCACCTCCTGGACTGTGGAAAGCCACCATGCCCAAACCTGATCTGTGTGTGTCTCAACAACAGCAAATTGATTGCACTGGGAGGGTACCCGACTAGATAGCTCTGGGTATCTGCATCTGCAATGGAGAGATGGTGGAGGGGAGGTTTATTACTAAGAGCCTAGACTTTGTGATTTCCCCTGAATCAAACCAGAGGAGTGATAGCCTTTCCTCTTGGCTATGCTAGGAGAGTAGAGGGATTAACCAATGCATCATTATCTGGGCCCCCTCTCAGATAGCCAATAGACTGACCCACATGATGGCCATAGGGGAACAGAGAGGGTAAAGTAATCTACTTATGTCCAGAAGAGAATAAAACACTATCTGTCCGAATCTAGTCATGTTACAGTACCATTTAAAGTGTAACAAAAGCACTTAAAAGTGATGCATCAAAGGATGCGTGCTTCAAAGAGTGAGGATGGAGTGAATCAACGTGAGGCTCTCTGATGACTGGACTTTCCCATCAGCCCCCTGGTCAATAATACATCAGGCTGAATCCTGGCAGTTTGATTAGCCAGCCTTAGAACAAGATCCCTGGGGATTAGAGGTACAGGCTCAACCAAGCGATCACTCAAAGCTGTCACAATAGATTGGGGAGAAAACACTTAGTCAGGGGGCTGTTGCCATGGGAATGGTATTATCACATGAGAGAATAAGGACATTTCATGCAGACAACTTTGGTTTGAGGTTGAAACAGAATAACAGTGAATACTTTGACTATACAGTAGTTCGTGCTCTCCATTGACGGAAGATGACTGAGGATAATCAAGTGTTACATCATTGAGGAGTTGACCCTAGGTCAGAAAGAGGTTGGGTTTCAGTGTTACATCATTGAGGAGTTGACCCTAGGTCAGAAAGAGGTTGGGTTTCAGTGTTACATCATTGAGGAGTTGACCCTAGGTCAGAAAGAGGTTGGGTTTCAGTGTTACATCATTGAGGAGTTGACCCTAGGTCAGAAAGAGGTTGGGTTTCAGTGTTACATCATTGAGTAGTTGACCCTAGGTCAGAAAGAGGAGCTCTGTATGGCTGCATATGGTGTTGAAGAAGAACCAGAGGAAACACACTGTCCAACGAAGCAGGGAGAGACAACAGAACAAAGCAAACGCAGCCGCATAGAGAGAGAGAGCAAGAGAGAGAGAGAGAGAGAGAGAGAGAGAGAGAGCAAGAGAGAGAGAGAGAGCGAGAGAGAGAGCGAGAGAGAGAGAGAGAGAAAGAGAGAGCGAGAGAGCGAGAGAGAGAGAGAGAGAGAGAGAGAGAGCGAGAGAGAGAGAGAGAGAGAGAGCGAGAGAGAGAGAGCAAGAGAGAGCGAGAGAGAGAGAGCGAGAGAGCGAGAGAGAGCGAGAGAGAGAGAGAGAGAGAGAGAGAGAGAGAGAGAGAGAGATTAAAAAAGGTCGCCGCAGGCAGACCTGGCTCTCAAGAGAAGACAGGCTATGTGCACACTGCCCACAAAATTAGGTGGAAACTGAGCTGCACTCCCTAACCTCCTGCCAAATGTATGACCATATTAGAGACACATATTTCCCTAAGATTACACAGAGCCACAATGACTTTGAAAACAAACCCAATTTTGATAAACTCCCATATCTATTGGGTGAAATACCACAGTGTGCAATAACAGCAGCAAGATTTGAGACCTGTTGACCCAGTGAAGAACAAACACCCTTTGTAAATACAACCCATATTTTATGTTGATTTATTTTACTTTAAAAAAAACTTTATTTGCACATCGTTAAAACACTGTATATAGACATTATATAACATTTGAAATGTCTATATTATTTTGGAACTTGTGTGAATGTAATATTTGCTGTTCACTTTTTATTGTTTATTTCACGTTTGTTGATCCATTTCAATTGCTTTGGCAATGTAAACATATGTTTCCCATGCCAATAAAGCAACTTGAATTTAGAGAGAGAGAGATATGGAGAGGAAGTGATGGAAGGTTAGGAACAGCGGCGGCCATGCAGTGCTTCTCCTTCCAGAGAACACAGACAGACAGGGTTTTCTGCCGGGGCCAAAGGTTAGTAAAGATGTGATTTGTGGTTTGGTAGCTATAAATCCATCAGGGGGTACTTGTACAGAAGTTAATGATACAGTTTTTGGCACCACATATCCCTACTTGAGCAATTCCAATGGACCGTACCAACGGGGTTCTAGAGAACCATGTAAAAGAAACCACATAGCTCATCAATGTGGGGACATTTGTACCTTAGTGGGGAATACTGGACATCATGCATTTGCTTTTGATTCTTAAGCGAATGTGTGTTTTGAATTGAATTGAAAGAAAAATATAATTCTCCTATAGGCTACTTTTTAAGAGCATAAAAAGTCCTTCTCTCCCGACATCATTATGCACTTGTGGTGGTAATTCAGTAAAGGCCTTTAAAAAAAGTGATTTCTCTCATAAAGAATATAATAACATTGTTTCCGCTTCACTTCTTCACTACAGTGTGCCTCGTCGTAGAGATCTCGAGACATCAGTGACTACAGAGCGCACCATGAGGTAAATTATACAGCGACCCACAGAGACATCTTACTCCACATGCACAGATTCACTGTGCTGTGACATCACATTGCTTCCACCTGAATTCCTGACTTCCTGATGTCTTTGTGAGGTGTGTAGGGCTCTGCCGCCTGCCACTGCCGCCCAACATCATTAACACTGCTAGAGCCAATTACCAGAAGTCATGTGGTGCTGGCCGGTCGGTGGGGGCCAGAAGGACGTCTCGTTTGCGACTCCTGCCTAGCCCAACCTGGCTCCTGGCCTGACTAGCAGACACAGCAACCCCTGCTGGCAGAGACCAGGACCGTGTGAGAGATGGCAACAGGAGAGGAGAGGAGGGCCTAGGGCCGTCTGACAGAGGGCAACAGGAGAGGAGAGGAGGGCTAGGCCCGTGTGAGAGAGGGCAACAGGAGAGGAGAGGAGGGGCTAGGGCCGTCTGACAGAGGACAACAGGAGAGGAGAGGAGGGGCCAGGGCCATGTGACAGAGGGCAACAGGAGAGTAGAGGAGTGGCCAGGACCGTGTGAGAGAGGGCAACAGGAGAGGAGGGGCTAGGGACGTGTGAGAGAGGGCAACAGGAGAGGAGAGGAGGGGCCAGGACCGTGTGACAGAGGGCAACAGGAGAGGAGAGGAGGGGCTAGGGCCGTGTGACAGAGGACAACAGGAGAGGAGGGGCTAGGGACATGTGACAGAGGGCAACAGGAGAGGAGAGGAGGGGCTAGGGCCGTGTGACAGAGGGCAACAGGAGAGGAGAGGAGGGGCCAGGGCCATGTGACAGAAGGGCAACAGGAGAGAAGAGGAGGGCTAGGCCCGTGTGAGAGAGGGCAACAGGAGTGGAGAGGAGGGGCCAGGGCCATGTGACAGAGGGCAACAGGAGAGGAGAGGAGGGGCCAGGACCGTGTGAGAGAGGGCAACAGGAGAGGAGAGGAGTGGCCAGGGCCATATGACAGAGGGCAACAGGAGAGGAGAGGAGGGGCCAGGGCCGTGTGACAGAGGGCAACAGGAGAGGAGGGGCCAGGACCGTGTGAGAGAGGGCAACAGGAGAGGAGGGGCTAGAGCCGTGTGACAGAGGGCAACAGGAGAGGAGAGGAGGGCTAGGCCCGTGTAAGAGAGGGCAACAGGAGAGGAGAGGAGGGCCAGGGCCGTGTGACAGAGGGCAACAGGAGAGGAGAGGGGGGACCAGGGCAGCGTGAGAGAGGGCAACAGGAGAGGAGAGGAGAGGAGAGGAGAGGAGAGGAGAGGAGAGGAGAGGAGAGGAGAGGAGAGGAGAGGAGAGGAGAGGAAGTGCCAGGGCCACGGCCATGTGAGAGAGGGCAACAGGAGAGTAGAGGAGTGAGGGAATCAAAGCCATTCCAAGCATGTGAATCATCAACCTCAGGTGTTAAACAGTCGATTTTTCTGTTGGTAAGAGTGAAAGGGACTTGGCTCTATGTGAACTTTGGAGGATCAGTTCAGGTGAATCACTCACTGATTAAAGTGATACATCTGTACTGTCTTGTCCAGGTGTCAGTCTGTTCTCCAACCCACTAGCCAGAGCCTCAATTAGGTCTGATCTCCTTTGGGCACCAGCTGCACAGCCACTCCAGTTACAGGCCAGTAGAAGTAATCTTATTGAAGGGGTCTAAAAGCACTTAAACCTGTAGGAAATTGAGAGGTAACATGAAACCCCCACCAATGCTTCTTCCTCCCCTGTTTCTGTGGTAAGGATGAATCTCTTAGCATTCTGGAGCGGGGATGTGTAAGGTTTTCTTTCCAAGGGTAATTGCTGAGAAATAATAGGTGGCGCTCGGAGACGAGAAACCTTTTCAGCACCATAAAATGCCTTACCCACTCAAAGTAGTTCATCGCTAATTACATGCTTTACATTTGTTAATCGTTGAATGCCTGGAAAATAAGTTACATCTGTTTCATTGAACGTGTTATTGCACTGTCTCTATGGGAGGTCAAACGATTCAAATGATTCAATGATGGTTCATCCACTTGTTATTTACATCTGTGGGGGGACTAACTACAGCTTAATACCAGTGACACCATGTGTAATGCAGAAGGACAAGGACTAATGTTATACATCTAAATCCATGAAAACCTGCAGACACCTGGGAGGGAGGGAGAGGAAACAGGGTCAGTTGGATGATTTCTCTGCCTGCTGGTCAACAGGTCATCTGTGAAGAACACTGAAGTAGAACCATGGCAGGAATATTTATAGGATGATACACACGTAACAAATCATCCTCACATGAACACACACACACACACACACAAACAAACAATTGAATAGAGAACTATGTGTGTGTGTGAGAATGTGCAAGGGTGCGTTTATGCAAGGGTGTGTACATCTCTGTGTACGTGATTGCGTGCGTGTTTGTGTTTGTCTGTGCGTGTGTTTGCCTGCACATAAAACAATTGCATGGATGATAAGACAGAGGGAAATATATCAAAGGGATTGATGGAAGCTTGGCCTGAAGAGGCAGCAGGCTTACAACCGCAGATACTCCAGTTACACACCTGCATGCAAGGGAAGAGCTCATCCACAGCATAGCAAATGATCCACACACAAATAAATAGGCCATGCTAAATGACTTGGAAAATAACCCTGCTTCAGACTGTACACTTGTTTTGAGTTAGGAGAGAGAGAGAGAGAGAGAGAGAGAGAGAGAGAGAGAGAGAGAGAGAGAGAGAGAGAGAGAGAGAGAGGAAAAAGAGTGAAAGACACTTTGCTACTTTCAGTTCTTTAAGGGCATGAGAAACATACATGAGTGGTTGTTGACTTTTAACGCCCACAGATGTTGATAAGTAAAGTTGTAGGTTGAGTGCTGATAAATAGTTTATCTACTGTTCATGTTAGCATGCTAGAAAGAATACACTGATTTAATTCCCCACCAACCCATAATCACTCTATCCTACACCAATTAAGCATTTTGTAAACTGACAATAATACAGAGAGACAATGATAGAACAGAGAAGAGAGAGAGAGACATCTGTCAACACATAACCTGTCTATGACAGATTAGAGTAGTTATTCTCATTCATGGTCAACACACAGCAACAAACAACATAAACGTTTCAAATGTTTCATGATGAGGTTCAAATCAATGTTTCTGTCTGAGGAGAAGCCAGGTTTGGCTTGAGGTTTTGGAGCAGGGAGAGGGAGCCTGTGGGAGAGGGAGAGGAGGGAGAGGGGAGATGGTAGCGGGAGGGAGGGTAAAGGGAGTGGGAGCCTGTGGGAGAGGGAGAGGAGGGAGAGGGGAGATGGGAGCGGGAGGGAGGGTAAAGGGAGTGGGAGACTGTGGGAGAGGGAGAGGAGGGAGAGGGGAGATGGGAGCGGGAGGGAGGGTAAAGGGAGAGGGAGCCTGTGGGAGAGGGAGAGGAGGGAGAGGGGAGATGGGAGCGGGAGGGAGGGAGGGGAGGGAGCCTGTGGGGAGGGAGGGAGGGGAGATGGGAGTGGGAGGGAGGGAGGGAGGGAGGGAGAGAGAGGAGACTGTGGGAGGGGGGAGGGAGGGGAGATGGGAGGGAGGGTAAAGGGAGAGGGAGACTGTGGGAGAGGGAGAGGAGGGAGAGGGGAGATGGGAGCGGGAGGGAGGGTAAAGGGAGAGGGAGCCTGTGGGAGAGGGAGAGGAGGGAGAGGGGAGATGGGAGCGGGAGGGAGGGTAAAGGGAGAGGGAGCCTGTGGGAGAGGGAGAGGAGGGAGAGGGGAGATGGGAGCGGGAGGGAGGGTAAAGGGAGAGGGAGCCTGTGGGAGAGGGAGAGGAGGGAGAGGGGAGATGGGAGCGGGAGGGAGGGAGGGTAAAGGGAGAGGGAGACTGTGGGAGAGGGAGAGGAGGGGAGAGGGGAGATGGGAGCGGGAGGGAGGGTAAAGGGAGAGGGAGACTGTGGGAGAGAGAGAGGAGGGAGAGGGGAGATGGGAGCGGGAGGGAGGGTAAAGGGAGAGGGAGCCTGTGGGAGAGGGAGAGGAGGGAGAGGGGATGGGAGTGGGGAGGGAGGGAGGGTAAAGGGAGAGGGAGCCTGTGGGAGAGGGAGAGGAGGGAGAGGGGAGATGGGAGCGGGAGGGAGGGTAAAGGGAGTGGGAGACTGTGGAGAGAGGGAGAGAAGAATAGAGGGGGAGAGGAAAAGGGAGGGTGGCTATGTTTAGCACCTGAGAAGAACGAGTTTCCCTTAATTCTGTAACCTTTAAAGTTAAAGGTGTGCTCCATGGGGCTGAATGGATGGCACACTGTTGTAGTACTACCCTGACCTGTTGAAAAAACAGTTGGCTTTATTCGCATGTGGAAAAAATAAGTTGTGAGAGCAAAGTCTACCTGTTATGTGGGACCAGGAAACCAGAAGTGAACTACAGTAGTAGAACAGATTTCTATAACTAACCCAAGATAGACCCTGTCTTTTTAATGTGAGCAAATTAATCATAGTGGGCAGAACGAGCAAGAAAGTGGGCAGAGTCAAACACAAGCTAGTGAGATCCTATTGGCTTGTTCTAGCATATTTGCATATTTCCATTAGGGAATTGCCTACCCTGTGAAGTGCGCGTGTGCAACAACTAAATTGGCCCTTGCTCTCCTAATCAAACGATGGAAATGGGTCAAGTCTACTAAACGCAATCCACTCTGTTTATTACAGAGTCTAGTTTGGAAACAGAAAACTCTATGGAGATCAAATGTTTTATTGATGAGAAATTTTGCAGAATGCTGACCAAAATCTATCTCGCTCCTTCGCTCCTTCTCCCACCGTCGGTCACATGGCTTCCTCTCATCACCATATTTGGTAGTGAGTGGAAACGCCAACCGGATGCTTCACATTTATACATCCGGTGAAATATCTGTCTCATTGTTCTATCTGTGGTAGTAGTCTAAAAGTCACACATTAGCCATGACAAATAAATCATCCCAGCCTCAAAGCCCTTTTTTCAGGTATGATAGACATCCAGTCTGGAAGATACATTAATGCAACAACATGAATTATGTCAAGTTCAATATTTAAGACTTGCACATGTACCATTGAAAGGAAACCAAAATTTTCCTACTCAGGGACCTTATGTGTGCAAAAATATAAACGCGATATGCAACAGTTTCAAAGATTTTACTGAGTTACAGTTCAGAGAAGGAAAACAGTCATTTGAAATAAATAAATTAGGCCCTAAACTATGGATTTCACATGACTGGGAAGGGGCGCAGCCCTGGTTGGGCCCCATTCCTTAGATGATCCCGCAGATGTAGAAGCCAGATGTGGAAGTCCTGGGCTAGCGTGGTTACACGTGGTCTGTGGGTTGTGAGGCCGGTTGGACATAATGCCAAATTCTCTAAAACGACGTTGGAGGTGGCTTATGGTAGAGAAAGGAACATTCAATATTCTGGCAATAGCTCTGGTGGACATTCCTGCAGTCAGCATGCCAATTGCATGCTCCCTCAAAACTTGAGACATCTGTAGCATTGTGGTGTGTGGCAAAACTGTACATTTTAGAGTGGCCTTTTATTGTCCTCAGCACGTTGCACCTGGGTAATGATCATGCTGTTTAATCAGCTTGTTGATCTGCCACATCTGTCAGTTGGATGGATTATCTTGGCAAAGGAGAAATGCTCACTAACAGGGATGTAAACAAATTAGTGGACAAAATATGAGAGAAATAAGCTTTTTTGTGCATATGGAACATTTCTGGGATCTTTTATTTCAGCTCATGAAACATGGGACCAATATTTACATGTTGCGTTTATATATTTGTTCAGTATAGTTCTCTCCTTGAGCTATCCAGCAAAATGACTGTAAGGACACAAGGTCATACATCTGTTCATCAGCAAACACACACCAGGAAGCACTCACACACACTCACCAAGGCAGTTGTGTCCGTCGTGTGCCAGCCGGAAGCCGTCATAGCATGTGCACCTGTAGTTCCCCGGGATGTTGATGCAGTCATGGACACAGCCACCGTTGTACTCACTCGCACACTCGTCTAAATCTGCAGGGAGGAAGAGACAGAGGGACAGGTTATGAAATGGATAAAGGGTATGGGTCAGGACTATGGGATGTTAATGATTGACCTGCACCCCACCACCCTTGGTTTCACTCAGCATATAGCCTGAGAGGGTGTTGTTTTTCAAATGAAACATAGATTGGTATGACAAACTTTGCTAATTGTAAGACATGTTTAAGGAGCATTTCATTTCAACAATTGTTTGCATTCAGGTCGGAAATGTTGCATGTATCCCTCATGAAATCTGCATAAGCACAACAAATCCAAGAGCAGAAGACAAAAAAGATGCACATGAGAATAGACTGAATCAGTGAGTGGGTGTGATGGGAGTAAATGGGTATGAAACAAGACCTGATGTGATATATGTAATGTACTACAAATATTAGTAAGTCAAGTTCTGCCTCTAAAGGACTCAACCTTTAGAGGCAGGCAGAGAGGGTACAGTAATTGTGGATGGGGAAAGTGAATTTGTCCATGAAGACAGGGAGATAACAGCTGAGATATGATTCAGTGGTAGGAGAGAGGCAAAGAGAGAGAGAGACAGAGGGAGGAGAGAGAGAGAGAGAGAGAGAGAGAGAGAGAGAGAGAGAGAGAGAGAGAGAGAGAGAGAGAGAGAGAGAGAGAGAGAGAGAGAGAGAGCGAGAGAGCGCGAGAGAGAGAGAGCGAGAGAGAGAGAGAGAGAGAGAGAGAGAGAGAGAGAGAGAGAGAGAGAGAGAGAGAGAGAGAGAGAGAGAGACAGAGATAGAGAGAGAGAGAGAGAGAGAGAGAGAGAGCGAGAGAGAGAGAGAGAGAGAGAGAGAGAGAGAGAGAGAGAGAGAGAGAGAGAGAGAGAGAGAGAGAGCGAGAGAGAGAGAGAGAGAGAGAGAGAGAGAGAGAGAGAGTGAGAGCGAGAGAGAGAGAGAGAGAGAGAGAGAGAGAGAGAGAGAGAGAGAGAGAGAGAGAGAGAGAGAGAGAGAGAGAGAGAGAGAGATTGTTGGCCAGTTTAGGGCCAACAATCTGGGTGGTTCAGCTCCTCTCTGCAGCTGACGGATACAGTTGCCTCAGTGATTTGACTTGACAGCAATGGGCTGAGCCTGGACCAGTACACTCTCCCAGAGCTGCCTGCCACCACAACGCTCTGCTGCTCCATCCCATGATGTCACACAGGAGACACTAATGCCAGTCTCACTCTCATCTACCCCAGGCTAAGAGCATCTCATCCCCTCGATGAGTGGAGGCTTCCTCCCTCTTGTTCACAACACTGTCATTTCTCAAGATCAAAATGATTCTATCCACCCAACTCCATTGTTCAGACTGTTACAGACCAATTTGACTCATGAATGCAGCACCATCAAATTACTATCAAACAGGTGGATTTACTCAACGGGTAATATCAGTGAAATAAAAACGAAATCATGTTCTAGGGGTGAAAAGAAAGAGAGATCAAGAGAGCGAAAGAGAGAATGAAAGAGAAAGAGAGAGGTCTCTGTGATGACTTGGACAGGGGACTTTGCTAAGAGGCACTGAGGCATGATGCAGCTGCAGTGGTTCCCCTGCTGATGGACTAGACTAGATTGAGTGGATAGAATGGTTCTGAACCAGCCTGTCATGTTTCCTGTTCCCTGCTCTCCCTGACAAACCTCCCTGGCATCTTGAGACAGAGGGTGTGCCCTGCCAAGGTGTGTTTGCCAGCCTCATGTCTGCCAGCCTGCCAATAGGAGTCTTGGTGCAGCACGTCACCTGAGACCACTCTAAGGACCAAAGTTCCCTCCACACACCATGAGTCAGGCCCCATCAGCAAGTACCATATCTAGAACTAGCACATGAATATGTATTATTCTCCTCTCTCCCTGGTTTGCTTTAATTATCTCCTCTCTCAGCAGAATTCTAAGAACCTATAGTAGCAGGGTAAAAATACTGTTCATGTGCTTAACAGTCGGTGAATGCTTACATTTGTTAATGGTATTCTAATGTTGAATACAGAAGGCTGGTGTTATTGCATGGTTAAACATGCAGAGAAACAGGCAAAAATATGCAGTATACAATCCAGTATATATGCAAGCATTATCTACAGGGCGCTTTGGGGTGTGTGTGTGTGTGTGTGTGTGTGTGTGTGTGTGTGTGTGTGTGTGTGTGTGTGTGTGTGTGTGTGTGTGTGTGTGTGTGTGTGTGTGTGTGTGTGAGAGAGAGAGGGACAAAAGGAGTGTCTGGTGTGTGTAACGTCTGCTTCCAACTCACACCCGCAGACACGTAGATCCCCTGAACGCAGCTCACTTTCCAGCCCACTTTCCAGCACACACTCTCAAACACTTAGATTCACACACCTGTATGTCATTTTCACACACTATTTAGTTCTGTTCTTTGCACCCCATCACTGTGAGGTATTGTTTGTTTTGTGACATGTCTTTCGGAGCGCTGGGGTTCCCTGTGATTTACTCCTCCCATGTATGATCATTTTTGCCTGCCTCACGACACCTTTTGCCTATTCCCTGCCTGTACTTTAGCCTATCGGATTTCCTGTTATCTACCTATTGCCTGATCTCTTGGACTACATTTACTAGCCTTTTCCCTGCCTGTACTGTTGCCTAATTGGACCACCTGTGCATGACCTTCTGCCTGCCCCTGGACCCAGCTACCTGCCTCTTCCTGTGGTCCTTTGCAATAAACACCTGCTGCGCCCTGCGCTTGAAACCAGCTCTCTGTCTCCCCTTGTGTTCATTAGTGTGTGAGTGAGTCCGTCATTAAAATCAAATTGTTTCTGCAATCATAATGAGGTCTTTGCAGATGTTAACTCCGTTACCGTATGGTAAATGATCGCCTTTAGCCTCCAAGACAAAGAATCCTCATCTAATACCTGATGTGGGATAGAGAGTAGATGATAGACAGACTCAGGCTCTTTCAGCCACACCTGACAGAGCTCAGTAACTTTCAACGTGGTACCGTCATAGGATGCCACCTTTCGAACAAGTCAGTTCATCAAATGTCTGCCCTGCTAGAGCGCTGTTATTGTGGAGTGGAAATGACTAGGAGCAACAACGGCTCAGCCGCAAAGTGGTAGACCGCACAAGCTCACAGAACGGGACCTGCAAGCGCTGAAGCTCGTAGCATGTAAAAATAGTCTGTCCTCGGTTGCAACACTCTACTGAGTTCCAAACTGCCTCTTGAAGCAACGTCAGCACAAAAAAAAAAATAATAATTTCGGGAGCTTCGTGAAATGGGTTTCCATGGCCGAACAGCTGCACACAAGGCTAAGATCACCATGCGCAATGCCAAGCATCAGCTGGAGTGGTGTGAAGCTCGCCGCAGTGAAAACGTGCTCTCTGGAGTGATGAATCACGCTTCACCATCTGGCATCCGATGTACAAATCTGGGTTTGGCGTATGTCAGGAGAACGCTACCTGCCCAAATGCATAGTGCCAACTGTAAAGCTTGGTGGAGGAGGAATAATGGTCTGGGGCTGTTTTTCATGGTTCAGTCTGGGCCCCTTAGTTCCAGTGAAGGGAAAGCTTAACGCTACAGCATACAATGACATTCTAGATGATTCTGTGCTTACAACTTTCTGGCAACAGTTTGGGGAAGGCCCTTTCCTGTTTCAGCATGACAATGCCCCCGTGCACAAAGCGAGATCCATACAGAAATGGTTTGTTGAGATCAGTGTGGAAGAACTTGACTGGCCTGCACAGAGCCTTGACCTCAACCCCATCGAACACCTTTGGGATGAATTGGAACGCCGACTGTCAGGCCTAATCGCTTGGCATGTAGTGTATACCACCAGTAATCCTCTAGTGTGTATAGTTTCAGAATGAACTGAAAAGCAACACAGTATATTTGAACAGCTATCCTAATATCTCAATTTCCACACTTCTTAACCCACAACCATGAGGTCTACGCGTCAAATGTTATGATAGCAAAGGCTGTAATTCTAGCTCAGCATATTCAACCCATTGGCCCATGCTTTGCCAGGGTTTAAGGTGTTTGTTTCAGGAACACCATATCAACACCACTACAGTATTGCATCTACTGCCCCACTTGAGCAGCTTTTGAATGCAGTTGAAACCTACACTGGTTAAATTGTAGAACCTACACTAGTTAAATTGTAGAACCTACACTGGTTAAATTGTAGAACCTACACTGGTTAAATTGTAGAACCTACACTGGTTAAATTGTAGAACCTACACTGGTTAAATTGTAGAACCTACACTGGTTAAATTGTAGAACCTACACTGGTTAAATTGTAGAACCTACACTGGTTAAATTGTAGAACCTACACTGGTTAAATTGTAGAACCTACACTGGTTAAATTGTAGAACCTACACTGGTTAAATTGTAGAACCTACACTGGTTAAATTGTAGAACCTACACTGGTTAAATTGTAGAACTGGTTAAAAAAAACTTTTTTTTTGACCCTTTTACAGAAAATGTCAGGTTTTTATTTGATTAAAGTGTACTTTGAATTAGGTAATAAAAATGAAGGAGAAAAAAAATGACGAGTCAATGCATTCGTTAACAGTAGACCAATAATCACAGTCATTGATACAGAAATTAAAACTAATGATTGGCAAAGAGATTAAATTCAAATGAAAAAATAAAACCAAATCACGATCATACATTTTATGTCAGGCCACACTCCTCCTGACCTTAGTTTAAACCAGGTAAAGTCAATAACAACTCATTGTGTAGAAACCAGGGCAGGACAAACAGCCTCGTACTGTACTGCACTACCTTCTACCTTCTATGATTATAAATAGAATTATTAACCCCAGTCAATCCTAGAGAGGAAGGCAGCTCATGGCCAACTACACTGATACTGATGGTTTTAATGGGCCTGGAGGAGTCTATACAGATGTGCTGCTATTGAAGAGAGAGGGGCACAGACTGTCAGAAATCAGCTCTCTACTCTGTCCTCACCTTAGATTAGCCTTTCAAATGGGCAGTTTTTTATTTTCCTTTTTACGTTAAATTCAAAAGCAAACCTTATAACCTGAAGGAAAAGAGCAATGACAAACACAGTCAAATAAATGAAAGAATTATAATAGCAATGGGTAAAAAATGACATTGTGATTTGGTCCTGCAGTAATACTCATAAAAATGGAGGGAAATAACGGTCCAGAGGCTTTGAACGCTCCCTGCTAAAAAACCAGGGTTGTGTCTGACAGACTAGAGTCACAAGAAGCTCTGGGCTGTGGAAATATCTCTGACCAATTGGCAGGCAGAGGCCTCTGGCTGCTGTTTCATCCGCTATCTTAATTATATTCTCTAAAATGTGTAGGAAATGTACTGCTTCGTTTAATATTTGACACAAAAGAGCAGTTGGCTGCACCTGTCTTTCTCCCTCACTCCTTTCCACGCAGCATCTCTATCCTCTCTCTCAGGTCTGAGATTTAAAGCCTATGAGAAATGTAAAGCATTGTGTGTGTGTGTGTGTGTGTGTGTGTGTGTGTGTGTGTGTGTGTGTGTGTGTGTGTGTGTGTGTGTGTGTGTGTGTGTGTGTGTGTGCGTGTGCACATGGGTACGTCTCTGACACCTTACCTTCACAGTGCTTGCCATCCCCCTTGTAGCCCGACTTGCAGATGCATTTGTATGACTTGAGTGTATTCTGGCAGATGGCATCGGTGCTGCAGTTGTCAATTTGCTCTGCACACTCATCCACATCTGACAGACAGGGAGAGATGGAGGAAACAGTGAGGTCTAAGGACAATAACAACTAACAATGTTTACTACCCCCAGGTGGCTAATGTACAGTAGGGGAGGAGGGTCAATCATCCATCTGACAAGATATTCACCATATAGGATGTTCACTGTGGATACACAACCTCTGTAAAGTACCTGGTCAGACAGACAGACCACCACAAGAATACAAGCAGTCACACTTGATAAAGACAAAACAACTCAGCTCAGTAAACCCTGCTACACTGTGGTATGTTTGACAGCTTAATAGTTCTCCGAAACCATGGTACAAATAAACAGCTCATTCAGGCGTTTTTGAAGAACCGATTGCTTCATAACAATAAATAAGTAGTTGAGTAATTATTATAATGCGTAAATAAACAGTCTATCATTGATTGACCTGTGATGAACCTCTGTTTGACTGGCTGCTGACTTGGACAATCTGTTCCTCTGATACATGGGTCAGGAAATTGAGTAAGAAGCCAATGCTTTCATTGGGAGGATAGGATAGATAGCCCTCTGCCATGGTAATGGACCAGAGTTAGAGGGAACAGTTAAGTCTATAAATATATAATCAGGCATGTGATCAGGAAATAATATAAACTCAGGACAAATAGGATATTAGTTTGAGATCACTTTAAATACTTTATGAATAGAGGAGGATGTAAAAATCCCAACACTTGATCATATATTGTCATAAAAGATCACGCACATAGATATGGGAAATTATGGATTTAATTAAAAGAGGTAACTGGGGAGTGAAGTGGGGCGGAGTGGGCTCTATGGTGCCCTCCTCCCTAATCCCACCTGATCCCGGTTAGAGAGCCCAGGTGTTTGGGATTACCCCCCTTCGCAGGGTGGAAAAGATTAACAAAGTTTACACAGCTTCCAATATCGACCCTTATCACAAAACTTCTCTCTGCTGGGGCCCCGAGGACTGATCCCAGGGGAACACTGGCTGAAATCTGAGCCCCGTTAGCTTAGCATCTACCCTGGGAGCCATAGACCATCAGTTCCATTGGCATGACCACAGAGGACAATGACATTAGAAAACACATGCTGTTCTCCTCAGGGATAGAAACAGGCTGGATCTTTTCTACTCACTGATCATCCTTAAAGATTAATAGGACGACCACCATTTGGAAAGGTTCTGTGATAGTCAAGCAACATTCCACATAAAAACAGATTCATCTTTTAGTCAGGTGTAAGGATTCTAAGGCTCTATGGTGATTAATATTAATCAAAAACAAAAACTAAAGAATCTCACATTTCCACTTTACATTAATGCTCCTATCCGGGTCATCAATTCAACTAGATCATTAACTGTCTGGAGAAGGTGCACTTGGTTTTACTGCTAAATAATGCTTTGTTTTTATTAACACATTGTTCTAAAAATATATATTGTTACATCTCAGACAAGATGCAATAGAACACTTTTCACAACAAGAAAAACTGTGGTATAATTTATGCATTCAAAAATCAACCATTTAGGATTTGAGGCAACACACCTTGGAATTAATTAATATGCTGTATGAAAAGAGTGTCAGGCTATCTGTCAAAATATATCCTAATTGTGCATGCAGTCAGGCTTTAAAGTGATTCAGATGTAAGACTATTAGTGTAGCTCCAAGATGTGAATCTTTTTTTGAAGTATCATGCTTGATATGCAACTCTAAGCTGTTGACAATATCCTGTATTACATAAACCACGAGTGAACTGTACGTATTTCCTAACAGACATACTAAATCAATAAAAAACTTCAAACAGACTTCATAAACCCATTATAAGGTCAATGTAGATGCTTCAGAAATCATGTATTAGCTAATGCAGTGCAGTTCCATTATGATCTATATGACCTGACTGTTCTCAACTTTCTATTTCTTCTGGTATCACCAATCTTGCAGAGATCAACCTCCTCAATCAGCAAACCTCCTGTATCAGCAGACCCAACCATCAGGAGCAACCACTTCACTCAAAACGCACAAGAGTGTGTGGGAAACTCATTTCTAAGCAAAGCCTACACAAACTAATCTGTTGTCTAGACTGGCTGAAGCTAAACTCAACATTTAAACCAGCACTGCCATACAGATATTATATTTCCACAAATCTGGACAACATTCAATTACACTGAACCTCCCTCCCCTTCACACTTAAGAATAGAGCAGAGCCAAGCTCAGTGTTTGCTGTGCAAAAGGCCAAGGCTCTCCAACCTCAACATTTGTTCAATGCTCATAATATTATTCTACAATTAGATAGCATTGTATAGGAATGAGCTTCCAGTTTGATCCACCTCTATAACGGATGCATTTCTGACTACCATGGAACAAGCACAACTCTGCTAGTGCTGTGTTCTTGAAGGCGACAGCAATTTGTGTCCCCCTAATTAGCTAAACGAGAGTGAGGGAAGTGGGTAATTATGCCAACACTTTGTGAGCTCATGAGCTGTCAGGTTAGATCAGGGAAGAGAGGAATATATATGTTTTTATTCTACTTGAGTTCATATCTTGTTTACAGAAACGGCCATTTTGTAAATGACTCACAAATAACGGCAGTTAGTTAGTCACTCAAACTCCAGGAGTAATTCAATAAAGTGGTACTTTGAGCAAAAAAAGAATCTTAGCCATAAAAAAAGAAAAGAACAGGTCAGATATGTTTACATTTGACATTTTAGTAATTTAGCAGACGCTGTTATCCAGAGTGACTTACAATTAGTGCATTCATCTTAAGATTGCCAAATGAGACAACAACACATCACAATCGCATCAAGTACATTTTCCCTCAACAAAGTATTTATCAGCAAAGTCAGTGTTAGTGGGAAAGAGAAGTGCCTTTTTTTTCAGGGGGGGGGTTCAGGTAGGGTTTCAGACTCTTTTGAAAGATGGGCAAGGACTCGGGCAGGTGCAGGTGCTCGGGTTGGGAAGTAGGGTTTGAGCATAGCCTGAAGGTAAAGAGCGGTAGTTCTCCTTGCTGCTCCGTAGGAAAGCACAAGGGTCTTGAAAATGATGCAAACCTCGACCGAAAGTCAGTGGAGTGTGCGGAGGAGCAGGGTGACATTGGAGAACAAGGTTGAACACCAGGCGGGCTGCGGCCAACAGAGAGTTGCAGTAGCCTAGACGGGAGATTTCAAGTGCCTGGATTAGGACCTGTGCCACTTCCTGTCTCAGTAAAGGTTGTACTCTACGGATGTTTTAGAGCATGAACTTGCAGGATCGAGTCACTGCTTTGATGTGTGCAGAGAATGACAGAGTGTTGTCCAGGGTCCCGCCAAGGTTCTTTGCACTCAGGTAGGGGCACACTGTGGAGTTGTCAACCGTGATGGAGAGGTCTTGGAGCAGGCGGGCCATTCCCAGGAGGAAGAGCAGCTCCGTTTTGTCGAGGTTGAGCTTGAGGTGGTGGGCCGATATCCAAGCTGAGATGTCTGCCAGGCACACAGAGATGCGTGTCGCCACCTAGGTGTCAGAAGGGCGGAAGGAGAAAAGTAGTTGAGTGTCATCTGCATAGCAATGATAGGAGAGACCATGTGAGGATATGACAGAGCCGAGTGACTTGGTGTAAAGAGAAAACAGGAGAGGGCCTAGATCCGAGCCCTGGGGGACACCAGTAGTGAGAGCACGCGGTGCAAACACAGATCCTCTCCACGCCACCTGGTAGGAGCAACCTGCCTGGTAGGATGCGTTCTTCATTTTACCTGTCACATTATTCTGAAGCTTATGGTAGTGCCCAGTCACCTGTCATGTGGTGTTTGTTTAAAAGCACATAGCGATGTGAGACTGCAGCCTTGTTGTGCAGCATGCACCAGATGATCTAGTTACAGTATGGAATTCACAACTAAATGTTTGACAGCTAGATATCTTATAACTATTAAGTTAACTGTCTAAAATGTGCTAAATGCTCTGCAGTTGTGCATTTGCTTTGTTAATTTAGTAGCTAGTTAGCTATCTTCCAAAATGAAGCATTCGCTTGGTAACAGCAGAGAATCCACTCCTGGATCAAGAGTCTAGCTGGCTAATATTTGTTTTGTGTGAGTAGCATTTTTGAGTTACTTGTATACATGTATAGTTTAAGTCAGAAACTATACAAAATGTTTGCAATAAGATTGTTAGCATTTAGTTAACATTCTCTATGGGATTTTACATGTACTTGTTAGCATTGCTAACCTTCGGATTAGAGAGTATCGGTGGGGTTTGAAAACAGCGCCCCTTGTGTTCAGTATTACGGAATATCCTGCTATGGCACAAGGTCGGTATGAAGGTATGATAATCTGGATACTGCCCAAACCTAGTAGAGAGGAGGATCTGACATTTCACAGTTTTGAAGGCAGGGTATAGATCTAGAAGGATGAGAGCAGAGAGAGAGTCAGCTTTGGCAGACCAGAGAGCCTCTGAGACAAAGGAGAGCACTTGAGGAGGGGAGCGACTCTGACCATCTTGAAGTCAGATGGGACGCAGCCAGTGGTCAGGGCTGAGTTGATAAGGGAAGTGAGGAATGGGAGAAGGTCTCCAGAGATGGTGTGGAGAAGTGAGGCAGGGATGGGGTCAAGAGGGTAGGTTGTTGCGCGGCCGGACATGACTAGTTGCAGGATTTCATCTGGAGAGGGGAGAAAGAGGTCAAGGCGTAGGGTAGTTCTGTGGGAGTGGGACCAGTGGACCCTGTAGGCTGAGTGAATGAGGAGTTGGTTGTTTAAATAAAAATGCAACCACCTAGGGAATTGGGTACATTCCCTTCAACACATGCACAACAAAAGCTGAAAGAAGTTATTCGAAATCCAAAAGGCCTTTTTCTCTGTGAAAATAAACATGTCAGAATCAATAGGTCCTACGGTTCAGTCCCGAGGACAACCCTCTGAACACTTCAGAAACAAATTTGCCGAATGCATTCAGTAACGCTGCCCTCCAAATTGACTCATGCTACAGATGAAAAGCTTTGCTTTTTCAGGCCGTCTGTGTATGTAGATTTTTTTCCTTTGGTGCTGATGTATCAAAGTTGTTGGGAACAAGTTAAGGCAACAGATGTTGAAGTCAGTGATTTGAGACAAGGATGAATAAACAAAGTCAAAACAACCAAAGGAAAGAACAAAAAAAATGTAAATTGGGAAATGGTCAGCTGTTTACCCAATTCCCTCATGAAAATAAATGTGTGAAAGGTTGTATTGTTGCTGTAGTTTTGTTTTCATGTAGAAATTCAGTTTTAAGTTTAGAAGCCCAGAAATACATACTTTATGTAAGTAAGTTGACCTTTCTGCTCAAAGCTTGAACCTACGGTTGGATCCCTAGGAAGACAAGTAGGCCAATGCACTTTCTCTGAGTAGAATCCCTATAATGAGGCACATCATTCAAAGTCTAGTCTCTTCCCTTCATAGCTGGGCCGGGGTAGCTGGGTGCTCTTAATACCACATGAAGTGAAAAAGAGAGCATGTCATGCACTAAGCCCTGGTTTAACAACCCAAATCCAGGAAAGCTGCTGTGTCTCCAGGCTTTTCCTATCGTCAGCCTGTAAATCAGTCACTGTGACTACGCATGCTCTAGTCTTGACTGAACAACATTTCTCCTAGACTAGAGAGCAGAAGGGGAGATAGCTAATTAATTGAATCAAGTTGATTATTGCCTTGGTTTAACAAAGATCTTCAGACAAATGTGGTTCCATCCTCAGCATCATAGTACTCAGACATAGAGTAAGTCAAGGAGTTTGTTCTGATATTTCGAGAAGAACAACCACACAACTCTCTGAGTCCGCCGATGTGCAGCCACGTCCAATACACTCCCCACATGTGAGCCAGAGAGAGCTTCTAGGCCAGGGCTGTGGAGGTGAGACGTTGTCAGAGGTGCTTTCCCCCTCTGATTAATGGGCAGGGATAAGAGGTGTATTTAGCTGGGCCGGTCAGCTAAAAAGAAAGGGGTGTGTGAGTGGGAACAGGGCTGAGGGGAGAGGGGAGAGAGTGTGTGGGAAATTTGCCAAACTCAAGGTGTACAGTTAAAACACAGGGTAATGTTTACTTTGTGTGTTGAGACCCTGACTG
Organism: Oncorhynchus nerka; assembly: GCF_034236695.1. Classification (NCBI taxonomy): domain Eukaryota; kingdom Metazoa; phylum Chordata; class Actinopteri; order Salmoniformes; family Salmonidae; genus Oncorhynchus; species Oncorhynchus nerka. Next base: position 69,963,714 of record NC_088402.1, on the reverse strand, counting down.
TTTGCTCGAGCAACAAGGACTGCCCCTGCCCTGTCCAGGGCCAACCCCCTTCCTCCTCCTACCACAGAAATAGACTGAATAATGCTGGGACACCCTATAGGGTAGACCCTTGGCAGAACAGAACGGCATGCTAGGACTAATGTAACGACTGTCTTCGGGTGAAAGAGAGGAGGACCAAAATGCAGCGTGATGATAATCCATATTTTAATGGGATACTTAAACAACGAACAAAACAATAAACCGACAAAAATCATTGAAGACGAAACAGTCCAGTAACGTGAACACTAACACATAGGAACACTGGTAACAGGAACAATCACCCACAAAATACCCAAAGAATATGGCTGCCTAAATATGGTTCCCAATCAGAGATAACGATAGACAGCTGTCTCTAATTGAGAACCAATCTAGGCAACCATAGACTTTAAAAAAAAAACAGATAGGAAACACCCCCATAAACATACAAAACCCCTAGACAAGACAAAAACAAATACAGTAATAATAGAAACAATAAACAGGATGGCCAGTCCATCATCACTCTTAAATCGTTTTTTAATAATACCAATGGCAGTACTGATGGGGCTTGCGACTCAACACCATCTGTACATCAACACACCTTCTGATCTGCACACCTGATCTGCACCGACTAGGTCAGGAGACCGGTGGTCTAAAAAAGGGTTTGATGAAATGCAGACGTAAACATTAGTGCACTTTTTTTAATCCTCCCCGCCCCCACCCAAATCCTCCCCCACCCCCCCCCGCCCCGCCCCCACCCAAATCCTCCCCCGCCCCGCCCCTGCCCCCACCCAAATCCTCCCCCGCCCCCACCCAAATCATCCCCCGCCCCCGCCCCCCCACCCAAATCCTCCCCTGCCCCCTCCCCTGCCCCCACCCAAATCCTCCCCGCCCCGCCCCTGCCCCCACCCAAATCCCCTCCAGCTCATGAAGGGATGCACTGTTTGACGTCCGGCAAAGCTTTTAAAAGCTGTGAATAAAAATATAAACTGCTTGCATTTGGGGCTGTTTCACCCATCCTTCACACACTCTTAAATGTTTAGGAATCATGACCACTGACTTGATCCTGATCTTCTAAAAACAATGGCACCAACTTCAAACCTCTTCCCAGCTGGGTCCACCAACCATGCAGCGAAAGAGTCTACCGTAGATGGATCTCGGTAATAAGAAAAAGGAACAAAACGGAACACGATGGAAGAAAACAAACTGTTAAGAGTGTACTGTAAATAAGAGATGTAGCAGCACTGTAAATTGATTATCCTGGTCTAATTTGAAACAGCACGGCAGGTGTTCATATCTAGCCAGGAGTAGCTACCATTCTACTGACACTAAATGAGACTGGGTAGGAAGCTCACAGGGTAGAATGTTGACACGTCATTGGGGTCAACATTCTACCCTGTTGTGAGACGTTGTGAGATGTTGGGCAGCTCAAGCTCATGTTATACTAGAACAGTATAGCTCTTTGGCTCATAAGACCTGGGAGTGCATTAATGTGTGCCTTTCTCTACCAGAAAACAAAGAGAAGAACAAAGTTCTCTCTACCGGAGAACAAAGATCACTGGGCACAGACGTCTATTCCATGTTGATTCAACGTAATTTAATTGAAATGAAACAATGTTGATTCAACCAGTGTGCCCAGTGGGAATGTCCTTGCTCACCATCTGTTGCTTGGAGACCATCGTGCCTGGAGATGCTTTGAGTGAACATTCTATTTTTACAGCCTTGAATGAGCAGCTACCCTACAGCTACCCTACAACTACCCTACAGCTACCCTACAACTACCCTACAGCTACCCTACAACTACCCTACAGCTACCCTACAGCTACCCTACAGCTACCCTACAGCTACCCTACAACTACCCTACAGCTACCCTACAGCTACCCTACAACTACCCTACAGCTACCCTACAGCTACCCTACAACTACCCTACAGCTACCCTACAGCTACCCTACAACTACCCTACAACTACCCTACAACTACCCTACAACTACCCTACAGCTACCCTACAACTACCCTACAACTACCCTACAACTACCCTACAGCTACCCTACAACTACCCTACAACTACCCTACAACTACCCTACAGCTACCCTACAACTACCCTACAGCTACCCTACAACTACCCTACAACTACCCTACAACTACCCTACAACTACCCTACAACTACCCTACAGCTACCCTACAACTACCCTACAACTACCCTACAACTACCCTACAGCTACCCTACAACTACCCTACAGCTACCCTACAACTACCCTACAACTACCCTACAGCTACCCTACAACTACCCTACAACTACCCTACAACTACCCTACAGCTACCCTACAACTACCCTACAGCTACCCTACAACTACCCTACAGCTACCCTACAACTACCCTACAGCTACCCTACAACTACCCTACAGCTACCCTACAGCTACCCTACAGCTACCCTACAGCTACCCTACAACTACCCTACAGCTACCCTACAGCTACCCTACAACTACCCTACAGCTACCCTACAGCTACCCTACAACTACCCTACAGCTACCCTACAGCTACCCTACAGCTACCCTACAACTACCCTACAGCTACCCTACAACTACCCTACAGCTACCCTACAACTACCCTACAACTACCCTACAGCTACCCTACAGCTACCCTACAGCTACCCTACAGCTACCCTACAACTACCCTACAGCTACCCTACAACTACCCTACAGCTACCCTACAACTACCCTACAGCTACCCTACAACTACCCTACAGCTACCCTACAACTACCCTACAGCTACCCTACAACTACCCTACAGCTACCCTACAACTACCCTACAGCTACCCTACAACTACCCTACAGCTACCCTACAACTACCCTACAGCTACCCTACAACTACCCTACAGCTACCCTACAACTACCCTACAGCTACCCTACAACTACCCTACAGCTACCCTACAACTACCCTACAGCTACCCTACAACTACCCTACAGCTACCCTACAACTACCCTACAGCTACCCTACAACTACCCTACAGCTACCCTACAACTACCCTACAGCTACCCTACAACTACCCTACAGCTACCCTACAACTACCCTACAGCTACCCTACAACTACCCTACAGCTACCCTACAACTACCCTACAGCTACCCTACAACTTCAGCTCAACCTTTCTGAATGGCGGTCAATGCTCTGTGGCTTTCATGGGCTGCATCCGGTGTTTGGGGTGCCATGCTGTGCTGTGTCCATATAATTAGGATGAATGGCTGTGACGTGTGGCCACACTTGACTCATAGACCCCCCTATACTGTGGCAAAATCTATTACAGTAATGAAAGACGCCACTATATATACCTTATAGTACTGTTATATACCTTAAACTAAATACCTTATAGTGCTGTTATATACATTATAGTGCTGTTATATAACTTATACCGTATATCTTATATTGTTCCTATATACAGATCATCCAGAAAGTATTCTGACCCCTTCCCTTTTTCCACATTTTGTTACGTTACAGCCTTATTATAAAATGGATTCAATAAATGAAAAATACTCATCAATCTACACACAATACCCCATAATGAAAAAGCAAAAACAGGTTTTTTAGAAATGTTTGGAAATGTATTAAAGTTAAACAACAGAAATACCTTATTTACATAAGACTCTAAATGTATTTAACCTCATAGTCCGACCCATCCCGGATCCGGTATCGTGACTACAGCCTCAAGCTCATTACCATAACGTAACGTTACGTTAGCGATTTCTAAAAATCGCAAATGAAATGAAATAAATATGCCTGCTCTCAAGCTTAGCCTTTTCTTAACAACACTGTCATCTCAGATTTTCAAAATATGCTTTTGAACCATAGAAAATCAATCATTTGTGTAAGAGTGTTGATGGCTAGCTTAGCATTTAGCGTAGCATTTAACACGCAACATATTCACAAAAACCAGCAAAGGAATCAAATAAAATAATTTACCTTTGAAGAACTTCAGATGTTTCAATGAGGAGACTCTCAGTTACATAGCAGATGTCCAGTTTTTCCTGAAAGATTCTTTGTGTAGGACAAATCGCTCCGTTTTGTTACTACGCATTTGGCTACCGAAACTAACCGAAAATTCAGTCACCTAAACGTCGAACTTTTTTCCGAATTAACTCCATAATATCGACTGAAACATGGCAAACGTTGTTTGAATCAATCCTCAAGGTGTTTTGTCATATATCTCTTCATTGATATGCCGTTCGTGGAAGCATGGTTTCTTGTCAGAATCCCATGGAAAAATACCAGTAGCTGAGTTTTGCGCACCAATTTCCACGCAGGACACCGTGCGGACACTTGGCAATTGTAGTCTATTATGGTCAATCTTCCAATGATATGCCTGCAAATACGTCACAATGCTCCAGACCCCTTGGGGAAACGATAGAAAGGGTAGGCTCATTCCTGTCGCATTCACAGCCATATAAGGAGATCATGGAAAACGTAGCTTCAGAAATCCTGTTCATTTCCTGGTTGCAGAAACATCTTGGTTTTGCCTGAAGGTTTTGTTCTAGGGCACTCACAGTGAAAATCTTTGCAGTTCTGGAAACGTCAGAGTGTTTTCTTTCCAAAGCTATCAATTCCATGGATAGTCGAGCATCTTTTCGTGACAAAATATTGCGCTTAAAACGGGCACGTCTTTTTATCCAAAAATGAAATACTGCCCCTAGAGTCTTATGAGGTGCATCCTGTTTCCATTGATCATCCTTGAGATGTTTCTACAACTTGATTGGAGTCCACCTGTGGTAAATTCAATTGATTGGACATGATTTGGAAAGGCACACACCTGTCTATATAAGGTCTCAGTTGACAGTGCATGTCAGAGCAAAAACCAAGCCATGAGATCGAAGGAATGTCCTTAGAACACAGTGGCCTCCATCAGTCTTAGATGGAAGAAGTTTGGAACCATCAAGACTGTTCCTAGAGCTGGCCACCCAGCCAAACTGAGCATTCGTGAGGAGAAGGGCCTTTGTCAGGGAGGTGACCAAGGACCCAATGGTCACTTTGACAGAGTTCCTCTGTGGAGATGGGAGAACCTTCCAGAAGGACAACAGTCTCTGCGACACTCCACCAATCAGGCCTTTATGGTAGAGTGGCCAGACGGAAGCCAATTCTCAGTAAAAGGCACATGGCAGCCCGCTTGGAATCTCAGACCATGAGAAACAAGATTCTCTTGTTTGATGAATCCAAGATTGAACTTTTTGGCCTGAATGCCAAGTGTCAAGTGTCTGGAGGAAACCTGGCAACATCCCTACGGTGAAGCATGGTGATGGCAGCATCATGCTGAGGGGATGTTTTTCAGCGGCAGGGACTGGGAGACTAGTCGGGATTGAGGGAAAGATGAATGGAGCAAAGTACAGAAAGATGCTTGATGAAAACCTACTCTGGAGTGCTCAGGATCTCAGACTCGGGTTCACCTTCCAACAGGACAACAACCCTAAGCACACAGCCAAGACAATGCAGGAGTGGCTTCGGGGCATGTCTCTGAATATCCTTGAGTAGACCAGCCAGAGCCCAGACTTGAACCTGATTTAACATCTCCCCGGAGAGACCTGAAAATAGCTGTGCACCGATGCTCCCCATCCAACCTGACAGAGCTTGAGAGGATCTGCAGAGCAGAATAGGAGAAACTCCCCAAATACAAGTGTACCCAAGAAGACTCAAGGCTGCCAAAGGTGCTTCAACAAAGTACTTAGTAAAGGGCCGGAATATTTACGTAAATGAAATATTTAAGTTTTTTTTTACATATACATTTGCAAAAATTTCGACAAAACTGTTTTTGCTTTGTTATTATGGGGGATTGTGCGTAAATTGTTTAGAGTATGGGCCTGAGTCATACCTGTCAATGCAACAGAATCCTACTCTGATGCCTTCTGCCTACAACAAAATCTCTTGAAAAGTCTCTTGACTGGGAATATAGATATGCATCAGTTAGTCACAGATACCTTAAAAAAAGTAGGGGCATGCATCAGAAAACTAGTCAGTATCTGGTGTGACCACCATTTGCCTCAGGCAAACATCTTCTTCGCATAGAGTTGATCAGGCTGTTGATTGTGGACTGTGGAATGTTGTCCCACTCCTCTTCAATGGCTGTGCAAAGTTGCTGGATATTGGCAGGAACTGGAACACACTATCGTACACATCGATCCAGAGCATCCCAAACATGCTCAATGGGTGACATGTCTGGTGAGAATGCTGGCTATGGAAGAACTGTGTCATTTTCAGCTTCCAGGAATTGTGTGCAGATCCTTGCGACATGGGGCCGTGCATTATCATGCTGAAACATGAGGTGATGGCGGCTGATGAATGGCATGACAATGGGTCTCAGGATCTCATCATGGTATCTCTGTGCATTCAAATTGCCATCGATAAAATGCAATTGTGTTCGTTGTCCGTAGCTTATCTCTGCCCATACAATAAACCCACCGCCACCATGGGGCACTCTGTTCACAACGTTGACATCAGTAAACCGTTCGCCACACGACGCCATACAAGTTGTCTGCCATCTGTCCGGTACAGTTGAGAAATTGGGATTCTTCCGTGAAGTGCATTTTCCCGTTGAAGTCGGTTATGACGCTGAACTGCTGTCAGGTCAAGACCCTGGTAAGGACGACAAGCACGCAGAGACGGTTTTTGACAGTTTGTGCAGAAATTCCTCGGTTGTGCAAACCCTCAGTTTCATCAGCTGTCCGGGTGGCTGGTCTCAGATGATCGCTCAGGTGAAGATGTAGAGGTCCTGGGCTGGCGTGGTTACATGTGGTCTGCGGTTGTAAGGCCAGTTGGATGTACTGCCAAATTCTCTAAAACGATGTTGGAGGCAGCTTATGGTAGAGAAATGAACATTCAATTCTCTGTCAACAGCTCTGGTGGACATTCCTGCAGTCAGCCAGCCAATTGCACGCTCCTTCCACTTCAGACATCTGTGGCATTGTCATGTGTGACAAAACTGCACATTTTAGAGTGGCCTTTTAATGTCCCCAGCACAAGTTGCACCTGTGTAATGATCATAGTGTTTAATCTGTTTCTTTATATGCCACACCTGTCAGGTGGATGGATTATCTTGGCAAAGGAGAAATGCTCAACAGGGATATAAACAAATATGTGCACAAGATTTGAGAAAAATAACCTTTTTGTGCATTTGGAAAATCTCTGGGATTGTTCATTTCAGCTCATGAAACATGGGATCAACATTAGAGAAAGGGAAGGGAAAGGGGGATACCTAGTCAGTTGTACAACTGAATGCCGTCAGCTGAACTGTGTCTGCCGCATTTAACCCAACCCCTCTGAATCAGAGAGGTGCGGGGGCTGCCTTAATTGACATCCATGTCTTCGGCGCCCGGAAAACAGTACATGTTGCATTTATATTTTTGTACCTTATAGTGCTGTTATATGCCTTAAAGTGTTGTTATATATCTTATAGTGCTGTTATATACCTTATAGTCCTGATATACAGTGGGGAGAAAAAGTATTTGATACACTGCCAATTTTGCAGGTTTCCCTACTTACAAAGCATGTAGAGGTCTGTAATTTTTGTCAGAGGTACACTTCAACTGTGAGAGAAGGAATCTAAAACAAAAATCCAGAAAATCACATTGTATGATTTTTAAGTCATTCATTTGCATTGAATACCCATGGTATACGGTCTGATATACCACGGCTTTCAGCCAATCAGCAATCAGGGCTTGAATCACCCAGTTTATAATGTGCCTTATAGTGCAGTTATATACCCTATAAATACCCTACATTAAACATCTCCAATCCAAAATTGTATCTAGAATCGGCTTCCTATTTCGCAACAAAGCATCTTTCACTCATGCTGCCAAACATAACCCTCGTAAAACTGACTATCCTACCGATCCTTGACTTCGGCGATGTCATTTACGAAATATCCTCCAACACTCCACTCAGCAAACTGGATGTAGTCTATCACAATGACATCCGTCTTGTCACCAAAGCCCCATATACTACCCACCACTGCAACCTGTATGCTCTCATTGGCTGGCCCTCGCTACATATTCGTCGCCAAACCCACTGGCTCCAGGTCATCTGTAAGTCTTTGCTAGGTAAAGCTCCGCCTTATCTCAGCTCACTGGTCACCATAGCAGCACCCACCCGTAACACGCACTCCAGCAGGTATATTTCACTGGTCATCCCCAAAGCCAACTCCTCCTTTGGCCGCCTATCCTTCCAGTTCTCTGCTGCCAATGACTGGAACAAATTGCAAAATTCACTGAAGCTGGAGACTTTATAACGCCCTCTCTAGCTTTAAGCATCAGCTGTCAGAACAGCTTACAGATCATTGCACCTGTACACAGTCCATCTGTAAATAGCCCACCCAACTACCTCATCCCCATATTATTTTTAATTTTTATTTATCCTTTGCACCCTAGTATCTCTACTTGCACATGAATCTTCTTTACATCTATCACTCCAGTCTAATTGCTATATTGTAATTATTTCGCCACTTTGTCCTATTTATTTCCTTACCTCCCTAATCTTACTACATTTGCACACACTGTACATAGATTTCTATATTGTGTTATTGACTGTACGTTTGTTTATCCCATGTGTAACTCTGTGTTGTTTCTGTCGCACTGATTTGCTTTATCTTGGCCAGGTCGCAGTTGTAAATGAGAACTTGTTCTCAACTGGCCTACCTGGTTAAATATAAAAAATAAATATACCTTATAGTGCTGCTATATAACTTGCATTATACAGTGCCTTGCGAAAGTATTCGGCCCTCTTGAACTTTGCGACCTTTTGCCACATTTCAGGCTTCAAACATAAAGATATAAAACTGTACTTTTTTGTGAAGAATCAACAACAAGTGGGACACAATCATGAAGTGGAACGACATTTATCGGATATTTCACACTTTTTTAACAAATCAAAAACTGAAAAATTGGGCGTGCAAAATTATTCCTCCTCCTCCATGCTTCATGGTGTGAACCACACATGCAGAGATCATCCGCTCACCTAGTCTGCGTCTCACTAAGACACGGTGGTTGGAACTAACCATTTAAAATGTTGACTAATCAGACCAAAGATTTCCACCGGTGTAATGTCCATTGCTCGTGTTTCTTGGCCCAAGCAAGTCTCTTATTCTTATTGGTGTCCTTTAGTAGTTGTTTCTTTGCAGCAATTCGACCATGAAGGCCTGATTCACGCAGTCTCTTCTGAACTGTTGAGATGTGTCTGTTACTTGAACAATGTGAAGGATTTACTTGGGCTGCAATACCTAAGGCTGGTAACTCGAATGAACATATCCTCTGCAGCAGAGGTAACCCTGGGTCTTCCGTTCCTGTGGCGTTCCTCACGAGAGCCAGTTTCATCATATTTGATGCTTTTTGCGACTGCATTTGAAGAAACGTACAAAATTCTTACATTTTTCATATGGACTGACCTTCATGTCTTAAAGCAATGATGGACTGTCATTTCTCTTTGCTTATTTGAGCTATTCTTGCCCTAATATGGACTTCTTTTTTTAACCAAATATGGCTATCTTCTGTATACCACCCCTACCATGTTACAACACAACTGATTGGCTCAAACGTATTAAGAAGGAAAGACATTCCACAAATTAACTTTTAACAAGGTACACCTGTTAATTGAAGTGCATTCTAGGGTACTATCTCATGGAGAATGTCAAGAGTGTGAAAAGCTGTCATCAAGGCAAAGGCTGGCTACTTTAAAGAATCTCAAATATAAAATATATTTGGATTTGTTTAACACTTTTTTGGTTACTACATGATTCCAAATGTGTTATTTCATAGCTTTGATGTGTTCCCGATTATTCTACAATGTAAGAAAAAGTACAAATTAAGAAAAACCCTTGAATGAGTAGGTGTGTCCAAACCTTTGACAGGTAATGTATGTCATGGCCTGATCTGTTTCACTTGTCTTTGTGCTTGTCTCCAACCCCCTCCAAGTGTCGCCCATCTTCCCCATTATCATTATCCCCTGTGTATTCATACCTGTGTTCTCTGTTTGTTTGTTGCCAGTTTGTTTTGTTTGTAGAACCTACCTGTGTTTTCCCCCTTGCTCCTGTCTTGTCTAAGTTCCTGTCTTCTAGTTTTCCCGGTGTTGACCCTGCCTGCCATCCTGTACCTTTTCCCCACTACTCTGGATTACCGACTTCTGCCTGCCCTGCCGTCCTGTACCTTTGCCCCACTACTCTGGATTACCAACCTCTCCCTGACCTGACCCTGAGCCTGCCTGCCATCCTGTACCTTTGCCCCTGTACTTCGACAGTCTGCATCTGGGTCTTACCTTAAATGTGATAGTATGCCATGACTGTACTTTCAATAATCTGATGACTGTTATTTATCTAATCAACTAACTATGTTAAATTGTTACCCTTTTTTAAATTAATTTACATTTACATTTACATTTAAGTCATTTAGCAGACGCTCTTATCCAGAGCGACTTACAAATTGGTGCATTCACCTTATGACATCCAGTGGAGCAGCCACTTTACAATAGTGCATCTAAATCTTTTAAGGGGGGGGGGGTGAGAAGGATGACTTTATCCTAACCTAGGTATTCCTTAAAGAGGTGGGGTTTCAGGTGTCTCCGGAAGGTGGTGATTGACTCCACTGTCCTGGCGTCGTGAGGGAGTTTGTTCCACCATTGGGGGGCCAGAGCAGCGAACAGTTTTGACTGGGCTGAGCGGGAACTGTACTTCCTCAGTGGTAGGGAGGCGAGCAGGCCAGAGGTGGATGAACGCAGTGCCCTTGTTTGGGTGTAGGGCCTGATTAGAGCCTGGAGGTACTGAGGTGCCGTTCCCCTCACAGCTCCATAGGCAAGCACCATGGTCTTGTAGCGGATGCGAGCTTCAACTGGAAGCCAGTGGAGAGAGCGGAGGAGCGGGGTGACGTGAGAGAACTTGGGAAGGTTGAACACCAGACGGGCTGCGGCGTTCTGGATGAGTTGTAGGGGTTTAATGGCACAGGCAGAGAGCCCAGCCAACAGCGAGTTGCAGTAATCCAGACGGGAGATGACAAGTGCCTGGATTAGGACCTGCGCCGCTTCCTAATCATGCAGCAATTAACTCATTAGAATTTGGGGTACTACGAGAACGGTTGTTTAAAGAGTTACCATCTCCCGAATTAAACTCTAAAGGTCTTTACCTATCACATCCATAAACAGTCAATTTATTAATCCTAACCTCGTATCATATCATCATTCTGAACAGTCGTAACCTTGCATCAGCAAAGTCCAGAGCCTTACTTATGATTCAATACTACACAAATTGGTTTAATTAATTATTTACTAGCTAACTAAATGGTAACACAGAATTAACATGTTTCTCTCCTAACCGGGCCTTCTTGGAAAGGGGTTTGTTGGGCCTTTTCACGGCACGCTTGTAAGGCTCTGATTGTCCAAAGGGGTCCCCACCCGTCTTCTACTGTTCTCCTCTACAGACATCTGGGATCCGGTGATCTTGCTGTGTAGTCCTGAACAGAACTACGGTGTATTCTACTTTCATTTGCTCTGGAAGATGCTTCTTTGAAGATAGTCTAGCCAGCTTTGTCGATGGTTCTCAGTGGGGGAGTAGCATACTATGGTGATTTGAGTAGGGTAGTAGAATGATCCCACTTAAATGTGCTTTTCTTGATACTTTACTTAGGATAGCTAATCAACTGTACCAGTGATTGTCCGGGAGGTGACTTTATCGTCTCTACCTCGTGTTGAGATTTCAGAGTTCAAACCACTTTAAACGTGAGCTGCAGCTCAACGTCTCTCTGGTCTGATATGTTAATTCTTAACCCATAATTTTAAACAGTTTGTTAGAAAGGGAGGCTCCGTCAGGCTGACACGCTCTCTGACCTCACTCAGGGGTGTGGTTTGTCACTGTGCAAAGTTATGTAAAACTATGATCTCTTATGGCACAATGCATCGGATGGACACTTCACACTTTTCAAGTTACAGTATTTCCTTTATAACATTTGTTTTACATAACAAAATAACACATACTATGACATTAGTGTTCAAACGAAGACACATTCCTCTGGTGAACATTGGAGAGGGAGAGAGCTGAATGTTCTGTCCTTGATTACAACAGGGAGTGAACTGTCAGCCCCCACCAGTTCCCTTCTCCCCCTCTGTGGGTGAGTGCGGGTTTGGTTGAAGCTATTTATTGCAAAGCTGATCTGACCTACTTGGATCCTCACAGGACAGTCATGACATATACCTTATACTGTATAGCTTATATTGCTGTTATATACCTCATAGTGCTGTTATATATCTTATAGTGCTGTAATTAAGCAATGAGGCCCGAGGGGGTGTGGCATATGGCCAATATACCAGGGCTAAGGGATGTTCTTATGCATAACACAACGCGCAGTGCCTGGACACAGCCCTTAGCCGTGGTATATTGGCCATATATCACAAACCCTTGAGGTGCCTTATTGTTATTATAAACTGGTTACCAACGTAATTAGAGCAGTAAAAATACATGTTTTGTCATACCTGTGTTATATGGTCTGACATACCATATGCTGTCAGCCAATCAGCATTCAGGGCTCGAACCACTCAGTTTATAATATACCTTATAGTGCTGTTATATACCTTAAAATGTTGTTATACCTTATACTACATACCTTATAGTGTTGTTATATACATTATAGTGCTGCTATATACCTTACAGTGTTGTTATATACCTTATACTATATACCTTATAGTGTTGTTATATACCTTACACTATATACCTTATAGTGTTGTTATATACCTTATACTATATACCTTATAGTGTTGTTATATACCTTATAGTGTTGTTATATACCTTACACTATATACCTTATAGTGTTGTTATATACCTTATACTATATACCTTATAGTGTTGTTATATACCTTATACTATATACCTTATAGTATATACCTTATAGTGTTGTTATATACCTTACAGTGTTGTTATATACCTTATACTATATACCTTATAGTGTTGTTATATACCTTATACTATATACCTTATAGTATATACCTTATAGTGTTGTTATATACCTTATACTATATACCTTATAGTGTTGTTATATACCTTACAGTGTTGTTATATACCTTCTTGTTAGGGCCGTGGTTCCGTGGTGGGAACATAAATCAGCGGAAATGTTCAAGAGCGCCACCTATAGTGGTTGATAAAACTCAAACTTTCATTAAAATGGACATACAATGTACTGAATTAAAGCTACACTCGTTGTGAATCTATCCACCGAGTCAGATTTGTCAAATGCTTTTCGGCAAAAGCATGAGAAGCTATTATCTGATAGCATGTATCCCCCAGAATACAGCAACGTCACCTAACGACAGATTTTGCGATAGCCGGGGGCTACTCAAAACGCAGAAATAAAATATAAAACATTCATTACCTTTGACGAGCTTCTTTCTTGGCACTCCTAGATGTCCCATAAACATCATTTTGGGTCTTTTTTCGATTAAATCAGTCCATATATAGCCTAGATATCGATCTATGAATACTGTGTGAACAACGGAAAAAAATAGCGTTTTCTAACGTAACGTCATTTTTTAAAATTAAAAAAGTCGACGATAAACTTTCACAAAACACTTCGAAATACTTTTGTAATGCAACTTTAGGTATTAGTACACGTTAATAAGCGATAAAATTCATCAGGAGGCGATGTAAATACTATAGGTGTCCGTCTGGAAATAATGTCCGGAGGAAATCGGCTCCCTTGTGTCGGTTTGACCAAGAAACAAAGCCGAAGCAAATGACAAGACTCTAGACATCGTGTGGAAGCTGTAGGTACTGCAACCTCGACCTCATTTAATCCGGTTCACCTTTAACAATTCCTGGAAGTGGCGCATGGATATTTATTTCCATTTTCAGTGATCAGATTTTCCTGCACTTTTCGATGAAACGCACGTTCTGTTATAGTCACAGCCGTGATTTAACCAGTTTTAGAAACGTCTGAGTGTTTTCTATCCACACATACTAATCATATGCATATACTATATTCCTGGCATGAATAGCAGGGCGCTGAAATGTTGCGCGATTTTTAACAAAAAGCTGCGAAAATTCGCAGCTTCCATACTATATACCTTATAGTGTTGTTATATACCTTATACTATATACCTTATAGTGTTGTTATATACCTTATACTATATACCTTAGTGTTGTTATATACCTTATACTATATACCTTATAGTGTTGTTATATATCTTATACTATATACCTTATAGTGTTGTTATATACCTTATACTATATACCTTAGTGTTGTTATATACCTTATACTATATACCTTATAGTGTTGTTATATATCTTATACTATATACCTTATAGTGTTGTTATATACCTTATACTATATACCTTATAGTGTTGTTATATACCTTATAGTGTTGTTATATACCTTATAGTGTTGTTATTTACCTTATTCTATAGACCTTATAATGCTGCTATATACCTTATAGTGTTGTTATATACCTTACACTATATACCTTATAGTGAGTACTGTTGCAGTATATACCTTATATAGCTGTTATATACCTTATGGTGTTGTTATATACCTTATACTATATACTGTATATACTGTAACAGTACTCACTATAAGGTATATAGTATAATATATATAGCAGCACTAGAAAGTATATAACAACACTATAACATATATAACAGTAATATAAGGTATATACTGTAGCATCACTCACTATACCTTATATTGCTGTTTTATACCTTATAGTGTTGTTATATACCTTATATTGCTGTTATATACCTTATATTGCTGTTATATACCTTATATTGCTGTTATATACCTTATAGTGTCGTTATATACCTTATATTGTTGTTATATACCTTATAATGCTGCTATATACCCAATAGTGTTGTTATGTACCTTATAGCGCTGCTGTATACCCAATAGTGTTGTTATATACCTGATAGTGTTGGTATTTACCTTATTTTGCTGTTATATACCTATCTATACAGCCAGCGCTAACTGACATGACACTCTCCCCTGTGCACACAGCAATTAAATTCATTGGCGGCTGCTTTAGCAAGATATAGTACCAACTATAAAGAGGGCAACATAGCAATTACAGCAGAACTGTTAGTCTGATATTTTCTAGCTGCTTCCTGTCAAAATATGAAGTATAAAGGGAATGGCTTTCTGTGTGCGAGTAGAGCATGGCAGTTCTTATCTGACATACACTGTGTGCACATGACATAGACTGACCAGGTGAATCCAGGTGAAAGCTATGATCCCTTATTGATGTCACTCGTTAAATCCACTTCAATCAGTGTAGATGAAGGTGAGGAGACAGGTTAAAGAAGGATAAATGAGACATGGACTGTGTATGTGTGCCATTCAGACAGGGAAAGGGCAAGACAAAATATTTAAGTGCCTTTCAATGGGGTAGTAGGTGCCGGGCGCACCGGTTTGAGTGTGTCAAGAACTGTAACGTTGCTGGGTTTTTCACGCTTAACAGTTTCCCATGTGTATCAAGAATGGTCCACCACCCAAATGACATCCAGCCAACATGGGCCAGCATCCCTGTGGAACACTTTCAACACCTTGTAGTCCATGCCTGACGAATTGAAGCTGTTCTGAGGGCAAATGGGGGTGAAACTCAATATTAGGAAGGTATTCCTAATGTTTTGTACACTCAGTATATACAGCTCAAGGAGCTAATGCCAGATGAGTGAAATTCTATTAGGGCTGTCCCCGACTAAAAAAAATCTTGGTCGACCGAGAGTCGTCCTGTTATTTTGATCAATTGATTGGTTGAAATATTTAAACTTATTTTTCCACATAGAGGCAGTGTTTGAATAAAATCAACTACATATGCACTGAGCTTGTCTGATGCTTTAAGCACACTGCTTCATTAAATAATTAAGACACACAAATGACTCAAGAAAGAGCCCGATGGTCACACTGTGTTAAAAAAATGACAGTGAGAGTCTGTGTGACTGGCGCATGTTGTCTTGCTCTCCTCCCTACTGCAGGGAAAAGGCACCAGAGCACAGCAAGTGTTTATTGCGCTGTCCGTGCTGGAGCTGCAACATTAGTTTCTTACTTGTTTCTGACTGAAAAGTTCTGCTACCAAAATCCCTAATTTGTTAAGGAAAAACATTCCCTATTCCCTCAACCCTGCTCTCTTTACATGAAACATGTAAGCATCGCATGCATGTAACCAATAGGCCTGACCGATAGCCTATCATAATTACATAAAAAAAAATGGTTATAACAAACTCCGAACAGTGATGTCGACAGCAAAATGAATGCGGAAGACGTGAAAAAGAAACTCGAAATGGGCGAATGTTTGTTTACTGGTTGCTTGGGAGGGAAAGGGAAGTCAGATCTGTGGAAAACATTTGACATAGTTGTGGAGCAAGCATTCTGTGAGTATTATGTGTGCCAAACTGTTGCTGTTTGATTACAATATTACCATTTGCAACAGTGTAAACAACAGTAAATAAATAAGTCTACCAGAAACTGTTCATATATATTTATTGTTTTGGCTAATTATTCAAAGCTCCCTTTGTTATTTAATTTTAAAACTAAAATGCTTGATTGCATGTCAAAGCATGACTATCTCGTATGCTGTGTGATGGCATGAACGAATTAATGCTTGATTGATTGATTGATACAGTAGCCTATATAGGCCTAAGTTAGTTAGGTTATTAAGACTAAACAGGAGGTGCTCTTAGTCCTACAGCTCGACAGTGGTTATACAAGGATACTATACTCAGCCTACTAATGATAATGACATTAATGATTACTATAATGATGATCACAATAATAATTGTACTAATAACAAGATCAAGAAAAAAGAGGGTATAGGAGCGAGAGCTGTGTGTATCTTATGTGTGACAAACAGGTGCTGTTAGATTACAATGTCATTTTTCTGCATGTTTGGAACAGTGAAACAATGTAAATAAATGATAAGTAATACCAGTCTGTTCTATCGAATTAAACAATGGTAAAGCCTTTATTACAGCATAGCAAAGATTCAAAACAGCTGAATCTGTGAAATTACTATATCCGACATTTTGCATTTGCATGAGGCTTGGTGCTCACAGATTCAATCGGCTATTAAACAAACACTCAAACAGGCAACAGAAGCTAGATTCCTTATTTCTATAGATATATATGGATGATTTATAAAGCCAGGCACATTTAACACTTGATTATTGATTATAGAGTTAAGGCAAGGGCTGTTTCCTCGTCTCTGCTGCTGCTGCCCCTGCCGCATTGTTCTCAATCCCAATACGCTGGTTAACTTTGCTGTTATGCACATAGCAACATAGGGAAAGGTGCCAATTCTACTGGGAACTAAGGAATATGTTTCAGAACCGCGGACAGCAGCCATATCCAACGCGGGAGAAAGCACATTTTTTATGAAATAATATTTGATTTATTAGTGTTGCACCATTAGTTTTTACATAATATAACCATATACAATTTCAGTATCACATGTCTTAGAGTGATGGACTGTGCTATCCCCGTGGCCTCCAGAATGGATCAGTCCACTGAGACAGGCGCGACTGCTTGACTAAAGAAATCTTGGTCGACCAACAGCCTATCGACTAAGCAATCGACCAGTCGACTGAATGGGGTCAGCCCTAAATTCAATACACTGTTAACAAGTAGAACGCATTCTTCACTATGCTCAAATAGTTCTAATTACATAAAACTGTCATTAGAGACAAACACTACCGTATATGGAATGATTGTTAATTATGACGTGTGACTGGCATCCATTACACAACTCTGTTTCACATGAACGGCATTGCAATGTGAGACAGTCCATCTGGCTTCTCCTAATATAACCATCAACACACTACTAAAGATAAAATAAAAGGGAAATAGAGAAGAAAACTGTCAATTTAAGAGTACATGGAAGATATTGGTTGTCGAACGGGGTAGTGCAACGTCTGGCACAGACTTCGAGCTATAGGGTTTATATACAGTATAAAGTGTTAACATCCTGGGATATCTTTCTACAATTATCCTCAATTTGAGAAGATCACATCTTTTCTCATGACTCCTCTCATTGAGGACGTATCAGTTTCATTAGTGACGCCACCACTGTCGTTTCAGACCTTAAAGCTTCAGCCAAACTCCATGAACTGCACCAAATAAATTAGATCGTTTTTCATACAAAACATTCCTTGATGTGTTGTGTTTTTCCATTACTAAGCAGAATAAGAGCATTTCCTTTCATATACAGCAGTCCCCAAAGCTGGCGCTAACCTCAAGGAATGTAAACACAAGCAGTCTGTAAACAAGACTCTTTCTGGGCCCCCAACCCCCCTCCAACAAAACTGACTGACTGACCACCACAAACCAGCCTAATGACGTCCCTCACTGACCGCAAAATTCAAAGAGAGGCGCAGCTGCATTATTAGGCCAGGCCAAAGGGGTCTCAGAAAGAGGTGTAAGGAGGAGGAGGAACGTTGGGGACAATGGCAGCAAGGCTCTCCTCTGTCCTCCACTCCACTCGAACAATGTTGAGCCTAGTTGTGGAGAGAACAGAGAACTAAAGCAGACAATGCCACAGAGCAGACACTCACTCAGTGGATCCCACCATTGCCAATCAGTGAGTCATGGAACAGAAAAATGGGGGGATTAATGATCTGAGAGCAGCCCCAGCTGTCGGCTCCTAACGGGGGACGGACAGGCTGGCCATCCAGTCGCTTGGAAGCTCTACTCTCCTTGCTGGAGCCATCAGCACTTTGAAGACGGGGTTGTAGAGTGGCTCGGGCCCAGGGCTCAGGGCCTGGGTTCAGTGTACCATCAACTATGTTCTATATCCTCCCACTAACCGATGAGTCTGGCCCCATTGTTTGGATTTGTGTGTTGAGTGTGTGTGTTGAATGTAATCATGGCAGTAAATGTTGGTGTTTTCACGTGCTTGTCCATGTATTTATGTAGGAAGGGAGGGAGGGTGAGTGTGTATGTTGGGACAGATTTTCACTGTCCTGTCCATGTAGAAGCTACCTCCTCTGTCAGCATTAAGACCATCCTAATTGAGCATAGGAGCGCTGGAGCACTAGCATTGTGGGGTTGATCTGCTGGGTGCTGATAAAGTGGTTTCTCTGCTCCAGGGGAGAAGAAAAGGTGCCATGACAGAGTTATGAGGCGTGTAAAAAACCTGATTGCTTCCCCTGGGCAGTGGGCAGGTTCTGAATGCCCCATGACAACCCAGACCTGATTGCTTCCCCTGGGCAGTGGGCAGGTTTTGAATGCCCCATGACAACCCAAACCTGCAGACACAATCTCACACATCCAGAACAAGGCTCAGATACCAAGGAAGGAGCACTACTTCAGTCAAACCCCCAAACCGACTCCAGAAGGCTTCTCACAAATTACATCTAAATAACTTATTTCATATAACTTAATACATATTTCTCTTTTGGAGGGAGCCCCAAATCCTGCCGATCAATTCGAACCTGTGTCTGCCAACACTGCGTACTGGCAACCCGTTTTCATTGGCTAAACCAAGCAGTGTTTTCTTAACAACCTAGAGTGTAACAAACACCTTAGAACAAACAGACTTGTGTTTTTCCTGAGCTCAACACAATAACAACAAAAATGTTACCCCTTCACCCAGGCTAGATGGATACGTTTGATGTGAACGCTTCTGACATGTTCTCTTTAGTAACCAAGAGTGGATCAGTCACAGAGAAAGAATAGTGATCCCATGCAGTATTTCCCTAGTTCTGACACTTTAAATATTTCACACACTGTTGGCAAGGAGAAAGTGTATTGGTTTTACATTCCAGCAGCCAGGATGAAAGTGATAGACTGGCCAGTGGTGGGGTCACAGAACTGGCCTGGGTCATGGCCTGTTCCAGACAGCCCAGCTTTTACACATGGCTGTAAACATGCATGCTAACTGGCTTACTGTGTCACGGCCGTCGAAAGAAGTGGACCAAAGTGCAGCGTGGTGAGCGTACATTTTCCTTTTATTTAAAAGGTCGCCAACAACCATGAAGACACAACCGTGAAGCTTACAGGGCTATAGCGCCACTAACAAAAGTCAACTTCCCACAATGACAAAAGGGGAAAAAAAGGCTGCCTAAGTATGATTCCCAATCAGAGACAACGATAGACAGCTGTCCCTGATTGAGAACCATACCCGGCCAAAACATAGAAATACAAAAACATAGAAAACAGTACATAGAATGCCCACCCAAATCACACCCTGACCAAACCAAATAGAGACATAAAAAGGCTCTCTAAGGTCAGAGTGTGACAGACTGTGTTGTTTTCTACCATGCTTTGCCTACACTATGCCCCTCTAGAACCTCTGTCAAAGAGAAACTTAGAAACAATAGCATCATAGACAATAAAGATCATGGCAGTCCCACTCATTAGGCAGGATTATGCGGCAGATTAACGAGGGCGGCATTTTCTGAGCTAAACTGACCAAGACACACCTCCAACAACCACACATAAAACCTCACAGAACGCTGCCCAAAAACAATGGCAATTTCTCTCAACCAGTGGCATATGGGCTTTTTAGGTGAGCGTTGATGCCGCCCTGTGATAAGCAATGCCCACTTTGTCAAAGCCAAATATTTTGATTGTCCATTCCCAACACGCCTTTCCAGGGTGCTGTTGGAGAGACCCATCGCTGTGATGTCCACCAACGTTTAGTCCAAAAATGACATAAAACATAAATGATGTAGCAGATACTGTATAGGATATGGTATAAAGAGTATGTGGCTTTTTCTGTAGCCTATTCTGTAGGAGATAAAATGTATGACAATTATTTGGTTTTATTTTCTTATTTTTTTTATTGCAAATAGATTGGGGCTTCTATCAATTGAAATTGTCTGCATCATTTCCAATCCTCCAAATATTATTTTTTTATAAATAAATATAATTTTAAATACACAGTTGAAGTCGGAAGTTTACACACACCTTAGCCTGACTCAGTTACACTAGCTCTGTCAGGAGGAATGGGCCACACGGATAAGCATTCATAAAATTCCATTGCGGCTGACATGGTTGCTACGCCCTAATAAGCACAAGCTAATGTCTTTTGGACATCTTAATTTGGTCCTGTACGGACGTCTTTTTTTGGTGTTTTACAAATGGTAGGCTTACCAAATAGACGGCCATTCCTAAAATTATATTTCAGGGAACACTGTAGGCTACACCTCAGTAAGCTTGGACCGACGGCAACGTCTTTTTTTTGGTGCACATTGGTTTTTTAGTCCAGTCCGGACCAAATCTTAACCAATCATAGATGTCTATGTTTGGATCAGATTTGGTTTGTTCCAGACTAGAGCTTTGGCGGTCATGAAATTTTGTCAGACGGTTATTATCAAAAGACTGCCGGTCTCAAGGTAATTGACCATAAATGAACATAAACACATTTAGCATCTCCAAGGTCTCCACACATACAAGCTGCATACAAGCCACTGATGTGTGCCTTTGGAACATATACACTTAAAAAAGTATAATAAATACATTTAATATACACCATCACAATAAATGCATGATTTATTTTGTCAGGTCTGAAGAAACATGATATGACAAAAATGTATTTCAGAGGAATAGAATATGAGTTGTTATCTGGCTCTGCTCCATGCCATAGGCTGTAGGCTTGTTCATTTAGCAGACAATATATGCTTATAAGTCCCGTGCCCTTGTTTTATTTGATCTGATTTTATAGTAAGAAGAACATAATTGAACTTAGCTGAATAAAAACCATTCTGGAGCGAGTGCACATATGAAATGGTTATGTTGAGCGTAGAAGTGATCATTTGAAACAGGTCAATTTAAAGTTATTTGGCAACTTTGGTTGTGAATGATACAACATTTAGAATGTATTAGAACTCAAAAAATATATGGGCTGCATGATGTGACAATAGGCTATTGATGGTTTGAGAAAGTAGAAAAAAGAGCTTGGGCTCTGTTCCTTGCCTCTGGCTGCACAGCTGGTCTCTCATCAAGGGATCATATTTTCACCCATCATACTATTCTCAATTGAATCTTGTCTTTACTAATACAGTAACAGTCAAAAGTTTGGACACACCTATTCATTTCAGAGTTTATCTTTATTTGTACTATTTTCTACATTGTACTCTCTGTTCATCATATACTGTATGCATAGTCACTTTAACCATATCTACATGTACATACTACCTCAATCAGCCTGACTAACCAGTGTCTGTATGTAGCCTCGCTACTTTTATAGCCTCGCTACTGTATATAGCCTCGTTACTGTTATAGCCTTGCTACTGTATGTAGCCTCGCTACTTTTATAGCCTCGCTACTGTATATAGCCTCGTTACTGTTATAGCCTCGCTACTGTATATAGCCTCGTTACTGTTATAGCCTTGCTACTGTATGTAGCCTCGCTACTTTTATAGCCTCGCTACTGTATATAGCCTCGTTACTGTTATATCCTCGCTACTGTATATAGCCTCGTTACTGTTATAGCCTCGCTACTGTATATAGCCTCGCTACTGTATATAGCCTCGTTACTGTTATAGCCTCGCTACTGTATATAGCCTCGTTACTGTTATAGCCTCGCTACTGTATATAGCCTCGTTACTGTTATAGCCTCGCTACTGTATATAGCCTCGTTACTGTTATAGCCTCGCTACTGTATATAGCCTCGTTACTGTATATAGCCTCGCTACTGTTATTTTTCACTGTCTTTTTACTGTTGTTTTTATTTCTTTACTTACCTATTGTTCACCTAATACCTTTTTTTGCACTATTGGAGCCTGTAAGTAAGCATTTCACTGTAAGGTCTACCTGTTGTATTCAGCACACGTGACAAATACACTTTGATTTGATTTGATTAGACTAATAGTGAAAACTATGAAAAAACACACATGGAATCATATAGTAACCAAAGATGTGTTAAACAAATCAAAATATATTTGATATTTGAGATTCTTCAAAAGCCACCCTTTGCCTTGATGACAGCTTTGCACACTCTCTCCACCAGTTTCATAATGTAGTCACCTGTAATACATTTCAATTAACAGTTGTGCCTGGTTAAAAGGTAATTTGTGGAATTTCTTTCCTTCTTAATGCATTTGAGTCATTTGTGTTGTGACAAGGTAGGGGTAGTAAAAGACCAGGTCCATATTATGTCAAGAACAGCTCAAATAAGCAAAGATAAATGACAGTCCATCATTACTTTAAGACATGAAGGTCAGTCAATCAGGAAAATGTCAAGAACTGTCAAAGTTTCTTCAAGTGCAGTCTCAAAAACCATCAAGTGCTATGATGAAACTGGCTCTCATGAGGACCACCACATGAAAGGAAGACCCAGAGTTACCTCTGCTGCAGAGGATACGTTCATCAGAGTGACCAAACATGAGCAATTGACATTAGGCTGGTGGAAATTTGTCCTTTTTTCTGATTAGTCCAAATTTGACATGTTTGGTTCCAATCACCTTGCCTTTGTGAGACCCAGAGTAGGTGAATAGATGATCTCTGCATGTGTAGTTCCCACCACAAAGCATGGAGGAGGAGGTGTGATGGCGTGAGGGTGCTTTGCTGGTGACACTGTTTGTGATTTATTTAGAATTAGAGGTACACTTAACCAGCGTGGCTACCGCAGCATTCTGCAGTGATACGCCATCACATCTGGTCTGCAATTTGTTGTTCAACAGTACAATGACCCAACACACCTCCAGGCTGTGAAAGGACTATTTCACCAAGAAGGAGAGTGATGGAGTGCTGCATCAGATGACCTGGCCTCCAAAATCACCTGAACTCAACCCAATTGAGATGGTTTGGGATGAGATGGACCACACAGTGAAGGAATACCAGCCAACAAGTGCTCAGCATATGTGGGAACTCCTTCAAGACTGTTGGAAAAGCATTCCAGGTGAAACTGGTTGAGAGAATGCCAATGATTTGTTTAACTCTTTTTTGGTTACTATATGATTCCATATGTCATTTCATTGTTTTGATGTCTTCACTATTATTCTACAATATAGAAAATAGTTTTTTTTTAAATAAAGAAAAACCCTTGAATGAGTAGGTGTGTCCAAACTTTTGACTGGTACTGTATGTGAAAGTTTTGATTTAGAATGGCCCATTATCAAATGGGCAGGAACCGGGCAGGGGGAAAAGTACATGTCATCTGTATGCACTCCAATAGCAAATGGAGGCTGCGCACTTTCTGCTGGTCCATTTTTGCCAGGTAGGCTACTTCGGTTTTATACAGTAGTGGAGCATGTGCTTAATATGAGCAGCTGAGAAATAAATATAAAAACACTTATTTCACTCCATGCATCAACCACAGTTTGAGGAGCATTATCTCCCTGCGCGACAGGTGATATTCCACCCAAACTCTGTATGTCATGGGCTCTCAAACCTTGTTGTTGCAGCTACCCAGTGCTTAATTTGGGAAACGAAGTGAAATCTGTTCGGGAACATCGACACTAACATGTTTTCACAACAAAAAAATATTTAACTAAAGTGTTGGCAGCCACTCTGCGGGCTCGAGAAAGGAATAAAGTAGAGAGAGGAGATGGAAATGTATAGTGGTGAGATACTCTGTTTTGCTAAAAATGTATCACCCAATTAATTATGACAATCTGAAAAAAATCCCTATTACTAGGCTATTCAAAATTGCCCTGCACAATCTATGAACCAACAGCATGGTCTAGGGCTACACATTCTCTCCAAGACTCCTAGATGTACATTTTGTAGCGTAGCATATTGTAACCAGTCCATCCAGTATGCATAATAATACAGTGCACACTCAAAGGTGATTACTCAAATGTGTTTAATTTTGGAGTATAGGCTAGACCAATTATGTACCAAAGACATCTTAAATCAGTTTTGTTTGATGTTTTAATGAGATGCGTAATGGAGGGACAATAGAGCCCTGAGTAACAGGTCATTAGGACCTGATGAAGGGACAATAGAGCCCTTGAGTACCAGGCCATTAGATCCTGATGGTTGTTAGCCGGAGTACCATGCCATTAGGACCTGATGGAGGGACAATAGAGCCCTGAGTACCAGGCCATTAGGATGTGATGGAGGGACAATAGAGCCCTGAGTACCAGGCCATTAGAACCTGATGGTTGTTAGCAAATTGGGTACTACCAAAGCATGTCCAGAGTGCATAACAGGAGATTACCTTGACTCAACGGTCTTGTGGAATTTTACTGCGGTCATGACTCATGACTGCAGGTGTGGTGGTAAAAGGACCGCAACAGCCCTAGTCCAGACAGCCCTAGTCCAGACAGCCCGAGTCCAGACAGCCCTAGTCCAGACAGCCCTAGTCCAGACAGCCCTAGTCCAGACAGACCTAGTCCAGACAGCCCTAGTCCAGACAGACCTAGTACAGACAGATCTAGTCCAGACAGCCCTAGTCCAGACAGACCTAGTCCAGACAGATCTAGTCCAGACAGCCCTAGTCCAGACAGCCCTAGTCCAGACATCCCTAGTCCAGACAGACCTAGTCCAGACAGATCTAGTCCAGACAGCCCTAGTCCAGACAGCCCTAGTCCAGACAGCCCTAGTCCAGACAGCCCTAGTCCAGACAGATCTAGTCCAGACAGCCCTAGTCCAGACAGACCTAGTCCAGACAGCCCTAGTCCAGACAGCCCTAGTCCAGACCGGCACTTACATATTTTGTCTTGCCCATGAATGGCACACATACACAATCCATGTCTCAATTGTCTCAAGGCTTAAAAATCCTTCTATATAACCTGTCTTCTCCCCTTCATGTACACGGATTGAAGTGGATTTAACAGGTGACATCAATGAGGGAACATAGCTTTCACCTGGATTCACCTGGTTAGTCTATGTCATGGAAAGAGTAGGTGGTTTAATATTTGTACACTCAGTGTATATCAATATGCAAACTAGGCCAATATCAGATCTATGCTTGTCCTAACGTCATCACCACCACATGTCCTTAAAGATCAAAGCCATGTTCACTATTCAGACTGTATATTTGTCTTGGACGGAACTGTTATCAATGGTTTCAACCACTCAACCACTGCAGAGATTATGATCTCCCTCCTTTCACTCAGCTGCTCTGTAACAACATGTACAGTGGTATTGGAGCACCACTTCTCAGGCAGGTCGTATCCCAATATCCATTCTCAGAGTGGTAAAAGCACAGCTAAATTGATTGTCTACTCTACACTCATGAAGATCAATGACGCTGACAGGCTTCCATGACGACCGTGATGTATTGATTAGGAAGAAGAAAAGGACAGCAAAGAGAAAAACGTACACAACAGCAGCAAATATCTTAAGAGATGTAAATGTAATTCCATACTCCCATTTGAATATGTGACCTGGAGCTATATTGAGTAAATAATAAAGAAAAAGTATTCTGACTGCCAAATAGATATGCCAAAACCCCTGAATCCCTAATACCTTGGCAAACTGAAAGGGACTTTGACATCAGTACGCACATATCAACTCTGTGAGTAGATAACAATACTGTAATAGCACAACAAATACCACGGCTGTCTAGACAAATGAATGCTCACAGACAGCACCTAAGTGTGAATGTGATGAGATGTGTGCCAAAGTGGGAAAGGACTGGCCATGGTCCACGATGATCACAGAGAATAGAATGTTGTCTCCACAATAGTTGCATTCTTCTTCTGCGGTGTTCTTAGGGTGGTCCAAGCCCAGAAAGCTGAGCAGGAAGAAAAGCACCATTTAAACATATATTTTCACGTGGCTTCATATGTGGTTACCAGGAACCATTACCAAGAGATCACAAGAGATGTCGGTATTTGACATCTTCATTAATTGTACAGCTTTGACTTTCACAGGTGAATGCCTGCAATATTTGCTATGAAAAGCAGTGCAAATCTATTAACATCTTCACCTTCCACGACAGAGAATGTATGAGGACCAGACAGATTTAATGATTTACAACTAGAGGATAACAAAATGAGGAATAGGAGCCCCATTAAATAGAGCTTGTGCATGCCTGTAACACACACACACAGCCATAGCCTATGGCAGACGGTGGAATCAGACATGACTAATTAATTTAGTATAAAGGACAGAAAAAGAAGACAAAGCAAACAAAGAAGAGGAGGGATAAAAGCAAAAGGGGGGGGGGACCTCTGGCCTTCCTTCCATCCCATTCTTTGTGGAAGACACACCACTTCTAGGCCTCCCTCCCTCGCTCCACTTGGGCCTCATTTTGCTGAGTCGCTCCCTCCAGGCCAGGGCTGGTTGGTTCCCACATTGTGGCTCAGGGCTGAGGGCTGCTGCCTCTGGCTCCCTCCCTGGCTGCAGTAGGAGCTCTGCCTTCCAGAGAGACCCTCGGGCCCAGGAGCAAAGGTTACACCAACACAGCCAACGCTCTGCACCGCACCACAGCATGTCAGGACCTCACCAACGGTTGCCTTGGCGCTGTATTAGCTAGCCAGGAACTTCCGACTTGAGGTTAGCTCAAAGGCTCAGTGATTTGCCTTGTCCGAGGCCCTTCACTATTTTCCTTTTTCCTTTCTCGCTCACTTTCTCTCTCTCCACCAGCACCTCTAACCAGTCTAATTTCCCTTCTTCATCTTCCTCTTTTTCTACCTGTTCTTCACCATATCCTCCACAATATTCCTTAGTTCATTTGATGAAGGACAAAGGGGCTTGTCACCAACATCTTTGTTGAATCAATATTGACCTGACAAATTGTACCTTTTATTGTTCCAGTATCTGTCTCTCTCTCTCTTTCTCATCTCTCCTCTCGATCTCATCTGTCTCTCTCTCTTCTCTCCTCTCGATCTCATCTGTCTCTCTCTCATCTCTCATCTGTCTCTCTCTTTCTCATCTTTCTCCCTCTCTCTCTTTCTTTATCTCCTCTCTCCTCTCTCTCTCCCTCTCTCTCTTTCTTTCTCTCCTCTCGATCTCATCTCTCTCTCCCTCTTTCTTTCTCTCCTCTCTCCTCTCGATCGCATCTCTCTCCCACTCCCTCAATCTTTCTCCCTCTCTCATCTCTCTCCCTCTCATCTCATCATTTCATCTCCCCTTCTCCATCTCATCTCTCCATCTTATAGATGTCTAAAGATAAAAAGCCATACAAATATTACTAACTGCACATTATTCATAGACTATCCTCCCACTCTTAAGACTTCTGTATTCACAGAGTCCATTCTCTGCCAGGCTATGTCACTTAGGCTACAAACAGGTGCATGCCATTACTGAGTGATGACACTGTTCCGGTAACATTCCACATGACAAGCAAGTGTGTAATCGATGTTGTGGGAAATTAAGTTAGAAAAAAGTAGTTATAATTGCAAAATGTAAATATTCGGTTTTCTCACAAGTGGGGGCCGACCACCCAGGATGCTAAATAGTCCCCCCCACACACACAACACACACACACACACTCCTTGCCTGACTGGCCGAGGGATGTCTTTTTGTGTCTATCTGTGTGTGAAACATAACCAAACATAATCAAAGCTGCTGAGGCTTGCACACACACACTGTGCTCTGTCCCTGGCATATATAGATCTGGTTGCTACAGATTGACATGAGTAAGCATATTCCTATTATTCTTATTATTTAAAGAGAGAAACAGACAAAAGAGGGGAAATAGTAAATAGGTAAGAAAACAGCACCTAGGCAGCAACTTATTTCAGCCCTTTTATTGTGTGGATGGATGACTTATAACTGCAAGTGAAGTGTTGTCCTGTGATCTGCATTGTGCTCGCATTTTCATTGACTTTCTGTGCTCAATGAGTGCTCAATGAGGATTTGGAGTGTTTCACCTTAAAGCCTCGAGGCACAATCTGTGTATGAATCAAACAGAGGAGGCAGGACATGAAAGCATCCTGGGTGCAGTACTGTAGCCTAGCTCAGTGGAGGCTTTGACAGAGAGACTAGGGAGAGCCCTGCTGCTCCATGTGAGTGTTACAGAGGATTTTCAAATACTTGGCTTGGTAGTGATAAATACATCTTGATGATCTCTCTCTTTCATTAACAACTATTCTGTTCTTGAAGTTCTCAACAAACCTGTTCTGTTCACAGTGTTGTTGTTTGAAGTGTTGCCAGTTTATCTCCATGGTGAGAGAATGGGAGTGTCAGGGGGATTTAAACATTGATTAACGCTTTTGGATCAGACCTATAAAACAGGTTCATTTGCCACTTTTGTGCCAGTCTCAGAAAAGTGCAGCAGTAGCTTAACCATCATGGGGAGACAAATATAGTCTGGGCATGCAACAGAATAAATGATTTCCTGATCTCAGGACACATGCCAGGGCAAAACAATATTTAAACAGAGTGGAATTTCCTAGGTACTTAATACATAAACATATTTTGCATCAGCCTTCTAAAAGAGTTTTCAATTTGCTTACCAGTGTGCCTGTTCATTAAATATAATATAATGCTGAATAGGATTAATGAGGCATACTTTGTTTTTTAAATATTTTATTGTGAGATGCTGAATTTATTGGTGTGTGTGTGTAATCTTTAAAACATTAACTAATTTGTAACTCAATGGTCAGGCATTAGCTTACAAATTCACAATGCACGGAGGATTGAGGTAATGAAATCTGCACTAAATAACCATAGCTGCTCCCCAGGGTCTGAAAGATAAAGCCTGGAGAAATAAAGGTATTTTGATGGGAAAACTTACCTTGAGTGGATTTGCCTCCTGAAGCGCGAGCTGGCTGTTGGACAAAGGCAAGCAGACAGAAACCGACTAATCCAATGCTAGCGCGCATTATAATGTGCAAATGCATGGCTATTTTATACTGTAGTTGGACTGTTATAGTTAAACACCTACTTTACAACGCTTAACACGCACAAACGGACGGTATTTTTTTTATAAGAAAAACGTGTTCTACCTTTAAAAATATATTGTGGTACTATGTCCTTTCCTTTGTGTCTGCTTATTGTGTTTCAAGTGATCGGGTTTTGCGGAATGCCCGACAATGTGCAGCAATAGAGAAGCGGTGTTCTGTGATCCTGTTCGACCCAGACCAATTTCAATATAAGAGAGAGGCAGAGGGACGTTTGAGAGAGATGGAGTGAGGCAGAGAGGAGGAAAGGGGTGGAGAGATGAGGATCCGCGCATTGCTCCTGCTCTCGCTCTCCCACACGCGCACTCGCTCTTTCTCCAACTACTTGCAAGTATTTATTTTTCTGCAGGAATTTACAATCAGCTGCTGGTTGGAACGAAGTCGCGGGTTGTCATGGAGGAGAAAGGTCAAACTCTGGGTGCAATCTATGGACCGCGCGCCACACTACAACCAACTTGGACACTTTCCCCACAGACAAGGAAAAAGAGCGGCGCGGAAGAAATAAAATGAAAACCTGCAACTGACACATACAATGACAAATATAAGGAGTTGTGTTGATAGCACCCGATGCACAATGACCGCGAACAGGTTGTAGTCTCAGCGTGTGCTACGCGTGCTTTCGTGTACACTCTATCTCCCATGATTGCTTCTCATACAAACTTATTATTACCTATTTATGCCATCTAAAAAAAACAGGAGCAAATCGCATTCAAAAAGATCTATAGAGCAATAAACACCATGACATGATCTGCTATTTAGCAATAGCCTGCAGGAGAATCAGTTTAATTATCATATCTTTGTCATATATTTATTCTACTGGACTTACATGCCGGCTTTACATAAATGAAAAACACAAGTCTGGCATTTTATATCATATTTTTGTATACATAGGCCTACTCCTTTTTCAAATGAGTTTGTAATTTGTCTGCACCACCACTTGAATTTGCCTATTGCTATACCCATGTGTAGGCTACACAAGGCAGACACAGAAAAAGTATTACATTTCCCTGGCCACACCTCACAAATAGGTTTTCACATCTTCTAAAACCCAGCAATGGATATCTCCAAGCAGCCTGAATTTCACATCACCTGCCTGTTAACATCCCTCAAATGATAGATTTCCTTTTTATTTACATCAGGCCAAGCCTATACTGCTTGCCTCCTAGAGGATACGTGTCCCAATAATTAATATGTCTTTGTGTTGTGCAGCTAGTCTCTACCTCCTTGTCTCTTTTAAAGAATCAATAAAAGTTGAACAAAAGGAAATGCAAACAAGAATCAGCATGTTCCTGTTCTTTCATTGTGGCAGTGCATCATGGGTGCTTTTCAACTTGAGTTAAAAGAAGACTGGAGATTGGAACATGGAGATTAGAATCAGTATTAGACAGAAGATATGCTTATTATATTTCATTTCCTCTAGGATTTAATCTGCTGTACTGATGCATTACGCTTTAAGTTTACATTTGTTTTGAGAAAGTTAATGCAGAATAATGATGTTCTCTAGCTCCCATGTTTTATTTCTCTTTAATCAAAAATGCAATTAGGGTCTCGCATTAAAATTGATTTGGAGATTTTAAAAAATCTATTTTCTACAGGCTTAGTAAGATAACGGAAACTTTTGATAGCAAACAATCTGATAAAAGCTTGCCCATAAAGATGGATATCTCTGTGGCTGATAAAATGAAAACATTTTTCAATTGTTCAAAGGTACAGAGGAACATTAAGGTTTCTTTCTTATTCTTTTTTTTTACCCAAGTTTCATCTTCGATTAAGTATTTGATCTTTGTTTTTGTCTTGCAGGATGGAAGACACTTTCTGGCAATGCCTAATGCTCCATATTAATATTTGGGTGGTAAAATGAAGCCTGATCATATACTATTTTATGGACGTGCATCTAATTTTGAAGAAAAAAATACAAATGGATGGTACTCCTCTGTTGTGAACCTTCATGTCGTGAATCTTAATGGTTTCCCTAGAGTTGTTTTTATAACCAGGAATAATCAGACAAAGTATAAAAATGCCCTTTAAAAGAAATCCCTCTTGGCTTGTAACATACATAATTTGAAAGGATTCATAGTAATGACCATTCAGATCCAAATGATGAAGTCTGGCAGCTTGGCCTGTGTAATTATAATAACATCTGTCAGAAGAAATATGTAAATATCCATATCCCAAACCCCAAATCTCCAGGTAATTGTGAGCCCCTGTATAACCAAATGAGCTGAGAATCACTGGGGAGCCAGAGAAAGTCAGGCCACAGTGGCAGGGGGGCCTGAGCCTTGGAGCTGTAAGTGATGCATAGTTTTTCATATAGGTACAGCAGTAACACTTACTTCATTAATGGTAGAGGGGTGTGCATGGGCATCACTCTACACACAAACATACCTATTTTTACTTGAACAGACGCATAAGAGAAGCCCAGGTAATGTTTAATTTATGACCCTAGTTGTCATGAAAGGACTTCAGTTACACTGTGAATCCGGAGGAAAAGGAATGAGTGTGCCGGTAGGGTAAAGAAAGAGACTTGGAAAATACAGCTGCAGGCTGCAATACAGGCTTCTCCTATTAGATAAGCACACAGCCACACTATGTAACCAAATGGCATCATATACTTCAGCAACGGGACTCACTCTACCATACCATTTTACATGTAGTAGTGCTTGCTTAAATTTACAGTAATGCTTGCTTACATTTTCCTACAACACTGATGTTGCAAACGCCATGCTCTAGCAATTGAGCCACACAGGACCAAGATGGTACATGACTCATTCCCCATCTTCTCCCTCCAAGCAACACAGCAGGGTATTTGGGCATTGACCATGCTAGCTCCACAGGGGATCAGATGGGGGGAGGTCAACTTAGAATCGATTGAGGGTTAGATGATTTGGAACCTTTGCATGAGTAGGAATGTCAAAACTGTGCTCCAAGTCTATGGGTGATTATCTCCCACATGTTTTGGTGGTGACCTATTTGAATGAGCTAAATAGGCTGGGTAAGAGCTGCATACTCAGTAGTGGCTTTACTGTACAGACTGCAGAGCATCTCCACAAATCCCCCTATGATCAACTAAGTTCCAGCCTGAGGCAGACCTTCCACACAGGTACAATCAGAGGATGAGACCTGCCAATCTCCCACACAGGTACAGTCAGAGAATGAGACATGCCAATCTCCAACACATATACAGTCAGAGGATGAGACCTGCCAATCTCCCACACAGGTACAGTCAGAGGATGAGACCTGCCAATCTCCAACACATATACAGTCAGAGGATGAGACCTGCCAATCTCCAACACAGGTACAGTCAGAGGATGAGACCTGCCAATCTCCAACACATATACAGTCAGAGGATGAGACCTGCCAATCTCCAACACATATACAGTCAGAGGATGAGACCTGCCAATCTCCCACACAGGTACAGTCAGAGGATGAGACCTGCCAATCTCCAACACATATACAGTCAGAGGATGAGACCTGCCAATCTCCAACACAGGTACAGTCAGAGGATGAGACCTGCCAATCTCCAACACATATACAGTCAGAGGATGAGACCTGCCAATCTCCAACACATATACAGTCAAAGGATGAGACCTGCCAATCTCCAACACATATACAGTCAGACGATGAGACCTGCCAATCTCCAACACAGGTACAGTCAGAGGATGAGACCTGCCAATCTCCAACACATATACAGTCAGAGGATGAGACCTGCCAATCTCCAACACAGGTACAGTCAGAGGATGAGACCTGCCAATCTCCAACACAGGTACAGTCAGAGGATGAGACCTGCCAATCTCCAACACAGGTACAGTCAGAGGATGAGACCTGCCAATCTCCAACACAGGTACAGTCAGAGGATGAGACCTGCCAATCTCCAACACAGGTACAGTCAGAGGATGAGACCTGCCAATCTCCAACACAGGTACAGTCAGAGGATGAGACCTGCCAATCTCCAACACAGGTACAGTCAGAGGATGAGACCTGCCAATCTCAAACACATGTACAGTCAGAGGATGAGATCTGCCAATCTCCAACACAGGTACAGTCAGAGGATGAGATCTGCCAATCTCCAACACAGGTACAGTCAGAGGATGAGATCTGCCAATCTCCAACACAGGTACAGTCAGAGGATGAGATCTGCCAATCTCCAACACAGGTACAGTCAGAGGATGAGACCTGCCAATCTCCAACACAGGTACAGTCAGAGGATGAGATCTGCCAATCTCCAACACAGGTACAGTCAGAGGATGAGATCTGCCAATCTCCAACACAGGTACAGTCAGAGGATGAGACCTGCCAATCTCCAACACAGGTACAGTCAGAGGATGAGACCTGCCAATCTCCAACACAGGTACAGTCAGAGGATGAGACCTGCCAATCTCCAACACATATACAGTCAGAGGATGAGATCTGCCAATCTCCAACACAGGTACAGTCAGATCACGAACGCCTGCCCCAAGAGCGACCAGGGATTATGGGGAAGTACCACGACCTCAGTGTCTAGCTATACGGCACAACGTGTATGCCTTTATCCCAGTCAGCATTTAACAAGGCCTACAGTAGATGAGGGTCATGGATTTCTGCTAGGTTTGTATCTTAATTAACCAAGTAGAAAAGCTCACAGTAGAATGACATGAAACTTTGCTCCTTTTGAAGAAACACGTTATTTGAAAATACATCTCTAAGGCGTTCATTCACTCCTCTCTGTCTGATCCCTAGAACTTAAACCTTGACAAGCAAACCGACGAGAGAAAACACAAATGCAGAGATGGTGCAGAGATGCTTTGTTGAGTAAAAGTTTTCATACAAAACATTCAGACTAAGTGGCACAGGTCAAGATCAGTCCAAACATCTTTTTTTTTACTCTGGAGAAAATAAATGATTCCTCTGAAAGAGATTTAAACAACCACGCCACTCTGAGCTCTCTGGATCACTCTCCCATATGATAAAATACTACAGGTGTCAAGCCCTGATTTGTTTCACCTGTCCCTGTGATTGTCTCCACCGCCTCCAGGTGTCGCTTATTTTCCCCAGTGTATTTATCCCTGTGTTTCCTGTCTCTGTGTCACTTCGTCTTGTATGTTTTCCAAGTCAACCAGTGGTTTTCCCGTTCTCCTGCTTTTGGCTATTCTCCTTTTTTTGGTCCTCTGGGTTTTGACCCTTGCCTGTTTCTGGACTCTGTACCTGCCTGCCTGACCATTCTGCCTTCCATGACCACGAGCCTGTCTGCCACTCTGTACCTCCTGGACTCTGATCTGGTTATGACCTTTTGCCTGTCCACGACCATTCTCTTGCCTACTCCTTTTGGATTAATAAACATTGTAAGACTCCAACCATCTGCCTCCTGTGTCTGCATCTGGGCGTCGCCTTGTGTCATGATAATAGGATACTATGGTATAAATACTATAGTATTCACTGTAGTATACTGTAGTATTTACAGTTAACTATAGTATAAATACTGTAGTAAAATAACTGTAGTATGTGCTGTTAATGTGCTGTTTTTGCAGAATGTAGGGGGTTTCTAGAGAGTTTTTCCTAGCCACCGTGCTTCTACACCTGCATTGCTGGCTGTTTGGAGTTTTAGGCTGGGTTTCTGTACAGCACTTTGTGACATGAGCTGTTGTAAGAATGGCTTTATAAATACATTTGATTGATAGTATACTGCTGTATTTACTGCAGAGTTTTTGGAGAATGTAGTATCCTGCAGTATTTACTGTAGTGTTTTTGCAGACATTACTGTATTTACTGTAGTTTTTTTGTTTTACTATCTTTGACATGAAAGAGCAGGCTTCCTCCTTCAGAAAACCTACTGAAGAAA
Source organism: Oncorhynchus nerka (assembly GCF_034236695.1). Taxonomy (NCBI): domain Eukaryota; kingdom Metazoa; phylum Chordata; class Actinopteri; order Salmoniformes; family Salmonidae; genus Oncorhynchus; species Oncorhynchus nerka. The sequence goes on along the minus strand of NC_088402.1, from coordinate 69,928,155 downwards.
TACTAAAACAGAACATTTCCATAACCTGGAGGTAAGATTAGAATCTCAACAGAAAGTTCAGCACTTCTGCTTGTTTCTAGGGAACACAATATGGTCTATACTTGGCTTGTAGGTTTCTCACTTAGGGGTGGGACAAATTGCAACATTGGGGAGGGGAATGGGAAGGGTATATGCAAATTATATACTGTAGTATTTACTATAGTTAAAAAAGTGTAGGGTTTTTGCAGACTGTAGTGTTTTTGCGGACTTTACTGTAGTATTTCATAGTTTTTTTTCCCTTCCGGATAATACTGTAGTATTTACTGTAGTATTCAACAGTATACTACAACATTCTATAGTAAGTACTACACATGATAGAGGGTTACTACAGTGTGTAGTATAGTATTCTACAGTAGCTTATACTACAGTTCATTATAGAATTCTACAGTAAGTACTGAAGTATTCTACAGTATACTGTCGTATTTTTTCAGGTGGGCAGGGTCAGCCAACGTTTCACTTTTTGAGGCTGCAAAACAAATAGGTTTTTGTGACTCAGCTTTAAGACTTTATTTTAAACCTCCCGTGGAAGCAGGTTGAAGTTGATACAAGGCAAAATAAAACACATTTCAACAGTTCAACATTTATACTGTAAACTGGACGCATGCTGTTAATTTAAGTGGAGGCAATTCCTCTTATTAATGAGGTACAAATGACCAAAACTTTGTACAAAATGAATTACTCAATGGCTTTTGATAAATGGTATGGAATATGAAACACATTAAACACATAATATTGACATTACATTAGTGGACATTAGTCATTCATTCACTACTCATGTATTGCTCTGTGTAAGAGAAAGCTGTTAAAAGTAATTATTTCCCTCTCGCAGCCTACAGACGGAGAATTCTAATGGCATTATATAAATATGATTCTAATGGTATTATATAAATATAATTCTTATGGTATTATTGAAATATAATTATAATGGCAATATAGAAATATAATTCTGATGGTATAATATAAATATAATTATAATGGCATTATACACTGCTCAAAAAAATAAAGGGAACACTAAAATAACACATCCTAGATCTGAATGAATGAAATATTCTTATTAAATACTTTTTTCTTTACATAGTTGAATGTGCTGACAACAAAATCACACAAAAATTATCAATGGAAATCAAATGTATCAACCCATGGAGGCCTGGATTTGGAGTCACATTCACAATTAAAGTGGAAAACCACACTACAGGCTGATCCAACTTTGATGTAATGTCCTTAAAACAAGTCAAAATGAGGCTCAGTAGTGTGTGTGGCCTCCACGTGCCTGTATGACCTCCCTACAACGCCTGGGCATGCTCCTGATGAGGTGGCGGATGGTCTCCTGAGGGATCTCCTCCCAGACCTGGAATAAAGCATCCATCCATGGATGGAGCGAGACATGATGTCCCAGATGTGCTCAATTGGATTCAGGTCTGGGGAACGTGCGGGCCAGTCCAGTGCATCAATGCCTTCCTCTTGCAGGAACTGCTGACACACTCCAGCCACATGAGGTCTAGCATTGTCTTGCATTAGGAGGAACCCAGGGCCAACCGCACCAGCATATGGTCTCACAAGGGGTCTGAGGATCTCATCTCGGTACCTAATGGCAGTCAGGCTACCTCTGGCGAGCACATGGAGAGCTGTGCGGCCCCACAAAGAAATGCCACCCCACACCATGACTGACACACCGCAAACCGGTCATGCTGGAGGATGTTGCAGGCAGCAGAACGTTCTCCACGGCGTCTCCAGAATGTCACGTCTGTCACGTGCTCAGTGTGAACCTGCTTTCATCTGTGAAGAGCACAGGGCGCCAGTGGCGAATTTGCCAATCTTGGTGTTCTCTGGCAAATGCCAAACGTCCCTCACGGTGTTGGGCTGTAAGGACAACCCCCACCTGTGGATGTCGGGCCCTCATACCACCCTCATGGAGTCTGTTTCTGACCGTTTGAGCAGACACATGCACATTTGTGGCCTGCTGGAGGTCATTTTGCAGGGCTCTGGCAGTGCTCCTCCTGCTCCTCCTTGCACAAAGGCGGAGGTAGCGGTCCTGCTGCTGGGTTGTTGCCCTCCTACGGCCTCCTCCACGTCTCCTGATGTACTGGCCTGTCTCCTGGTAGCGCCTCCATGCTCTGGACACTACGCTGACAGACACAGCAAACCTTCTTGCCACAGCTCGCATTGATGTGCCATCCTGGATGAGCTGCACTACCTGAGCCACTTGTGTGGGTTGTAGACTCCGTCTCATGCTACCACTAGAGTGAAAGCACCGCCAGCATTCAAAAGTGACCAAAACATCAGCCAGGAAGTATAGGAACTGAGAAGTGGTCTGTGGTCACCACCTGCAGAACCACTCCTTTATTGGGGGTGTCTTGGTAATTGCCTATAATTTCCAGCTGTTGTCTATTCCATTTGCACAACAGCATGTGAAATGTATTGTCAATCAGTGTTGCTTCCTAAGTGGACAGTTTGATTTCACAGAAGTGTGATTGACTTCGAGTTACATTGTGTTGTTTATTTTTTTGAGCAGTGTATAAATATAACTAATGGTTTTATATAAATATAATTATAATGGCATTATATAAGTATAACTAATGGTATTATATAAATAGAATGGCATTTTATATATATAATCCTGACAGTAACAGGGAGCATTCTTTCCTATGAGAGAGCAACGTTGCAGACTGTTTATCCTCCCGTAGCTTTTGTTTTTGGATGACTGTGCTCACATCACCTCATTCCTCGGCAACAATAGAAAATACATAAATAAATCCTCATTAAATCCGCACCATATGCAGCATAATCCTGTTTGAAACACTCTGAAGCAATTTGGTCATTATGAACACATCTAACAGGGGGTTATGAAAGAGGATGACGGTAAAGCCCATCAATTTGTTTTGAAGTCTGTTTGTTCTGCCTGCCTGTTTGTTCTGCCTGCCTGAAATGATTTCAGATCAATGCTTGTCGGGACATGATGATTACAACAGGCAGTTAAGTGCAACAGCTGTTAAGTGAGTGAAGTGGTAAAGCTGTAAGTAGGCCTGTGTAGCTGTGCACATGAAAATAAGGGCATCGCCAGCAGTCCTTCATAAAGTGGTCCGTAAACAGTACGTTGTCTTCTATCAGCACATGCCGTTACAGCCTCAATCATGACTGTGCATTACCGCATCCCTCTATAGTCTCACTGTACCAGTCTGCATATACATCTGCTGTGAGGAGAGACTAGTCTGCATAGGTTTACAGACGACTGCCTACACAATTATTCAGCAGAAACCATCCAGCACAAACCTGGACTGCCCTCTAGTGGCAGAATGGTGCTCACACAAGCGCTGAAGGTTGACCACCTGTTTCTGACCATGTTCAATATGAAAACGTTCTTTATTAACGTTGCAGACAGAAATACCAATAATAGAGCTGATGGGATTCCTTATTCTACCGTTCAGAGATGCATGTTTGTTATAAATAGCATATTTCGATCATCATGTCACCATCATCAAGGCTGTATCACATTCGGCCGAGATTGGGAATCCCATAGGGCAAAATTGGCCCGGGTTTGTCCGGGGTAGGCTGCCATTGTATATAATAATTTGTTCTTAACTGACTTGCCTAGTTAAATAAAGGTTATATAAAATAAATCAATTATAATAATCATGTCACAGAGAAGCACAAAGCACTCTTATTTCTGCATTTGCTCATCAATGATTCCCTTTAAAGAAGCAATCAGCAGTTGAAGCAATAAAGTGTACAGCACTGTTTCAGTAAAAAGCTGAGGGATGGGGTTGGAGAAATGTAACCACTCTTACATTAATAGACAGAGCTCTGGATGCAAGGACTAACCATCCATGATATAACATGTGTAGTTTAACCATGTTTTGAGGCTATATCGTGTTTGTTTACATTGACTTTGTTTTCAAACATTGGAGGAAAACAAGCTTATATTTTGGGTTCTGATGGGGTACAACAAATGAAGTATGCTCATAAGGCATTTACAAGTTATATTCTTCAAGAATCAATGGGTACATATTGTTAATTTTATAAGTAAAACAATTATGTAGCAACCGCAGATTACCCCTTTATCTGGTCCTCCTGCTCTAGGCCTGAACAGTGAAGGGAGGAAGTGCCTTAGGCTGGGCTCTCATTGGCACAGAGACAGACAGTGCCACGGCATACTGTCAGTTTGGCACGGACTCACTCATTCATTCCTGAAGCAACATGCACATCAAAGCTGCCCCACCTCTCAGGGAACGTTAGCCAAATTCCACAGAAAAAGTTTAACAAACCATACAACTCTATGCACAAGGACTACTTTGAACAATTTACACAACAAATTTCACAGAAACACATTTACTGGAAGAACTGTGCAGATGCAAAGTTTGGATACAGAATGACGGTCAAATCTCCCTCAGTTTTTTATGTGACCACGTTTTCCAAAAACGAAATATACACTCCGAGTTAAGATTCAAAGATGTCTGCAGAATGAATTGGATGTCAGCTACAGAAATGCATAATTCTGGATATGAATATCGTTCTCTTCATGGTGATGTATCCCGTAGGGCGGCAGGTAGCCTAGCGGTTAGAGCATTTGGCCTGTAACCGAAAGGTCGCTGGTTTGAATACCCAAGGTGTAAAATCTGTCGATGGGCCCTACAGCAAAGCACTTACCCCTAATTTGCTCCAGGGTCATCCCGATACTATGGCTGACCCTGTAAAACAATCCATTTCATTGCACTTATCTGGTGTATGTGGCAATTAAACTTATTTTAAAACACTATAACTAATTGGTAAGTTTACCTTTACTTGTTACTTCTTTTAACTTTTATTATCCTCTCTCCTCATGAGGGAGAGAAATTAGAAAATATATTAAAGATGTGGGTTTTTAGTAACAGAATTACAAGTTCCAAGGCAATGTTTCTTAAACTTTCTTAAACTAAATCATTTCTCCAAAACTAAATATGTGTTTATATTAGTTGGCAGGGGTCTTCAGTTCAATATTAATGTGTTTGATGTATTTCAAATAACTTTTTCTGGTAGATGTCGAAAGACCCCTTTTCCATATGTTGTACCAAAAGACACTCGCACATCTGAGCTATCTTTGTTGCAGGTTCATGGTCACAGTTGAACAAGATGAGAAAAAAATCAGAAGCCTGCACACTGCTCGTGATAATATCACTGGTCTTTAATAAGCTTTATACATCAGACTCAAGGTCTTCGTCAGAGCTTTTGTGAGTAAAAAAAAAGAGAAGAGCATCCTTATGTAGACATAGCTCCACCCACATCCGTACCATGCTTCGAATGGGTTTGGAGTCGATGGAGAATAAGTAAGTGTTACCAAATATAACAATGTGCATTTTATAAATATTCTACTAGTGTACATAAAACGTATTAAACATGTCCGTAAAACCACAATAAGGACATCGAACCACCAAGCAAGTTTTCAGAAATCATTGGGTATAACGCAAGAAAAAGGTCAGAGTAATTTGAAATGGGGGCATTCATTCATGTGTTAACTAACCTCCAAACGAGCTTCAATGCCATACAACACTCCTTCCATGGCCTCCAACTGCTCTTAAACGCTAGTAAAACCAAATGCATGCTTTTCAACCGTTCGCTGCCGGCACCTGCTCGCCCGACTAGCATCACCACCCTGGACGGTTCTGACCTAGAATATGTGGACAACTACAAATACCTAGGTGTCTGGCTAGACTGTAAACTCTCCTTCCAGACTCATATTAAACATCTCCAATCCAAAATCAAATCTAGAATCGGCTTTCTATTTCACAACAAAGCCTCCTTCACTCACGCCGCCAAACTTACCCTAGTAAAACTGACTATCCTACCGATCCTCGACTTCGGCGATGTCATCTACAAAATAACTTCCAATACTCTACTCAGCAAACTGGATGCAGTCTATCACAGCGCCATCTGTTTTGTTACCAAAGCCACTTATAGCACCCACCACTACGACCTGTATGCTCTAGTCGGCTGGCCCTCGCTACATATTCGTCGCCAGACCCACTGGCTCCAGGTCATCTGTAAGTCTATGCTAGGTAAAGCTCCGCCTTATCTCAGCTCACTGGTCACGATAACAACACCCACCCGTAGCACATGCTCCAACAGGTATATCTCACTGGTCACCCCCAAAGCCAACACCTCCTTTGGCCACCTTTCCTTCCAGTTCTCTGCTGCCAGTGACTGGAATGAATTACAAAAATCGCTGAAGCTGGAGAATTACATTTCCCTCACTAAACATCAGCTATCTGAGCAGCTAACCGATCACTGCAGCTGTACATAGTCCATCTGTAAATAGCCCACCCAATCTACCTACCTCATCCCCATATTATTTTTATCAATCCAGTGTTAATTAATTAAATTGTAATTACTATGGCCTATTTATTGCCTTCCTCCTCACGTCATTTGCACACACTGTATATAGACTTTCTTTTTTTCCTATTGAGTTATTGACTATATGCTTGTTTATTCCATGTGTAACTCTGTGTTGTTTGTGTCACACTGCTTTGCTTTATCTTGGCCAGGTCGCAGTTGTAAATGAGAACTTGTTCTCAACTAACTTACCTGGTTAAATAAATGTGAAAAAATAAAATAAAATAATTAATGTTCACATTTACAACATAACATACATAACATAGCATTTCGTCATTAAGACCTTTAGGAAAGAATGTCTGGAGGATGAACATCCCAAAACCTTCTCTTTTGCTCAGAGTATTATTTATATCACCTCCCCTGCCTGATATCTTAACTTTCTTCATGCCACAAAATCTAAAAATGCCCTCTTTTGGTTATTAAAATGTACTGCGATTGTATATTCCCTGTCGTTTATCCAGATTGAACTTTAATGTTCACTAATTCTCTGCTTGAAAGAACAAGAGGCTTTACCTACATAACACAGCCCACATGGACATTTAATCATGTAAATAACATGGGTGGTAGAGCACGTAATAATGTCATTCATTTGGAACCGTTTTCCTGTATGTGGGTGGCAGATATATTCACACTTCATCATGTTGTTACGCTGTGCGCAACCTCTGCATTTATAGCTACCATTCGGAAGAGGGCATAAAAGAGCCTGGCTAATTGGCATGGACCAATTTATTATTTATTTTTTTACCATATATTTGACCAGAAATCAAAGCCTTTGCTTATTCTACATTTTTAAGATGGAAAATGGCTGTATATATATGTCACAATGTAAACAATAATAATAATAGACTCTTAGCTTTCATTTGACACACAATTTGACATGCTTCTATGAACTTTGTACTCATGGGTCCTTTTACATGGAAATGCCCTAAAGTAAAATCAGTGGTGGAAAAAGTACCCAATTGTCCTACTTGAGTAAAAGTACAGATACCTTCATAGAAAATGACTCAAGTAAAAGTGAAAGTCACCCAGTAAAATACTACTTGAGTAAAAGTCTAAAAGTATTTGGTTTTAAATATACTTAAGTATTAAAAGTACATATAATTGCTAAAATATACTTATTAAGTATCAAAAGTAAAAGTACAAGTATAAATAATTTCAAATTCCTTATATTAAGCAAAGCAGACGGCCACATTTTCTTGTTTTAATTTTTAATTTTTATGGATAGCCAGGTACACACTCCAACACTCAGACACCATTTACAAACAAAGTATGTGTTTAGTGAGTCCGCCAGATCAGAGGCAGTAGGGATGACTAGGGATGTTCTCTTGAAAAGGTTGTGAATTAGACCATTTTCCTGTCGTGCTAAGAATTCTAAATGTAATTCGTACTTATCAGGTTCAGGGAAAATGTATGAAGTAAAAAAGTACATCATTTGCTTTAGGAATGTAGTGAAATAATAGTTGTCAAAAATATAAAAAGTAAAGTACAGATACCCAAAAAAACAACTTAAGTAGAACTTTAAAGTATTTTTACTTAAGTACTTTACACCACTAGATAAAATGGATTGAGTTGAATTATTATGGTAAAAGTTATTATGGTAAAGTTGTTGAGTTGGTGCCATTCAGGATAATGATCAATTGTGGCTGACTTTCATTTCTTCCGGTCTGTAAAACAAGATTTAAAAAAAATACAATTGTATACAATGCACTCCAGTTATGTATCAGCCAAGCCTACAAAGTGTTATATTGTCAGTGAATAGAACATTCAGAATTACTCACATTTTCATGTGGTTAGGGCAGGAGTCCATTTCCCTTCCAGGCCACATGTGATGGTGCCTGGTCCATCCATCACCATGCCCCTATCACAGACAAATGCCACAGAGTCACCAAACTTAAGAGACATTCTTGCTCCTCTTGTCAATTGAGCATTTAAATGACAACATACGTTTTCACTCTATTGTTTTTAAAGGGGATGAGCGGTTTGTTCCCTAACATTACACTCGGGGCCAAGTTCTCAACCCCTAAGGGGTGTTCCTAGTTTGCTAAAAAACATTGCAAAATAGTGCAGCTGGAGAAGCTATAGACTTGAAAAGGATTTGGAACCTTTGCACTCTGGAGGTGGATCACTCCATGTCCCATCTTTGGTACAGTAGATCTCTCTCGCTCCAATCAGTTTCCCTACGCGACATCGATAGCCAATCACAGTGCTGTACAAGTAAGGTGGTTCCAAATAGCCATTTGTTACTCCATTTACCACCGTAGGAGGTTCAGCACACTGCACAGCTGAAAGACACACATTTACATGATTTTACATGATTACATTACAACAATTTAGAAAATATTATGGTGACAGTATTGGAAGTTCAGGGATGTTATAAACTAAAACAATGATACCTAAAGCAATTTACCTATGACCCAGATACTGTGTGGTGCAATAGGGCGATTCGGTTCCACGCCAGCGAGAGCAGAAAATATTTTTGGTATCTCAGACTGTTCTGGCAAATCTCACATAAAAACTTCAATGGGAGGAAGGATGCTTGAAAAGCTTTTTCCATTTGTATCACAAACCATTTTTGAGAAAATCATGATGAAAGTGGACATTTAGGCCCTTTTTAGAGCTATACATGCCTCCTGTAAGGCCCTATGATCCGTGAACCGTACACAATACAGACAACATCTTGGTGTCATTATACTCCTTATAGTGTTCTCTAAAATATGGAGTATGTCTACATTCTGAAATACACATTCTCACATTAATTTATTCAACATTTTGCTTATTTGTAGACATATTGTTTGTAACAATATACTCTTCAAACATGTCAAATGTCTAGAATGGTCTCTCTCTGGTACTTTTAATGACATGACCCATTTTATACATTGAAATGTATATTATAGGTAATTAACCAATCACAGCCCTCCTTTCGGATTGCACATTCAGCAAGTCACCAGCAGAGGGAATTTCCCATTCACTGTGTTGATGGTGCTCATAAAATGTATCATACCTTCAGAATTAGCAGAGCGCCAACTCTGGAAATTGTATGTATATACTTGTACAGTATATATTGTTACAAATAATATGTCTTAAAATGAACAAAATCAAAAAGAGTAGTTTTGAAATATTAATATTTCAATGTTGAATAAATTAATGTGAAAAATAGTATAGTATAATGACACCAAGATGTTGTCTGTATTGTGTACGGTTCACGGATCATAGGGCCTTACAGGAGGCATGTATAGCTCTAAAAAGGGCCTAAATGTCCACTTTCATCATGATTTTCTCAAAATTACTTTGTGATACAAATGTAAAAAAACATGTCAAACATTCTTCCTCCCAATGAAGTTGCTATGTGAGAATTGGCAGGACAATCTGAGATACCAAAAATATTTCCCGCTCCCGCTGGTGTGGAACCGCCCAGTAGCCTATGTAAAACATGGATGTGACAGCCTACCTTCACAGACCGGAACACGCCCATCCCAGCCATCAGTCATGCAATTTCTTACATCCCGTCCAACCAGTTGATACCTGGTTAAAAAATGGGCACAAAAAGTGATTTAATCTGGCAATGCATAATTTTATTTGTACACTGTAACAATTATGAGGGTTAGGTAGCCTCGAGAGAAAATAGACATAGTAACAGAATACTTACCCCTCATTACAAACCCCTGTAGCTGTATCCCCAAACTGTACACCGGTATATATGAAATCACCATAAAAGATCTCTCCAGCAGATCCACATGATTTGCCTTTGGACAAGAAACTTTCACAATACATTTTTTGGGAAAGAACAAAATACACAAACCTTCACTCCCACAGAGTGATATAATGTAGACTAGCTATGAATCTGCTGCCACCTAATGGTTAAACAAGATAAGTGCAACCTCCTTAACACGCTACCTATGAGACAGAGCAGTTGCATTTTGTTGAATGTTCTTTGTGTACTATATACTGTGCATATACATTTAATATATTCTGAACATCATTAATACTTCTCCTTATGGGTTCTTACGTTCACATCTCAGAGTTACTGGCGTCCACTTCCCACCGACACAGGTACTATAGTAAGCGCCTCCTGCTCTCACGTGTCCCAGGGCACAACTGTAACGGACCCGTTCACCAGGACCAAAGTCTGTCTGTGTTATATAGCGGTCAGAAAGGTGTGCGTTGGGGAGGTACGGTGGCACTCTACATCTGCCTAAAGGAAAGGAAGATGGACCATTTTGACAAAAGATAGAAAGTACATCTAGTATAATACCAATGCATCATAACATGTATTATATTTTTCAATTATCAAAGAGAGAGATCTTGGATGGTGTTATGTTTACCATCAGGCTTGGAGCTTTGAGTTATATCAGAGGAATGACAGAGTGGGAGCTGGGGCTGCCACTGGCCATCTGGTCCACAGGTAAGCTGCTGGGCTCCAGTCAGGAGGAAACCCTCAGAGCAGGTGAAGGTCACTGAGTCTCCGACCCTGTACACTGAGTCAGCCTCACTCAGCTTCACACCGTTGGCCACAGAAGGATCAGGGCAGATCACTTCTGCTGGAACCACTTGTGGTTTACCTCCTACTAAAATGAGGACATTTAAAATGTTAGTGGTTTTGTTTAATTCATTGTTGCATCAATAATGACAATTGTTAATGTGGCTCATTTTGGAGATGCCTCCATGGAGACAATGAGCTTATGCTTTGGTTAAAAGCATTGCAGTACAATAGATAGGACATTAGCCATGCTGTAGTAGCCTAAAGAAATGTTTGTATATGTGATATTATCATGCTTTTGAGATAATGGGACAACTACGGACTGAATGTCCAAGGCCAACATGGTCAAGTCTCAACAGGAGTATCCTGGTGTGTGGTGCCTACAATCTCTTAGACAAGTACAGGGTCATGCCAGTCTGGTATTTCATACAGCAGGACCTACTACATTGATTAGGAGGTGTGTTATGTATCCTACTTAGAAAGGGATAGATCTTATTGCTGCATATTACTGTAAGATTGGTCATTGAATGTAGCACACCTTCACAAGTGGGAATCTCTCCACTCCAGCCAGACTCTTTACACATTCTGTATTCCATCCCCTTCAGTGTGAACCTGTTCCAATATCACAGAGAGGATGAAAACAAATCTCAGGCTATAGGCCTATTTCATTACATTCAAGACACTTCCCACTGGGCACGGATGTCAGTTCAATGTCTAGTTTTTAGAACATTTGGTTGAGTTTTCAACTAATGTGAATTCAACGTGAAAACAACAAAAAATGTCACTACTTCATTTAGTTTAAAAGTTAGGTGAAAAAAAAGATTAAATGCCCTTCTAGATGACTTTTTGCAAATCCAATCAGTTTTCCACGTTGATTCAATGTCATCACATAGATGTTTTGGGTTAAAATGATGTGGAAAACACATTGATCGAGTCTGTTTTTGTCCAGTGGGTTACTTACCCCTCATTGCACACTGCATATGCCTTGTCCCTGAGCGAAGCCCCTGTGTAATCATAGTGTCCATTGAACAACTCCCCAGCAGATCCACACGTTTTCTCTAAGGAGAGGACACATTAAAAAACAGCAGAGCAGTCAGGGAACGAATCCGGGGTGGATGCGCCAAACTCAACATAAAGACTCAGAGAGAGGTGTTAAGACAGCGACACTGCAGCCCTCAACGACTGAAGAGAATATACATTCAACTTCCCAAATTTTCTCTCTTTGCAACCAGCATAGTGTCAAATGATAGCTCCTTGCCACAAAAGTCTCATCCCACACATCACAGACTCAGACAGAGACACTTATCATAACTATAATGATATGATGACATGACATTCATTGAACCAGTGTTATGCACAACAACAATACACTGAGCTAAATGCTTAGCTGTAGCCTATTACTTACTTTCACACTTCATGGATAACATTGTCCATTTTCCAGCTTCACACATGATAGAACGACTGCCTTTGTACTGAGTGTAGCCCTCAACACATCTGTAGAGGACTTTAGCTCCTTCGCTGAATATGTTTTTCTGTCTCAGGTATTTGGCCCTGACTTCCATGTGTGGAAAGGACGGCGGCGTACCACATTTCGATGGAACTTCAGCTGTTTACAAACAAATGAGCCACACCAGAGAGGTAAAGAAGAATCAGAATCAATCAAGAGTTAGCTAACGTTGTTAAAAAATTTTTTTTTTTTAAATAACTATTGACTTTCTGCTTCATTAAGAAATAAACTTCGATGTGTTTTTGGTTGTTGAGACAATTACACCATGTCCATTCCAAGCTTATCTTTCTAAAAAAAAAATTACAAAGTTATTTCAATATATTTAGGCAAGTTAGCTGGTTAACTCATTTATCCTGCTTTGTAGTACTCATCAACAGAGGCAATTTCAATCATTGCATTAATACCGATTAATAACAATTCTAGAAATTACATTGTCGGTGTTACAGTGGTCTGTGCAATGTCATGTTTACGAATATAATAATCTTACCTGAGGGATGTATGGCAATTGATAAAAAGAACATGATTTTATATCCCAGATTCATCATTTCATCCACGTTTATTGTGCATTCGGATCTGTAGGCCTACCCGTTGAAATGTTATTGTGCTTAATAAAATACTATCTAGAGTAGGCTGTATTATATAGTTGGAGGGTGGAGTAGACATGTAAGTAGGCTTATTTCTATTCAGATGTTTATTTACGTCAGCTACTTAGGCTTTACTCACGGGGCGTGTTCGTTTTGCATGGCCTGGTGCCCCGGGTGGGTGGAGTTTGCACATTTTAGACCATTCCATTGGCCTTAAGTGAAATCTCCACCCAACTGGGTCACTGGGCCATGCTAAACAAACTGGTCCATTAGTAAGCTACATTGTTTAGCCTACAACCTGTGTTTTCCCACTGATATTTGTGGACTAAGATACACTCCAAAATAGGAGTGAGTCAAAGTTGATATGTTTTACATATCAAATTTCATCCTGAAATCTGTTAAGATAAGTGTGGAAAGCTCTATGGCCCATTTCCCTTTGGGTACAAATCGAAGGGCCAAATACATAGGACCAAGATTGAAAAAAAAAGCTTGACAGAACATGATTTGTTTACACTAGCATTGTCCGCCTCTTCACTGATTTCCCCTCCACTCCTGATCATCCAATTTCACCCACATTTCTGCTCTAGCCTGGATTCATGTTGCAGAGCAGATCCACAGAGAGAAACACTCCCATTTTAGTAAGATTATACAATTCTAACTTCTGCACACAAAATGCAGTGAGGCAAGATCATGCCACTGAATATGTAGTGGGAGCACTAGTTTACCACACCCTCTGTTCTGTACATGCTTTGGACAGACAAAATATGTTTCCTATGATGGTAGTTAAACTGGCAGGGCAACCCAGTTTCCACCCAACCCAGTTCCCATACAACTTCTTATTATCAAAACATAACTAATAAAAGTCTAGCTTGTTAACTTGTTTACTGTCCCCAACTGTATTTGTATAAAACTTAACTACACTGATCAAAAATATAAACACAACATGTAAAGGGTTGGTCCCATGTTTCATGACCTGAAATAAATTATCCCAGAAATGTTCCAAATGCACAAAAACCTTACTTCTCTCAAATGTTGCGCAAAAATGTGTTTACATCCCGGTTAGTGAGCATTTCTCCTTTGCCAAAATAACCCATCCACCTGACAGGTGTGGCATATAAAGAAACTGATTAAACAGCATGATCTTTACACAGGTGCACCTTGTACTGGGAACAATAAAAAGGCCACAATGCCAAAGATGTTTCAAGTTTTGAGGGAGCATGCAATTGCCATGCCGACAGCAGGAATGTCCACCAGAGCTGTTGCCAGATAATTGTTAATTTTTCTACCATACGCTGCCTCCAACGTCATTTTTGTGAATTTGTGAATATGTCCAACTGGCCTCACACCCCAAGACCACGTGGAACCACGCCAGCCCAGGACCTCCAGAGCTGGCTTCTTCACCTGCGGGATGGCTGATGAAACTGTGTTTGCACAACTGAAGAATTTCTGCACAAACTGTCAGAAATCATCTCAGGGAAGTTGATCTGCGAGCTTGTCGTCCTCACCGGTGTCTTGACCTGACTGAAATTCGGCATCGTAAACGACTCGTTGGCAAACGCTCACCTTCGATGGCCACTGGCACGCTGGAGAAGTGTACTCTTAAGATTAATCCTGGTTTCAACTGTACAAGGTAGATGGCATTGTGTTGTGTGGGTGAGCGGTTTTCTGATGTCAATGTTGTGAACAGAGTGCCCCATGGTGGCGGTAAGGTAATGGTATGGGCAGGCATAAGCTACGGACAACGAACACAATGGCATTTTATCTATGGCAAATTGAACGCACAGCAATACCGTGACCAGATCCTGAGGCCCATTGTCGTGCCATTCATCCACTGCCATCACTGTGACCGGATCCTGAGGCCCATTGTCGTGCCATTCATCCACTGCCATCACTGTGACCAGATCCGGAGGCCCATTGTCGTGCCATTCATCCACTGCCATCACCTCATCTTTCAGCATGATAATGCACAGACCCATGTCGCAAGGACCTGTACACCATTCCTGGAAGCTGAAACTGTCCCAGTTCTTCCATGGCCTTTATACTCACCAGACATGTCACCCATTGAGCATGTCTGGGATGCTCTGGATCAAAGTGTACAACAACATGTTCCAGTCCTTGCCAATATCCAGCAACTTCGCACAGCCATTAGAGGAATGGGACAAAATTCCACATGCCACAATCAACAGCCTGATCAACTCTATGTGAAGGAGATGTCGCGCTGCATGAGGTAAATGGTGGCCACACCAGATACTGACTGGTTTTCTGATCTACGCCCCTACCCTTTAACATTTAAAAAACATTTTTTTTAAAGGCATCTGTGACCAACAGATCCATATCTGTACTCCCAGTCATGTGAAATCCATAGATTAGGGCCTAAATAATTTATTTTAATGGACTGATTTCCTTATATGAACTGTAACTCAGTAAAATCTTTGTTGCGTTTATATTTTTGTTCAGTGTATTTGTGTAGACTAGCCATGTTATCAACATTTGATTACTGATGAACCACTCATCCAAGGACAGGATGCCTATAGGCGGAGTACTGATTTATTTTGGTCCTCGGTCTGTCATTGGTTTATAGCAGGGGTGTCAAACTAATTCCATGGATGGCCTAGTGTCTGCTGACTTTTGTTTTTTTCCTTTCAATTAAGACCTAGACAACCAGGTGAGGAGAGTTCCTTACTAATTAGTGACCTTAATTCATCAATCAAGTACAAGGGAGGAGCGAAAACCCACAGACACTCGGCCCTCCATGGAATGAGTTTGACACATTTATATAAAGCACCATTTAAGTTCCCTACACATCAGAAAACCCAACAATTTATTATTTCTATTCCAACTATAGTTCAGAATTGTCCTAATTTACAAATACAGTAATACAAGTTTCTATATGACTCATAAGGTTTCATTACAATGTCTCCACACCTTAAAGTGTTGTTGGTTTAGGTAAATGGTTGCCTCGAGTGTAGTACAATGCAGTCTTGCGAAAGATGCCCACTGATACACAAACAAGGCTGTGAAAGCGGTAATGCGTGGCAAGGACATTACTGTTTCCAATAACAGAAATGAAAAATATATATATATAGTCAAAGGAGGCACGCCTGCTGACTGAACCAAATAAATACTTCCTGTGAGAATAATGTACTGTATGCTTCAGTAGTTCATGCTATACACAGACACTGAAGTTTCAGATGGTAGTATAACAATGAACCAACCCATTTCCCCTATGACACACCAGTCTGGAAACATTTGAACATCCCCAATCCCCTGCTGCCACCTTCCCTTTACGTCTTTCAGACACTTATTGTATTAGCCCTCTTTCACAGATACTGTAGGTCAAATATGAGAAGATTGAGTCATCTCGGTTATTATTCCCAGGAAGTCACTCCCAGTCTTTCCCCATAGCCAGGGTTCTGCCACAGGCTTGCCCTGGCTTGAGAGAGACAGGGAGTTGTAGTGGAAACATCTAAACAGGATGACACCTCCCAATGAGCTCAATACATCTGGCCACATTATGTACCAGAGAACCAAGTCAAGTCAAACTGCCATGAGCAAGACGTTCTGACAGAGTACAACATAATTTCTTCAATAATTTACACTTACATCAGATAATTCTAGTGATCTAAAAATATCTTACAGCATCATACCATTATATCATTCAGTATGTTGTAGTCTTACAGGCTACTGACTGACTGCCTACTTATATAATAACATTGTCTTGTAACAGACACAAAAGTAATGTTGCTAAACACCGGCACAGAAGCACTTTAGAGCAGCATTGAATTTAACATGATCAATGTGGCAGTAATAAACCAGGTGCACATGGTTGGACACAATCAGTGAACTGTAAGTATGAAAGTACCCATCTTCGATTACGCTGTGCTTTTTCAAATGTCAGTATAGCACATTTAAGAATAAATATTCCAAAATGTTGATGGCATGGCATGTTGACTAACTACAGTAGTACTGTCTAAAAAATATTTGCCCCCTTAAATCATGTTGCCATTTTAGCTGAGGACATGCAATTGATACATTGATAATGCAAAGACATGGGTGTTTCATAACATGGCCATGAATATGTGACAGAATTGCAGTGTGAAATGTGAACTCTATACACACACAGTAATGTAACATGTAAAAGTAACATGTGACTAACTAATAACATTAACTCTTAAGCCAACATGTTAAATCCTGTATGGTGGTCTTTCAGCATTTGTACTCTCACTGAGGAAACAAGGCTGGTCAAGTATAAGAATGTTCAAAAGAGATGATATTCAACTATCCAATTAAAGGGGTACATATACTGAACAAAAATATAAAAAGACAACATGTAAAAGTGTTGGTCCTATGTTTCATGAGCTTAAATAAAAGATCCCAGAAATGTTCCATACGCACAAAAATACATTTCTCAAATGATGTAAACAAATTTATGCACATCTCTGTTAGTGAGCATTTCTCATTTGCCAAGACAATCCATCCACCTGACGGGTGTGGCATGTCAAGAAGCTGATTAAACAGCATGCTCATTACACAGGTGCACCTTGTGCTGGGGACAACAAAAGATCACTCAAATGTGCAGTTGTGTCACACAACACAATGCCACATATGTCTCAAGTTGAGGGAGTGTGCAATTGGCATGCTGATTGCAGGAATGCCCACCAGAACTGTTGCCAGAGAATTTAATGTTAATTTCTGAGGACTATTTCTGTCTGTAATAAAGCCCTTTTGTGAGGAAAAGCTCATTCTGATTGGCTGGGCCTGGCTCCCAAGTGGGTGGGCTTATGCCCTTCCCAGGCCCCAATGGCTGTGACCTTGCCCAGTCATGTCAAATCCATAGATTAGGGCCTAATTTATTTAAATTTACTAATTTCCTTATATGAGCTGTAACTCAGTTAAACCTTTAAAATTGTTGCATGTTGCATTTAGATTTTTGTTCAGAATATATTATTCATAAGATCTTAAGTAATTGTTTATAAACTACATTGTAGAATTAAAGGATAAAACAGTGTTTGTAGTCAGTGCTTTGTTTTTTTATAAATTTTTCAGTGTGGCAACCCTCTCCATTAGTTACAGTGTAAATTAAATACATTGTAATAGACAAATCACTGAATGTCTCAAATCTACTGAGACAAATAATCTCAAGGATGTCCTCTATTCAACATTCTAAAGTTCTGTTCACAATAAATTAAACGTTGACTGTTGATAAGTGTGTGTGCGCAAGGTCATGTTTGTCTCAAATCATATCGCTCTTCACCCACACACACCATCTATCTAACAGATGGCAACAGAAATGGAGCTGTAGAACAAATTCTGGCCACTACAACAACCACATTCCATACCTAATTTGCTGCTAAGACAGTGTGCTTGAACTCCTGCTTGACAATCAAATTGGTAAGGCTGGCATGGTATGAAGCAAGCCTGAGCAGACAGATGGTACCTGGGTTCAAATACTATTTGAAATAATTAAAAATAATTTAGCTGGGCTTTATAGCGCTTGCCTGTTGCAATGGAATCAGTGGAAAAGTCCCCAAAGTGCAAACACTACCCACCTGGCACTCCAGGCAAGCTAAAGCAAACACTACCCACCTGGCACTCCAGGCAAGCTAAAGCAAACACTACCCACCTGGCACTCCAGGCAAGCTAAAACAAACACTACCCACCTGGCACTCCAGGCAAGCTAAAACAAACACTACCCACCTGGCACTCCAGGCAAGCTAAAGCAAACACTACCCACCTGGCACTCCAGGCAAGCTAAAGCGAACACTAAAGGTATTTAACAAGATTTCTAAATTGTATTTGAACCCAGATCTGATGGCAGCGAAAATGTGGGGGAGTGGAGACACCCTTCTCAGTCCTCTTCAACTGTGGACAGCATCTTCTGCATCTCCTGGGCTGAAGCAGTTGAGATACTCCTTTAAGAGGCAGAAGGAGAGGGAAACAGAGTGTTACATCCATGCAAAGCTGTGCCAAGGCTAGGGGCCATCCTCATAGTTTGTTTTGACTGGCCTCTGCTACACTTGAGCTCAGACAGAGGAGGGTGAGGTCAATCACAAGACACAGCTTACTCTGTTTTTATAATAAGCTGTTTTTAGAAATGATCAACTTTAATGAGGCAAATGGGGAAACTAAAACTGCAGATTAAAAAAATAAAAATAATTTTAACCCTAAAAGCACCAATAGGGGTAAATGGTGAGGTCCTTCTGATCCTTCTGAAAATGTTAGGGCTTTGTCAAGCAACTAGTTACAGACAACAACAAAAAACTATTTAGCATAATTTACATGTTAAAAAAAGATGAATGAAAAATATATTTTGTATAGTAGTGGTGTGCGGCGAAACTAAAAATGTGGACTCAATAGTAAACTTTGTGACAAAAGCATCACATTTAGCACAGAAGTAGATGTATGTATCCTGAAATTAGTCGTGGCCAAAAGTTTTGAGAATGACACAAATATTAATTTCCACAAAGTTTGTTGCTTCAGTGTCTTTGGATATTTTTGTCAGATGTTACTATGGAATACTGAAGTGTAATTACAAGCCTTTCACAAGTGTCAAAGGCTTTTATTGACAATTACATGAAGTTGATGCAAAGAGTCAATATTTGCAGTGTTGACCCTTCTTTTTCAAGACCTCTGCAATCCACCCTGGCATGCTGTCAATTAACTTCTGGGCCACATCCTGACTGATGGCAGCCTAGTCTTGCAGAATCAATGCTTGGAGTTAGTCAGAATTTGTGGGTTTTTGTTTGTCCACCTGCCTCTTGAGGATTGACCACAAGTTCTCAATGGGATTAAGGTCTGGGGAGTTTCCTGGCCATGGACCCAAAATATCGATGTTTTGTTCTCCGAGCCACTTAGTTATCACTTTTGACTTATGGCAAGGTGCTCCATCATGCTGGAAAAGGCATTGTTCGTCACCAAACTGTTCCTGGATGGTTGGGGGAAGTTGCTCTCGGAGGATGTGTTGGTACCATTCTTTATTCATGGCTGTGTTCTTAGGCAAAATTGTGAGTGAGCCCACTCCCTTGGCTGAGAAGCAACCCCACACATGAATGGTCTCAGAATGGTTTACTGTTGGCATGACACAGGACTGATGGTAGCGCTCATATTGTCTTCTCCGGACAAGCTTTTTTCCGGATGCCCCAAACAATCGGAAATGGGATTCATCAGAGAAAATGACTTTGCCCCAGTCCTCAGCAGTCCAATCCCTGTACCTTTTGCAGAATAACAGTCTGTCCCTGCTGTTTTTCCTGGAGAGAAGTGGCTTCTTTGCTGCTCTTGACACCAGGCCATCCTCCAAAAGTGTTCGCCTCACTGTGCGTGCAGATGCACTCACACCAGCCTGCTGCCATTCCTGAGCAAGCTCAACTTTAGAAGACGGTCCTGGCGCTTGTTGGACTTTCTTGGGCGCCCTGAAGCCTTCTTCACAACAATTGAACCGCTCTCCTTGAAGTTCTTAATGATCCGATAAATGGTTGATTTAGATGCAATCTTGCTGGCAGCAATATCCTTGCCTGTGAAGCCCTTTTTGTGCAAAGCAATGATGACGGCACGTGTTTCCTTGCAGGTAACCATGATTGACAGAGGAAGAACAATGATTCCAATCACCTCCCTCCCTTTGAAGCTTCCAGTCTGTTATTCGAACTCAATCAGCATGACAGAGTGAACTCCAGCCTTGTCCTCGTAAACACTCACACCTGTGTTAAAGAGAGAATCACTGACATGATGTCAGCTGGTCCTTTTGTGGCAGGGCTGAAATGCAGTGGAATTGTTTTTTTGGGGGGGATTCAGTTCATTTGCATGGCGAAGGGGGAATTTGCAATTAATTGCAATTCATCTGATCACTCTTCATAACATTCTGGAGTATATGCAAATTGCCATCATACAAACTGAGGCAGCAGACTTTGTAAAAATTAATATTTGTGTCATTCTCAAAACTTTGACCACGACTGTACGGGCCTTCAGAAAGTATTCATACACCTTGACTTTGTCCACATTTTGTGTTACAGCAGGAATTCAAAATGAATTAAATCTATTTTTTCTCTCACCCATTTACACACAATACCCCATAATGCCAAACGAAAACACGTTGCATTTTTTTTTAGAAAAAATGTAATCTATAAATATCTAATTTGCATAAGTATTCACATCCCTGAGTCAATACATGTTAGAATCATCTTTGGCAGTGATTAAAGCGGAGTCTTTCAGGCTAAGTTTAAGAGCTTTCCAAACCTAGATTGTGCAACAGTTACCCATTATTCTTTGCAAACTTCTTCAAGGATTGTCCAATTTGTTGTTGATCATTGCCAGACAACCATTTTCAAGTATATTTAAGTCAAAACTGTTACTAGGCCACTCAGGAACATTCACCATCTTATTGGTACTGTAATCAACTCCAGTGCAGACTTGGCCTTGTGTTTAGGTTAAAGTCCTGCTGAAAGGTGTATTCATCTCCCGGTGTCTGGTGGAAAGCAGACTGAACCAGGTTTTCCTCTAAGACTTTGCCTGTGCTTAGCTCCATTCTGTTTATTTTTTACCCTGAAAACCCAGTCCTAAACAATTACAAGCATACCCATAACATGATGCAGCCACCACTACGCTTGAAAATATGGAGAGTGGTACTCAGTAATGTGTTGTATTAATTTTTTGCTGTATTACTTTAGTGCCTTGTTACAAACAGGATGCATGTTTTGCAATATTTTTAGTCTGTACAGGCTTCCTTTTTTCCCACTGTCAATTAAGCGTCCTTCCTAACTCCAGCATCTGAGTTAGGAAGGACACCTGTATCTTTGTAATGACTGGGTGTATTGATACAACATCCAAAGTGTAATAAGTTCATGCTCAAAGGGATATTCAGTGTCTGCTTTTCAAAAATGTGTACCCATCTACCAATAGGTGCCTTTCTTTTCGAGGCATTGGAATACCTCCCTGGTCTTTGTGGTTAAACCTGTGTTTGAAATTCACTGTTCGACTGAGGGACCTTAAAGATAATTGTATGTGTGGGGTACAGAGATGAGGTAGTCATTCAAAAATCATGCCAACCACTATTATTGCACACAGAGTGAGTCCATACAACATATTACATGACTAGTTAAGCAAATTTCTACTCTTGGAACTTATAAAAAAGGGGTTGAATACCTATAGACTCAAGACATTTCAGCTTTTCAATTTGAATGAATTTGTAAAAAAGAAAAACATAATTCCACTCTGACATTATGGGGATATTGTGAGCTGGCAAGTAGCAAAAAAATATATAATTTAATCAATTTTTAGAGAATCTTGTTTCTCATGGTCTGAGTGTCCTTTAGGTGCCTTTTGGCAAACTCCAAGTGGGCTGTCATGTGCCTTTTACTGAGGAGTGGCTTCCGTCTGGGCCCGATTGGTGGAATGCTGCAGAGATGGGAGAACCTTCCAGAAGGACAACCATCTCCACAGAGGAACTCTAGTGCCCCGTCAAGAGTGACCATCGGGTTCTTGGTCACCTCCCTGACCAAAGCCCTTCTCCCCCTGCTCAGGTTGGCCAGCTCTAGACCTGATATAGACAGTGTGTTCTTTTCCAAATCATGTCCAATCAATTATAAATACCACAGGTGGGCTCTAATCAAGTTGAAGAAACATCTGAATGATTATCAATGGAAACAGGACCCACCTGAGCTCAATTGAGTATCATAGCAAAGGGTCTGAATACTTATGTACATTTTTATTTTTACTCGCTTTGTCATTATGGGGTATTGTATGTAGACTTTATTTAATCAATTTTAGAATAAGGCTGTAACGTAACAAAATATGGAAAAAGTCAAGGGGTCTGAGTACTTTCTTAATGCTTTCTAAAAGGCTGATGGCATCGGCGCCCACATTGCCCATATTCGTGGCCATCTTAGCTTCTAAGTATCACAGAAATACAACACTTTGAATGAATAACAGACAAAATGTTCATAACATGTGGCTATGGATGAAATGCATCAAATTAACAACTTAAATTAAAAATATATATTTTGAAACATTAAACTTGTGTGGGACAAATTGTGTGGGAAAGTCCCGCATTTTGGCCCTTTGTTCCACGTCCCCCAACCAAACAATCATGTCCCGCATTTTATTAACAAATTCAAACACCACTAATTTAGAAAAAAAGGTTGATTTGTCCCGTATTTCAGTCACACATTCCAACCTGTCTCTTGCAGTCATGTTGCGCTTACATATACAATTGAAGTGGGAAGTTTACATACACTTAGGTTGGAGTCATTTAAACGTGTTTTTCAACCACTCCACAAAATTCTTGTTAACAAACTATAGATTTGGCAATTCAGTTAGGACATCTACTTTGTGCATGACAAGTAATATTTCCAACAAATGTTTACAGACATTATTTCCCTGTATCACAATTCCAGTGGGTCAGAGGTTTACATACACGAAGTTGACTGTGCCTTTAAACAGCTTGGAAAATTCCAGAAAGTTATGTCATGGCTTTAGGAGCTTCCGATAGGCTAATTGACATGATTTGAGTCAATTGGAGGTGTACCTGTGGATGCATTTCAAGGCCTACCTTCAAACTCGGTGCCTCTTTGCTTGACATTATGGGAAAATCAAAAGAAATCAGCCAAGACCTCAGAAAATAAATAATAAACCTCCACAAGTCTGGTTCATCCTTTGAAGCAATTTCCAAATGCCTGAAGGTACCACGTTCATCTGCAAAAACCAATAATACGCAAGTATAAACATCATGGGACCACGCAGCCATCATACCGCTCAGGAAGGAGACGCGTTCTGTCTCCTAGAGATGAACGTACTTTGGTGCGAAAAGTGCAAATCAATTCCAGAACAACAGCAAAGGACCTTGTGAAGATGCTGGAGGAAACAAGTACAAAAGTATCTATATCCACAGTAAAATGAGTCCTATATCGACATAACCTGAAAGGCCGCTCAGCAAGGAAGAAGCCACTGCTCCAAAACCGCCATAAAAAAGGGGTGGCAGCATCATGTTGTGGGGGTGCTTTACTGCAGGAGGGACTGGTGCACTTCACAAAAGAGATGGCATCATGAGGAGGAAAATTATGTGGATATATTGAAGCAACATCTCTAGACATCAGTCAGGAAGTTAAAGCTTGGTCGCCAATGGGTCTTCCAAATGGGCAATGACCCCAAGCATACTTCCAAAGTTGTGGCAAAATGGCTTAAGGACAACAAAGTCAAGCTATTGGAGTGGTCATCACAAAGCCCTGACCTCAATCCTTTAGAACATTTGTGGGCAGAACTGAAAAAGCGTGTGCGAGCAAGGAGGCCTACAAACCGGACTCAGTTACACCAGCTCTGTCTGGAGGAATGGGCCAAAATTCACCCAACTTATTGTGGGAAGCTTGTGGAGGCTACCCAACACGTTTGACCCAAGTTAAACAATTTAAAGGTAATGCAACCAAATACTAATTGAGTGTATGTAAACTTCTGACCCACTGGGAATGTGATTAAAGAAATAAAAGCTGAAATAAATCACTATTATTCTGACATTTCACATTCTTACAATAAAATGGTGATCCTAACTGACCTAAGACAGGGAATTTTTACTAGAATTAAATGTCAGGAATTGTGAAAGTGAGTTTAAATATATTTGGCCAAGATGTATGTCAACTTCTGACTTCAACTGTATATATAATAAGGATGTTGTACTGGAGATGTTAAACACTTCTCCAATCATTACTAAGATCTGATATTCTGCACAGAGCAAGACGAGACATAGGCCTATCGTCAACCAATTACATTTCTCAAATACTTTCCAGCAAAATTCGAGCTAAACTTGGAGAGGACAGTTGCCTAACTACTTACAAAAATGTTGCTTCTGACGAAGTGCTACAAAAGTAAGTAAATAGCCGTGTTAGACTGAAATAAGGCAATTTTATCTAACTTGTGAGGCTCTACATGCTCATTAGTTGCTCATTTAACATATTTGCTGTATAGCCCCTTTGGAAAATGTAAATGTATTGTTGAAAATGTGAAGACAATTTTTTTTTTTTTTTATGTGAATCACAACAGCATTGCCCCCAGTTTGGGAATATCTGCTCAAGTAGAATTCACTCTTCTCCTACTCAGGTGTTTTAACAGTTGATAATCATATAAAATTGACATGCTGTACCAAAATGAACGAATGGCAGGTGTCAACACAATCGCGCATTAGATGACACATTCAGAGTACTACATTTCACATACTATAAAAACCTTCTTTTTTTTTTTTTGCATACTATTTAGTACGCTAGTATGGGTATTCAGAAACACCCAGTGTCTTGGAAGATCACAATGATGAATTAGTATTCTACATAACCAAATTTAACAGCATAGTATAATGTTACTGTTTTAGGATGGTTAGCTGAATAGACAAACAAATATATATACACACTACTGTTCGAAAGTTTGGGGTCACTGAGAAATGTCTTTGTTTTTCTGTGAAGGGAGTAGCACACGGCGTTGTATGAGATCTCAGTTTCTTGGCAATTCCTCGCATGGAATAGCCTTCATTTCTCAGAACAATAATAGTGACAAGTTTCTGAGAGTGAGTTATTTGTTTCTGGCCATTTTGAGCCTGTAATCCAACCCATAAAATGCTGATGCTCCAGATACTCAACTAGTCTAAAGGTGGCCAGTTGTATTGCTTCTTGATTCAGCACAACAGTTTTCAGCTGTGCTAACATAATTGTGAAAGGGTTTTCTAATGATCAATTAGCCTTTTAAAATGGATTATCTAACACAGCGTGCCATTGGAACACAGGAGTGAAGGTTGCTGATAATGGGCCTCCTACGCCTATGTAGATATTCCATTAAAAAAATCTGCCGTTTCGAGCGTCATTTACAACATTAACAATGTCTACACTGCATTTATGATCAATTTGATGTTATTTTAATGGACAATTTTGTTTTGCTTTTCTTTCAAAAACAAGGACATTTCTAGGTGACCCCAAACTTTTGAACGACAGTGTATATTGTGGACAAAATACAAAGGCATTTGCCACTATGCAGAATATGCTTGTATTGAAACTAAATAAAGGAAGAATATATAGTTTGTTAACACAATCGGCTCTAATTTGCTAACATAAAAAATATTTGAAAATCAAATGAAGGGTTTACAGGTGTAGTTTGGACATTTAATCTGTAAAATTCTGCCAACATTTTTTATTCATGTAGTCGCCCCTCCCCCGCGAATTTCGGCAAAATCCTGCTGTTGGTCACCCTAAATTGTACAATAAATGTGTGATAATAAATAAATATCTGGTTATTTGGGGGAATTTGAATGTTTTACTGCTTGAAAGACAGTGTCTCTTTGCAATCATTACCAATTTGGGGTCAATAATAATAACCTCCGTTGGCGCCCCTTAAGCAAAAAATATGTTGGGTGTTTTTAGGGTTAAAAGGTAGAGTCAGTGATGCACATGGAGAGCAGAATCGGGCCGACTTCCGCAACAACTAAGACTGCGAAGCGTGAGGCAAAATTGTTTTGGTCCTGTAGCTATTGCCATGCAGCAGCGTGAAGCACACCCGTGCAGATACTCTGAGTGCATCATAGTCTTGCATTGTGCTCTCCTGCAGTAACTGACGTTTATCCTACTGCTTGTGGAAAGGTCATATCACTGAGTCTCAGTTGAAGGACATAAGTAACATCATAAACATATTTAAAAGAGCGAGACATTCATACAGAAAGACAACACTAACTTGGCTTTGTGCCAACTCTGCTCCCTCAGGGTCCTCAAAGGACTGCATGCTGGGTAGAAAGGGGGCCAGGGGCCGTCGAGATTGAGGTAGGTTGCCAGTGCTGTAGAGGCGCGGTCGCTTCACCTGGTCGTGACTGGACAGCGGGGTGAAACTGTTCCTCCGTAGGAATGTGGCAGGAACGACGTCATTACGGACTTTATCCTGGTGAGACAAGATTAAGGAAAGAGAATCAGAAATGAGAGAAATATTCGTATTTTTCACTGTGTGTGTGTGTGTGTGTGTGTGTGCGCGCGCGTGTGTGCACATGCCTTGCTTGCTACACTTCTTGTGAAAATAATCCAGCTGGAACAAACAGAAGATTGAAGGAGCTTTGCGGTTCCTTTCCCAGACATGTTATTCTTCCTCCATTTAACAGGGCTATTCTCAGGAAAAGGCAGTGTGGTCATTTTTATGAGTGTGACGCCCACACCACCAGGGACATCTGGTTAACACACTGTACTGGGGACAGCACTGAGGTCTGTTCACACCAGAACTACAATCCCATCAGAAAATATTCATACCCCTTGACTTATTCCACATTTTGCTGTGTTACAATTAAACATGGATTAAAGATATGTTTTTTTCTCATCCATCTACACACAAAATGCCATAATGACAAAGTGAAAACAATTTTAGCAAATCTATTGTAAATAAAATACAGAAATATCTCATTTACATAAGTATTCACACCCCTGAGTGAATACTTTGTCGAAGCACCGTTCGCAGTGATTACAGCTGTGAGTCTTTCCGGTTAAGTCTAAGAGCTTTCCACACCTGGATTGTCCATGATTCTTTTCAACATTTTTCAAGCTTTGACAAATTGGATATTGATCATTGCTTGACAACCATTTTCAGGTCTTGCTATAGATTTAAATAGATTTACAGAGTACCAGTCAAAAGTTTGGACACACCTACTCATTCAATTGTTTTTATTTTCTACAATGTAGAGTAATAGTGAAGACAACAAAACAAATAAAAATGTTAAATATATATATATTCTTCAAAGTAGCAACCCTTTATCACAGCTTTGCACACTCTTGGCATTCTCTCAACCAGCTTCACCTGGAATGCCTTCCAGTCTTGAAGGAGTTACCACATATGCTGAGCACTTGTTGCCTGCTTTTCCTTCATTCTGCGGTCCAACTCATCCCAAACCATCTCAATTGGGTTGAGGTCCGGTGACTGTGGAGGCCAGGTCATCTGATGCAGCACTCCATCACTCTCCTTCTTGGTCAAATAGGCCTTACATTGCCTGGAGGTGTGGTGGGTCATTGTCCGGTTGAAAAACAAATTATAGTGGGACTAAGCGCAAACCAGATGGGATGGTGTGTCGCTACAGAATGCTGTGGTAGCCATGCTGGTTAAGTGTGCCTTGAATTCAAAATAAAATCACTGATAGTGTCACCAGCAAAGAACCCCCACACCTCCTCCTCCATGCTTCACGGTGAGAACCACACATGCTCAGCGTCTCACAAAGACACGGCGGTTGGAACCAAAAATCTAATTTGGACTCAGACAAAAGGACAGATTTTCACCTGTCTAAATGTCCATTGCTCGTGTTTCTTTACTCCAAGCAAGTCTCTTCTTCTCATTGGTGTCCATTAGTAGTGGTCTTTGCAGCAATTCGACCACGAAGGCCTGATTCACGCAGTCTCCTATGAACAGTTGATGTTGAGATGTGTCTGTTACTTGAACTCTGAATAATTTATTTGGGGTGCAATCTGTGGCTGGTAACTAATCAAATTATCCTCTTCAGCAGAGGTAACGCTGAGTCTTCCTTTCCTGTGACGGTCCTCATGAGAGCCAGTTTCATCATAGAGCTTGATGCTTTTTGCAACTGCACTTGAAGAAATTTTAAAAGTTCTTGACATTTTCCGGATTGACTGACCTTCATGTCTTAAAGCAATGATGGACTGTCGTTTCTATTTGCTTATTTGAGCTGTTCTTGCCATAATATGGACTTGGTCTTTTCCCAAATAGGGCAATCTTCTGTATACCACCCCTACCTTGTCACAACACAACTGATTGGCTCAAACGCATTAAGGAAAGAATTTCCACAAATTAACTTTTAACAAGGCACACCTGTTAATTGAAATGCATTCCAGGTGACTAACTCATGAAGCTGGTTGAGAGAATGCCAAGAGTGTGCAAAGCTATCATCAAGGCAAAGGGTGGCTACTTGAAGAATCTCAAATATATTTATTTGTTTAACACTTTGTTTGTTACCGCATGATTCCATGAGTTATTTCATTGTTTTGATGTTTTCCCTATTATTCTACAATGTAGAAAATAGTACAAATAAAGAAAAATTAACTTTGCCACTCAGGAACATTCACCGTCTTCTTGGTAAGCAGCTCCAGTATATATTTGGCGTTGTGTTTTAGGTTATTGTCCTGCTGCAAGCTGAATTCATCTCCTAGTTTCTGGTGGCATGCACGTTAAACCAGGTTTTCCTTTAGGACTTTGTCTGTGCTTAGCTCCATTCAGTTTATTTTTTATCCTGAAAAACTCTCCAGTCCTTAACGACTACAAGCATACTCATAATATGATGCAGCCACCACTTTGCTTGAAAATATGGAGAGTGGTACTCAGTAATGTGTTTTTGGATTTGCTTCAAACATAACACGTATTCAGGACAAAAAGTGAATTGCTTTCCCACATCTTGCAGTATTACTTCAGTGCCTCGTTTAAAACAGGATGAATGTTTTGGAATATTTGTATTCTGTACATGCATCCTTTTCACTCTGTAAATTAGGTTAGAATTGGGGAGTAACTACAATGTTGTTCATCCATCATCAGTTTGAGCCATTAAACTCTAACGGTTTTAAAAAGTTACCGTTAGCCTCATGATGAAATCCCTGAGCGATTTCCTTCCCCCCCGGCTACTGAGTTAGAAAGGAAGCCTGTATCTTTGATGTGAATGGGTGTATTGCTAAACCATCCAAAGTGTAATTAATAACTTCACCATGCTCAAAGGGATATTCAATGTCTACTTTTTATTTAAAAAATTCACATCTGCCAATAGGTGCCCTTCTTTGCGAGGCAATGGAAAATCTCCCTGGTCTTTGTGGTCGAATGTGTGTTGAAATTCACTTCGACTGAGGGACCTTCGATAATTGTATGTGTGGGGTAGAGATAAGGTAGTCATTAAAAAATCATGTTAAACACTATTATTGCACACAGAGTGAGTTTATATTGTGACTTGTTAAGCACACCTTTACAACTGAACTTATTTAGGCTTGTCATAACAAAAAGAGGTAAAATACTTACTCAAGACATTTAATCTTTTCATGTTTAATTAATTTGTAAAAATGTCTAAAAACATAAGTCCACTTTCACATTATGGGGTATTGTGTGTAGGCCAGTGACAAAAAACAACTATTTAATCCATTTTAAATTCAGGCTGCAACAACAAAATGTGGAAAAAGTCAAGGGATGTGAATAATTTCTGTAGGTACTGTACTGTATAACCAGAACACAGGGAATCTCCTGATTAGATTATATTACATGAAATAGGCCCTTTGTGTGGTTGAGGGTGGAGACGGTGCGCTGGCTTTTTATAAGAACAATTTCACTACAAAATAGAACGCTTCAAACCACATCTCCACAGCTCAGCCAGATGGTAATGACTTGGCTGTTTACTGTCAAACTGACCCTTGAGGGAAAGTCTTCGGATCAGTGTTCAGAACTGGCTACATCCGTTACCGAGAGGGATACAGGAAATAAACCTATGAAATTAAGAAGAATGCACAGTAGATTGAACAGAGACATGGCAAGGAGAGCAACTCACTAATGGCCTATCCCGGTGAGTGTTCACAGCCTTCACTTTCAGGTCAAACATGTCCACTTTGCAACCTGGCCGAGAGATGGAGAGAATAACAGTCAATGTTAACCTGAGAGAGGGAGGAGAAATATGTGGATTCTGAGACAGGTTAGTCTTGGATGAGATATCCTACCATAAGCCACAGGGGTGAGCTTTAGAACCGTGTGGAGGGGACACTTCAAGTAGGGCAGGTCATCTGTGCCAACAGAAACAAGAATGCCAATGACTTCACTTAGAACATTACACGTGAGACCTATGCATCATCTCAAGACAACTCAATCTTATGCATTTCAATGACACATGACAGTTAATGATACATATTTATTTTTCAGGGATTATATTTAGATTTCATGACATCTGGGATCAGGCAGTGACAGACAGAGGTGCCCAATGCCCAGTCACAGACTTTACCAGAGTTTAAAAATGCTCTTTTAGGTACAAACCACTTTTGCTCCTGACTTGACAGACCTTTAAGAGGGCCATGTGACATTGTTAGCCTCAACTTAATTACCTCGACTAACAGGTGCCACCGCATATCGACTCTGTACCAGGACCATCTGTATATAGCCTCACTATTGGTTAGACAAAACATGCAGTTTAAATTTTTTGTTTTGCATTGTTGGTTAAAGGCTTGTAAGTAAGCATTTCACTAAGTATTTGACACGTGACAAATATAGTTATATTTTACTTTTATTTCTGTCCTGTTTCATCCAGGATGAACATGAGCAAGTGTTTTTTTCACTCAAAACAAGCAGATGTAAATTAAGAGGAGTGTGTTTGTATCCTAGCCAAAGTAAACGAGTTTCCTAACACAGGGCTGTGTCTATATGCAAATCTCCATGTTTATATAAATGAGATTGTGTGTTTGTACCTGCACTCTTATCCAGGAAGTAAGCGAGCAGGCATCGCATGACAGCCTGGTGGCAGATGACCAGCACGTTGCCTTGTCTCTCCAGTTCCATGATGACTGGCTCTAACCTCTGCACTAGGTCCTGGTAGGACTATGGAGGGGGAGGGACAAACTGAGCTCAATGACTCAGATGAATAGGCCAGATAGATCTCTGTAGAGAAGAAAGAAAGAATTACCTCTCCCCCTGGGTAGCGGTAGTGGTACTTGTCCTGGTCTCTCAAGGAAAACTCCTCAGGGTAGGTTTTCTCGATTATATCATAGGTCATCTCCTCACACACACCCTGAGACACAGAAATATGTCATTTTAAAAGACAATCATGATTTAACAATGTAACCACTACCATGTTTTGTAACCACTACCAGGTCATTAGTGCACTGTGGTACTGACTGCATCGATCTCGTTGAGTATCTTCCACTGCTCGTAGGGCACCCCAAGCTCCTCAGCAGTCTGGATGGTCCGTCTCAGCTGGCTGGTCCACACCTTTAGGTCTGACAGACCATGCTCCTCCACAAAACCCTTAAGCGCTCCAGCAAACTGAGGATTAGAATAGGCATAGTAGGTTTAATAGTGTACGTAAGAGGGAGATGTCATATAGTGATTAGGTGATTTAAGAACACCTTCCTAATATTGAGTTGCACCACCTTTTGCCCTCAGAACAGCCTAAATTTGTCAGGGCATGGACTCGACAAGGAGTTCCACAGGGATGCTGGTCCATGTTGACTCCAATGCTTCCCATAGTTGTGTCAAGTTGGTTGGATGTCCTTTGGGTGGTGGACCATTCTTGATACACACGGGAAACTGAAATCCAGCAGCGTTGCAGTTCTTGTCACAAACCGGTGCGCCTGGCACCTACTACCACACCCCATTCAAAGCCACTTCAATCTTTTGTCTTGCCCATTTACCCTCAATGGCACACATACGCAATCCATGTCTCAATTGCCCAAAGGCTTACAAGTCCTTCTTTAACCTGCCTCCTCCCCTTCATCTACACTGATCGAAGTGGATTTAGCAGGTGACATCAATAAGGAATCATGGCTTTCGCCTGGTCAGTCTGTCATGGAAAGAGCAGGTGTTTCTAATGTTTTGTACACTCAGTGTACATAGAATACAGAGCAACATAGCAAGAGCTGGCACAATTTGACTCTACTTGTATTGATGTACTTAAAGAGAAGTCGGGGTACCTTTCTCCCTTGAACAGACAGCATTGCGTCACCCCCGATGCGTCCCTCCACGTTGTGGTCGCTCTCTCCGTGCCGACACAGGTAGATAGAGTGAGAGTGCACGTGGATGTTCATGAGGTAGTACACGATCTTGCTCTGGATGTAGTCCTGCACCCTGTTGACCAGGAAGCTCCTGCCCACATTGATGACCTGGATGAAGGACAGGTCCCTAGGGGTCAGAGGTTAGACTGGAGGTCAAGATGTGTGACCTGATAGCATCTTTATCCCATGCAGACTGATCATGAAGATATACTCATCAGTAAAATGAATTCTCAATAGTTGGGAGAAATCAAAGAAATTGAGACATACGAACATTCAATAAAATTATACTGAACATGTTTCATGAGCTGAAATGAAAGATCCCAGACATTTTCCATACCGCACAAAAAAACGTATTTCTCTCAAATGTGAAAACATTGGTTTTACATCCCTGTTAGTGAGTATTTATTCTTTGCCAAGATAATCCACCACCTGACAGGTGTGGCAAATCAAGAAGCTGATTAAACAGCATGATCATTGTCTATTGATCATTGATTGTATTATTTCAATGTAGAGCCTCTAGCCCTGCTCAATATACCTTATCCAACCCTTTAGTTCCACCTACCACACATGTGACGACATCACCTGGTTTAAATTGTTTCTAGAGACAATATCTCTCTCATCATCACTCAATGCCTAGGTTTACCTCCACTGTGTCCACATACTACCATATCTTTGTCTGTATATTATGCCTTGAATCTATTTTATCGTGCCCAGAAACCTGCTCCTTTTACTCTCAGTTCCGGACGTACTAGACGACCAGTTCTTATAGCCTTTAGCCGTACCCTTATCCTACTCCTCCTCTGTTCCTGTAGAGGTTAATCCAGGCCCTGCAGTGCCTAGCTACACTCCTCTTCCCCAGGTGCTCTCCTTTGTTGACTTCTGTAACCGTAAATGCCTTGGTTTCATGCATGTTAACATTAGAAGCCTCCTCCTAAGTTTGTTTTATTCACTGCTTTAGCACACTCTGCCAACCCGGATGTCCTAGCCGTGTCTGAATCCTGGCTTAGGAAGACCACCAAAACCCTGACATTTCCATCCCTAACTATAACATTTTCCGACAAGATAGAACTGCCAAAGGGGGCGGCGTTGCAATCTACTGCAGAGATAGCCTGTAGAGTTCTGTCTTGCTATCCAGGTCTGTACCCAAACAATTTGAGCTTCTACTTTTAAAAATCCACCTTTCCTGAAACAAGTCTCTCACCGTTGCTGCTTGCTGTAGACCACCCTCTGCCCCCAGCTTTGCTCTGGACACCATATGTGAACTGATTGCCCCCCATCTATCTTCAGAGCTCGTGCTGCTAGGTGACCTAAACTGGGACATGCTTAACACCCCGGCCATCCTACAATCTAAGCTTGATGCCCTCAATCTCACACAAATGATCAATGAACCTGCCAGGTACAACCAAAGCTGTAAACACGGGCACCCTCATAGATATCATCCTAACCAACTTGCCCTCCAAATACACCTCTGCTGTTTTCAACCAAGATCTCAGCGATCACTGCCTCATTGCCTGCATCCGTAATGGATCTGCGGTCAAACAACCACCCCTCATCACTGTCAAACGCTCCCTAAAACACTTCAGCGAGCAGGCCTTTCTAATCGACCTGGCCCGGTTATCCTGGAAGAATATTGATCTCATCCCGTCAGTAGAGGATGCCTGGTTATTCTTTAAAAGGGACTTCCTCACAGTCTTAAATAAGCATGCCCCATTCCAAAAAAATAGAACCAGGAACAGATATAGCCCATGGTTCTCTCCAAACCTGACTGCCCTTGACCATCACAAAAACATCCTGTGGCGTTCTGCATTAGCATCAAATAGCCCCCGTGATATGCAACTTTTCAGGGAAGTTAGGGACCAATATACACAGGCAGTTCGCTTTCCTAAGGCTAGCTTTTTCAAACAGAAATGTGCATCCTGTAGCACAAACTCAAAAAAGTTCTGGGACACTGTAAAGTCCATGGAGAATAAGAGCACCTCCTCCCAGCTGCCCACTGCACTGAGGCTAGGAAACACTGTCACCACTGATAAATCCACTATAATTGAGAATTTCAATAAGCATTTTTCTACAGCTGGCCATGCTTTCCACCTGGCTACCCCTACCCTGGTCAACAGCCCTGCACCCCCACAGCAACTCACCCAAGCCTCCCCCATTTCTCCTTCACCCAAATCCAGATAGCTGATGTTCTGAAAGAGCTGCAAAATCTGGACACCCTACAAATCAGCCGGGCTAGACAATCTGGACCCTCTCTTTCTAAAATGATCTGCCGAAATTGTTGCAACCCCTATTACTAGCCTGTTCAACCTATCTTTTGTATCGTCTGAGATTCCCAAAGAATGGAAAGCAGCCGGGGTCATCCTTCTCTTCAAAGGGGGAGACACTCTAGACCCAAACTGCTACAGACCTATATCTATCCTATCCTGCCTTTCTAAGGTCTTCGAAAGCCATGTTAAACAGATCACAGACCATTTCGAATCCCACCATACCTTCTCCGCTATGCAATCTGGTTTCAGAGCTGGTCATGGGTGCACCTCAGCCGCGCTCAAGGTCCTAAACGATATCATAACCGCCATCGATAAGAGACAATACTGTGCAGCCGTATTCATCGACCTGGCCAAGGCTTTCGACTCTGTCAATCACCACATTCTTATTGGCAGACTCAACAGCCTTGGTTTCTCAAATGATTGCCTTGCCTGGTTCACCAACTACTTCTCTAATAGAGTTCAGTGTGTCAAATTGGCCTGTTGTCTGGACCTCTGCCAGTCTCTGGGGGTGCCACAGGGCTCAATTCTCGGGCCGACTCTCTTCTCTGTATACATCAATGACGTCGCTCTTGCTGCTGGTGATTCTCTGATCCACCTCTATGCAGACGACACCATTCTGTATACCTCTGGCCCTTCTTTGGACACTGTGTTAACTAACCTCCAGACGAGCTTCAATGCCATAAAACTCTCCTTCCGTGGCTTCCAACTGCTCTTAAATGCAAGTAAAACTAAATGCATGCTCTTCAATCGATTGCTGCCCGCATCCTTCATTCATGCTGCCAAACATACCCTCGTAAAACTGACCATCCTACTGATCCTCGACTTCGGCGATGTAATTTACAAAATAGCCTCCAACACTCTACTCAACAAAATGGATGCAGTCTATCACAGTGCCATCCGTTTTGTCACCAAAGCCACATATACTACCCACCACTGCAACCTGTACGTTCTTGTTGGCTGGCCCTCGCTTCATACTCATTACCAAACCAACTGGCTCCAGGTCATATACAAGTCTTTGCTAGGTAAAGCCCCGCCTTAGCTCACTGGTCACCATGGCAGCACCCACCCGTAGCACGTGCTCCAGCAGATATATCTCACTAGTCACCCCCAAAGCCACTTCCTCTTTTGGCCGCCTTTCCTTCCAGTTCTCTGCTGCCAATGACTGGAACGAACTGAAGAAAAAGAAGCTGGAGAGACATATCTCCCTCACTAGCTTTAAGCACCAGCTGTCAGAGCAGCTCACATATCACTGCACCTGTACATAGCCCATCCAACTACCTCATCCCCATACTGTATTCATCTTGCTCCTTTGCACCCCAGTATTTCTACTTGCACATTCATCTTCTGCACATCTACCATTCCAGTGTTTAATTGCTATATTGTAATTACTTCACCACCATGGCCTATTTATTGCCTTACCTCCCTTATCTTACCTCATTTGCACACAATGTATATAGACTTTTTCCCCTGCTGTATTATTGACTGTATGTTTGTTTATTCCATGTGCAACTCTGTGTTGTTGTGTGTGTCGAACTGCTTTGCTTGATCTTGGCCAGGTCGTAAATGAGAACTTGTTCTCAACTAGCCTACCTGATTAAATAAAGTTGAAAAAACAGGTGCACCTTGTACTGAGGACACTAAAAGGCCACTAAAATGTGCAGTTGTCTCACACAACACGTCTCAAGTTTTGGCAGTATGTACAACCCGGCCTCACAACCACGTGTAACTGGCTTTGCACAACCAAAGAATTTCTACACAAACTGTCAAAAAACGTATCAGGAAAGCTCATCTGCGTGCTTGTCATCCTCATCAGGGTCTTGACCTGACTGCAGTTCGGCGTGGTAACCAACTTCAGTGGGCAAATGCTCACCTTCAATGGCCACTGGCACCCTGGAGAAGTGTGCTCTTCAGGGATGATTCCAGGTTTCAACTGTACTGGGCAGATGGCAGACAGAGTGTATGGCGCCATTATTTTGATGCTTTTACTACACTGCTCAAAAAAATAAAGGGAACACTAAAATAACACATCTTAGATCTGAATGAATGAAATATTCTTATTAAATACTTTTTTCTTTACATAGTTGAATGTGCTGACAACAAAATTACACAAAAATTATCAATGGAAATCTAATTTATCAACCCATGGAGGTCTTGATTTGGAGTCGCACTCAAAATTAAAGTGGAAAACCACACTACAGGCTGATCCAACTTTGATGTAATGTCCTTAAAACAAGTCAAAATGAGGCTCAGTAGTGTGTGTGGCCTCCACGTGCCTGTATGACCTCCCTACAACGCCTGGGCATGCTCCTGATGAGGTGGCGGATGGTCTCCTGAGGGATCTCCTCCCAGACCTGGACTAAAGCATCCAAGCATCCATGGATGGAGCGAGACATGATGTCCCAGATGTGCTCAATTGGATTCAGGCCTCGGGAATGGGCGGGCCAGTCCATAGCATCAATGCCTTCCTCTTGCAGGAACTGCTGACACACTCCAGCCACATGAGGTCTAACATTGTCTTGCATTAGGAGGAACCCAGGGCCAACCGCACCAGCATATGGTCTCACAAGGGGTCTGAGGATCTCATCTCGGTACCCAATGGCAGTCAGGCTACCTCTGGTGAGCACATGGAGGGCTGTGCGGCCCCCCAAAGAAATGCCACCCCACACCATGACTGACCAACCGCCAAACCGGTCATGCTGGAGGATGTTGCAGGCAGCAGAACGTTCTCCACGGCGTCTCCAGACTCTGTCACGTCTGTCACATGTGCTCAGTGTGAACCTGCTTTCATCTGTGAAGAGCACAGGGCGCCAGTGGCGAATTTGCCAATCTTGGTGTTCTCTGGCAAATGCCAAAACGTCCTGCACGGTGTTGCGCTGTAAGCACAACCCCCACCTGTGGATGTCGGGCCCTCATACCACCCTCATGTAGTCTGTTTCTGACCATTTGAGCAGACACATGCACATTTGTGGCCTGCTGGAGGTCATTTTGCAGGGCTCTGGCAGTGCTCCTTCTGTTCCTCCTTGCACAAAGGCGGAGGCAGCGGTCCTGCTGCTGGGTTGTTGCCCGCCTACGGCCTCCTCAGCGTCTCCTGATGTACTGGCCTGTCTCCTGGTAGCGCCTCCATGCTCTGGACACTACGCTGACAGACACAGCAAACCTTCTTGCCACAGCTCGCATTGATGTGCCAACCTGGATGAGCTGCACTACCTGAGCCACTTGTGTGGGTTGTAGACTCCGTCTCATGCTACCACTAGAGTGAAAGCACCGCCAGCATTCAAAAGTGACCAAAACATCAGCCAGGAAGCATAGGAACTGATAAGTGGTCTGTGGTCACTACCTGCAGAACCACTCCTTTATTGGGGGTGTCTTGCTAAATGCCTATCATTTCCACCTGTTGTCTATTCCATTTGCACAACAGCATGTGAAATCTATTGTCAATCAGTGTTGCTTCCTAAGTGGACAGTTTGATTTCACAGAAGTGTGCTTGACTTGGAGTTACATTGTGTTGCTTAAGTGTTCCCTTTATTTTTTTGAGCAGCGTATAAGGAAATGTGCAATTTAACCCAGGACCTGACATTTCTACCCCATCTGAATTTAAAAAGTCAGAATTGTCTGAGGTTTCTGCTCATAAATGGAAGACATTATCTTCAGGAACATGATTTTGTGAATATTTGGGTAAAACAGCAGACCCAGATGTATTTATGCTTTCCGGTCTGATCGTGGTGGTGTTGCTATATACACATAAAAGACACGTTTTCGGCTACCATTCTGACTTCATTCACCAAAATATCTATCTTTGAATATTAATCCTAGTGCATACTTAAATATTGTTATCTTTTTACCGCCATCTGCTATTGCTGGCTCTCTGGACTGTTTTTAGAATTATTATCACATCAAATCTGAATTTTTGCTTATGGATGACCTGAACCTAGACTGGTGGACATCCAACTGATCAACTCAAAAATCTATGTAATACCTAGCTAGCTAACAAGCAGCTCATTAGCCTACACACAGTAGCCTGCTGTAACTAGCTAGCTAATAAAACAGAATCGTATACATTTTTTTAATGTACATACGACAAGCTAGTTAAGAAGCTAAAATGAAGTTCTTGATGAAGGTTAATTTTAAATTAAAAACCTCACTCCAAATGCATTGGAAGAGTGTTATAACGGAAGAGGGTGAGAGGATGTTCTGCTCCAGCTGTCAGAAGAGAATAGGTGTACTAGTTAGATATGGTACGTTGTGGGATGACATTACGCAAATATTCTCCAGTTTTAGTCCCTAGAGAGGAACATTATGAAGACAGACAGAGATGATAGTCAGGGATCTTACTTTGTTATGTCTGTTCTCAGATATGGAGAGCTGCAAAAGCCTGTCTGCAGATGAAGAGGTCCCAGTGAATGTCCCAAGAGACTGCTGGCACATTCTTGTATGCCATGGGTTGCATATGTGTTTATGTTAGCAAATGATGTACACAACAATACAGCTAAAATGTCACACACAATGTAGGCTACAAACTTATTACAACTGTAGCAGGCCAATCCTTCTCCTGGAGGTATGCAGGCTTCTGTTACACACCTGATTCAAGTTATCACACCTAATGAGTTGATAATGTGTGTTATTGCTGGGCTGGAATAGAAGCCTGCTCACCCAGTAGATCAGGGAGTGGATCAAGGTTGGCCACCTCTGGTATGGACTTTTTTTGTTCACCTGA
This sequence comes from Oncorhynchus nerka, assembly GCF_034236695.1. Taxonomy (NCBI): domain Eukaryota; kingdom Metazoa; phylum Chordata; class Actinopteri; order Salmoniformes; family Salmonidae; genus Oncorhynchus; species Oncorhynchus nerka. Next base: position 69,888,483 of record NC_088402.1, on the reverse strand, counting down.
AATGATGCTTTAATAATAAATTGCCTACTTACTAAAATGTCTAACATTTACAAACAGGTTAATTGTTTGTAGATTTTGAAATTATATTTTGATGAATTCAATGTTGATTCATTGAAGTAAAGTGTTTAAACTTGTCATCTTAAAAACATTATTTAAGATTAACTAATGTTGAAGTTCTTTCATCACAGATCACAATTCTGCAATACAAAGGTGTGAAGGGGATCTGTCTCTAATTTACCTGTGTTTGTTTTGCTTTCACAAATGAACATTATTTTGATGTCCAGTTGTGAGCTCTCCAATCTAAAATTACACCAGTATAAGCTAACCATAAACCAGATTTTCTACATTATTCTTCTGACATGAAATTGTTCAGTGCAAATCCAACCATTGTATTCTTGGTACATTACTGTACATGAAAATAAGGAGCTGCAAATTTGTTGGCTAATAAAAATGCCAAAATGTGAAATAATGTGGTGTGGGGAGCGTTTATTTGCTGAGAATTATTTTAGAACACAGAGACGAATTCTGAAGGGCAATGGCACGGAGGAGGATTGCAGAGATGTTGGTGGGTTGAGAGAGATTTGCGCAACAATGTTTGCAAGTCAAAGCCACAATTTCCTTTACCCAAAGTACCCATTGGTGTATTTGACAGGAAGTGAGCTATCAACAATGTCATGACACCAGTATAATGAAGGAACAATAAGCTACAATGAGAATCATACAGTTAAGATACTATAATCCAATTTGTAGCACATTACATGGAAATTCATGCCTAGTGTATCATTTACAATGTTACATTGCATGTTACTGGCGATTCCCATCTTTTGGTGGGGAAATTTCACAACTGCATCTTTGATCACAGTTCTGACTTCAACTGATGAATTTGGAAGTGGTTGAAACCTTACGTAAGGCCTAAGTCATGGAAAACAATATTTTGAGTGGTATGCAATTAGGTTTCAGGTCTGGCCACAGCACTATCACAGCAACTTTGAACGTTTTGAAATATGCTCACTGTGCCCTGGATGAGAAGTTGCATTTTAACATCATTCAACAGAATCTGTCAAATTTGAAGCTTGTTTTGAATTCCTTTAAAACAAAATGCATGGTATTTTCCAATACTAAACACTCTGAAAACCATGTAATTACAACATTTACATTTACATTTAAGTCATTTAGCAGACGCTCTTATCCAGAGTAAGTCAAAACGTACAAATATCTGAGAGTTTGGGTGGTTGAGAAGTTTAGCTTCACAAGCCATGTAGAAAACCTTGCCAGGAAACTCAAAACTGTGTATTGGGTTTTATTAGACAAAGCTTGCTAGTCCTTTGTCGCCAGAAAATAGTTGATCCATTGTACTTTTATTTCTGTATTGGACTATGGTGATACAATTTATGTGAAAGCCTCAAGCTCTACACTGAAGGCTCTCGACTATCATGAAGCCCTTCGTTTTGTCACTAATCAGAACCTTCTAACTCACCATTGTGATCTCTACAGTGCTGTCGGGTGGACAAGCATTTCGCTACACCCACAATAACATCTGCTAAACGCGTGTATGTGACCAATACAATTTGATTACTAGCAACACGTAGTCTCAAACACAGGTACATTCTTATTTATAATGCCATTTTAGGAAAACTACCATTTTATCTACCCTTATTTCTTGTTTGAAATGAAAACATACAAGCTCAGATCTCAATCTTCTTGTTTTATGCTAAGAGTCCCAAAAATGTGAACTGAGCCTGGAAAAAAGGACCTTTCATTAGGCCCCTCCAAGCCAACCTAAAACTCCAGGGCCTGGTGTCCCAGGAAGAGTTCAAATGACAAATAGATGAACAGATTGTTGAAACATATTGTTTCTAGTTGTCACTAATTTGCTCTGAGTTGTTTAACTTGTCATGCACGCACACACCACATCCACCCACTGTTTGTCTGCTGTTGTACTTGCTCTGTTGTCAGTTTTTATTCTATCACAGCCCCCGTCCCCACAGAAGGCCTTTTGCTTGTTGCCAGGCATCATTGTAAATAAGACTGTTCTTAATTTACTTGCCTGGTTAAATAAAACATTGAAATTATAATAACATCGTATAGTCTCGAAATTAGAATTTTCTGGATCTGCGGGGGCAACAAGATCCCTTCTAATAGCATGTTAGCAGGTGATTGAGGAAAAGTAGTGTTAGGAATTTTATGAATAATGACTAAACAAAATCTACATTTGAAATAGAACTATAACTAATTAAACTTATACTCTGTTTTATTATATCTGATTAATAATGTTAATTCATAAGGAATGGATTGTGGGTTTTAAGTAAGCAGAAAGGATCGTTAATCTATGGTTGAACCGACTCAACTTAGCTCTGGGATGTTTGGATAAGTGTTTTCCTGGGTTTTCCATTATCTGGAACTGTCTTCTAAATAGTGATGGATGAAGGTGAAGGTTCCAGAAGTTGATCTTGATAAGTGTGTGTCTGGAGTGAGCGAGCGAGGGGGTTGGAATACACTTTTGAACCTGTTTTGCCCTGGTTGATAGGAGGAAGGACATTTTATAACCTATGACGTCATATTTTGTATATAAACTGTTGTTTTTGGTTCCATGGCAGGGAGCTCCGAGGATAAATACTATTATCTAATTTTGATAAGACTGGTCCCTGTCTATTTTATACAAAAAAATAATCTTACAAATTCTTAAATTATGAAATTTCTGTGACAAGTAGGAAGGTGAGAATGAACAAAATTATGGAGCTTGAAAAGTCTGGTCAAGCTTGGATGGTAAAAATGTATGGTTGTTTGTGTATCGTTTCAGAAGGGATCTAAAATAAATACTATGGTGGAAAAGCAATAATGACCAACGAACAAGAAACGGTTTCTGTCAGGAGGATCAGAACTGGAAATCAGACCAATGATATGATGAGTCAATGTAGCCACCAAGCAGGCCATAACAGAAAAACAACCTTTGTCAATCTTGCGTGTCGTCTCCACCTACTGGACAAACTGGAACTCTTGAAAAATGTTTTTGAATGAAAATGCATGACTGACAAAATTAATCAATTAACCATTTAAAAGAGAGAACTCAGCAGAATGTCTTACCTGTCATTTTCATCTGGGTCTAATGGTTGGTACGTAACTTTATAACATTCTATTCTCTTCAGGAAGTCCTCCATCACACTCTCTCTGTGTCTCTCTGGGTAGTCTGGACTGGATACCTTCACATCCTGGGGAGGAGAGAGTGTGGTGCACAAGACTTAAAGTGTGGAAATACCTTGAAGATTATTAGAGAATGTTTTAACGAGAAGTAGTACTCATATTTTTTTAACATTCAAGTTAATTTACCATAACATTAGCAGCAATGACATCAGGGTCGTCGCACAATGACTCCACAAAAAACACCTGCAAAAGAGACCAATCTATGAAGACCCACTTCAACAAACCATTGACAATAACAATTGAGAATAGTTTCTATACCCAACCCTAGTAACATGCATGACATGAAACTGACCTTGTAAGCATGTTCCTTTGCAAAACTAAGGATTAATTCTCTCCTCTCTCGGGTGGTGTTTGTGGCATCAAAGACCTGAAATACACAAGATAGTAAACACGTTATATAAATCAATCACATGTCACTGATATCTAAAATTAAGCTTGTCTTTCAGTTTTATATCACTATTTTATCTCCAATTACTCAAAACAGAAAGAGCAAAGAGTAGATCCTCACAGCGATCTGGCCCCCCTCAGTCAGATAGGCTTTGACATCCCGCAGAGCTACCAGAGCACACCGCCTGCAGGAACACAGTGACCCACTTCAGTAATCCACATCAATAGCAATTTAAATGAAAAATCTGTAACACTTCACTTAAAGCCAATAGATATTATGCACTATGTGGCTATAATGAATTGTAAGAGGACCCAATTACGCCTTAGTAACATTTATGTTCAATCTGTTCAAATGTACAGCATAGAAATACATAACATATTACAATCCCCATTATAATATATTATTGGGTTCATATAAATGCTTATAACAGTTGGTCTAGCAGCCAGCACTAAATACTAAAATGAGAGACTAGGAAAATGAGTCTGCCAGGTGACTAACAATGCGCACTACTTAAAACTTAATTACATGAATTGTTTATATATAGTCGGGGCCTTGTAAACCTCCGCAGGTTTTGTAAATACAGAAAACACCTGCCTGGGGCTGTGGAAAACATGGAGGCCATATTCTAGAAAAAAAACTGCAATACTGTTTAACTCATCAAAACAACCAAATTCTTCTGTCACAGGTCCAAAAACACAGAGGGGAGGAGGAGCACTCACTTCCTGATTTCCATGGCCTCCTCGTTGTCATGTCTGAAGAAGTCATAGGATTTGTAGGCTTTTACAGCCTCTCGCCTGTAGACCCCCAGGTTGAACACTGCAACACAATACAGGACCATCATCATAAGCCTCAGGTGGTGAAAGGCACGACATGTTCTTGTAAATCACGTGACATTCTACTGAACAGTGGAAGGAAGACAAACAGGTTCTGCAGCATTGCAGTTCAATGACATCCTCCACTATAAATATTTCTACACAAAATAAATCCTTTGTTAGTGGTCTACACAAAGGAATTATTTTACACATCGTATAGAGCAGTGGTTCCCAAACTGTTTATTTTTTAACAAAAATCTTGTGGCACACTTAAAATGTCCCTATTAATGTATTTAGTGGTCATGACCTCCATCTCATCTGATGCACAATGTAAATGATCAATTTCCCATAAAAAAATATAGGTTAGGGTTTCTTTGAAGCATTTTCATAGTTCCTTGCTCATGATTCATTTGTGTGTATCCCTTTAAGAGCATTAAATAGGTCTTTAGGTTTAAACGGTTTGGGATAGAGACAAGCTGTTTTCTGCATTTTAAAGGTGCAACCACGGACATAAAGCTAGGCTCCGTTTGTTTCTATGCTAAAGGCTGTGGTAAAATTAAGCCTAGTCCGACTTGCCTGTGCTAATGGTTCTCACAGGCGAAGTAAAAATGATACAAATGACTTTGCTCATGATGCGCGCTCCTCAAACTATACAAATGTATAAGCCTGTAACAGCCTGAGCGTACAGGCCTTGAAAGAACGATACAGATGTACTATTTGAGTGACACTGGTGCCCCCAATTCAAAAATCCATGTTCATTCCACAGGTCACACTTCTGAGTGTTTGAAACTGGAAAGTTCCTCACGGCACACCGGTTGAAAACCACTGGTATAGAGGATTATGATTGGATTGAATAGTGACATGAAGAATGAGGAAGGTGTCGCTTCAATGCATATCTTCCGGTTGGAAGGTTCTGGAACAAAATTTAAATACAGTGATGCCTTTATACTAACCCTTGGTTGGCACTCCTATCCAGTTGAGGTAGCGGGTTAGCTTCTTGGACATGTAGGTTTTCCCTCTGGCAGGAAGACCAATCATGACAATCACAGTGGGGGAGTTGGTCATATAAGAGGCCCATGCTGTTCACAAAGACACATCATTCACAACCAAACTACTTACTTTGAAATACCATTAGAATGTAGGCCAAGGTATAAACAATAAGTCCATCTTTAAAAATGAAAGTCAAACAGTTTATCCATTTTCAGTTATTCCTGTCCCCCCCATTCAGATGTTATCACTAGTAGCTGCTTAGCAACTGACTGTGCACAGACACTGTTACATCCTTGCCCAGAAAAGTACAAATATAGCCTGGCGTTATGAGGGTTATTGTCTCTCTTCTTTAGTATGTTACTGTAGATTCAAGAAAGCACACCAACACCCATCCTCAGTCCAATGCAAACAAACCCTTGCCATGCTTAACAAGGCCATGCATGACAGTCACATGTTACATTTCTAGAACCAGCAAGGCGGTTTAAAAATCTAGATGTTATCGAGCAGCCAGTGAATATGTTTGTGTGAGTATGAAGTATGAGTCTCCAGATTGCGCAGAATGGACTGGAAAGTTAATGCCAGACTTGTTTAACTGGGGATGACATTTTGTTATTGCCAAAACACACTCACTGGTGACAAAATACATCACATATAATCTACAGGTAATTGCCAAAATAAAGGAAACACTTGAGTAAATGAGGGATAAAGTGTATTGAAAGCAGGTGCTTCCACACATGCTTAGGGCCATGTATAAAAATGCCCATTTGCCCATTATTTTGGCTACCATGGAGAGAAGAGATATTAGTGACTTTGAAAGAGGGTTCCCAAAGGAGCATAGTGGGTTAAAGGTGTGTGTTTGTGTGACCCAGTCACCAGATCTCAACCCAATTCAACACTTATTGCGACAGCGTTTTCCACCACCATAAATAAACCAAATGATGGAATTTCTCATGGAAGAATGGTGTCGCCTCCCTCCAATAGAGTTCCAGACACTTGCAGAATCTATGCCAATGCGCCTTGATGCTGTGCTGACGGCTCGTGGTGGCCCAACACACTATTAAGACACTGTTGGTGTTTCCTTTATTTTGGCAGTTAAGATATATCTATCGAGCACCTTTCACACGCTATAGAGGCAGGTAGGGAGACAAAAGATGCCTAGTGTCACGTTGCATCACAGGGGAGGGAGGGTAGTGACATACGATCGCACATGCATCTGCTCGCCTTTTGAAAGCCAGCGAGACAAAATAATAGGACTGATTACTATCTAAAAAAGGGCACTTCGTGTTCATTTCTAAATGTAAAATTTGCACAGCAGCCCAATACCAATTCAATGCACTTAATCAACACAATTGCATTATATCGTGACAAAAAAAAAGGTCTGAATGGTTGTGCATTTAGAGGAAGACAGCTTACAATGAATACCCAAAGATCAGATTGATGCATCTGGCAATGAGTTAACATTTAACCTAATTGGGTTAACACAGGAAAGGGACCAGACTAGAACATGATACTGGAAGACCCAGACACACACAGTACTTACAGCATTTCTTCTGTACTTCATTGGCCCTGAGCTCTGTTCGCTTTCCCTCTGTTGAGGTTTCTAGCACTGCAGTGCCTTTCTGCTGGCTGGCAGCCATGATGCTAGTAGAAATTGAACACGGTCACTGTGGGACCACCCATACGTAAAATGTATGCACGGATGAGTGGCTTTGGATAAAAGCGTCTGCTAAATGGCATATATATTATACTATTGTGCTGTCCAATGACTGGTTCTGTCACGGCTGGGTTGCCTGGCTGAGGACGCTCTGGGACTGGGAGGTCAGGTCACTAGCTGAGTGAGGTCATCATCATCATCTCTCTGCAGAGGATTTTACAGATAGTCGATGTTGAAGGTTTTACTTTTTAAAACAATGGTACACTGGGAGAGTACAATACGCTTCAGTAACGTACAGAGATGACCACACTTGGCTGACAAGGCTTGTAAAAGATCAGTAACGTTTAACATCTCAAACTTCTAGGCTAAATCAAATTACTTGAGAAATCCCTGCATCAGCGTCTAGCTAGCTAGTTGTTTAGTTCATCTTCCCACATTCATTTGTTGACTTTCAATCATAGCTAGCTAGCTGAGTAGATATACACTACATGGTCAAAAGTATGTGGACACCCCTTCAAATTAGTGGATTCGGCTATTTCAGCCACACCCCTTGCTGACAGGTGTATGAAATTGAGCACACCTCCATGCAAACTCCATATACAAACATTGGCAGTAGAATGGCCTTACTGAAAAGCTCATCGACTTTCAACATGGCAGCGTCATAGGATGACACATTCCCATCAAGTCAGTTCATCAAATTTCTGCCCTGCTAGAGCTTCCCCGGTCAACTGTAAGTGCTGTTATTGTGAAGTTGAAAAACGTCTAAGAGCAACAACGGCTCAGCCGTGAAGTGGTAGGCCACACAAGCTCACACAACAGGACTGCCGAGTGCAGAATTAATATAACAACATTAATTGCCTCTGGAAGCAAAGTCAACACAATAACTGTTCGCAGGGAGCTTCATGAAATGGGTTTCCATTGCCGAGCAGCCACACACAAGCCTAAGACCACCATGCGCAATGCTGGCTGTTGGCTGGAGTGGTGTAAAGCTCGCCGTCATTGGACTCTGGAGCAGTGGAAACACGTTCTCTGTCAGTCAGACAGAATCTGGGTTTGGCGGATGCAAACCCTACTTACCCCAATGCACAGTGCCAACTGTAAAGTTTGGTGGAGGAATAATGGTCTGGGGCTGTTTTTCATGGTTCAGGCTAGGCCCCTTAGCTCCGGTGAAGGGAAATCTTAACACTACAGCATACAATTACATTTTAGACAATTCTGTGCTTCCAACTTTGTGGCTACAGCTTGGGGAAGGCCCTTTCCCGTTTCAGCATAACAATGCCCTGTGCACAAAGCGAGGTCCATACAGAAATAGTTTGTTGAGATCGGTGTGGAAGAACTTGACTGGCCTGCACAGAGCCCTGACCTCAACCCAATCGAACACCTTCGGGATGAGTTGGAACACCGACTGCGAGCCAGGCCTAATCGCCCAACATCAGTGCCCGACCACACTAATGCTCTTGTTGCTGAATGAAAGCAAGTCCCTGCAACAATGTTCCAACATCTAGTAGAAAGCCTTCCCAGAAGAGTAGAGGATGTTACAGCAGCATGATAAAAAAAAAAGAGATGTTCGACAAGCAGGTGTCCACATACCTTTGACCATGTAGTGTATTTCACAAGCAGTTTAGCTAGCTAGTTAACGTCAGCTTTAGCACTGTAACAGTAGACATATAGGCTATGTAGCTAATGTTAGCTAGCTAAGCATGTTGAATCCCACTTTACATCTGAAGAAAGTGACCGGTTGGTTTATTTTTTTACATGTCCATAGCTATGACTTGTTTTATACAATAACTTGAGGACTTAGCTTTATTTTCACTGCAACAACATAGCGATTCACCTACGCAAGGCAGATAGTATTCAGCAGCACTTACCAAAATGACGATAGACGAGTCCACACAAATGTAGCTCTCTTTGGTGAGTCACTTTTGATTCAGTACAGTATTTAATCAGTTCGTGCCGAGGTGTTCCTCATCCTCTTAATGTTTGGCTCCTCCCGGCGTTTGCAGGAAACGAATCAATATGCGCGCTGACAATGCACACACGAGTAATATGATATTATGGTCTCCATTTAGGAATGAGAAACGCTCTGTTTTATGTCACACACACATTTTATTGGTATATCTAAAAAATAAAATAAAATAGCCTTTCATTTTCTAGTTTGTCTACGGTCAGTTAGGCCTACCATCTTGAAGCCAGTAGGGGGAGCGCTATGATACGTTTCGATATTCATTTAGTTACTGTACATTGTTTTGCTTACTCAACTGTATTCACACACTGAAAACGAATAGGACATTTTACTGGTAATTACAATTCTTTATTCTTTCAAAATAACTAGTATACCATAACATATGAACAACCCCGTATTAGTAGAATATGTGCTTGATTTGTAAAATAATGACCGGTAGTTTAAGAGGTTAATGGCCCTCTGTCTAATTTGTTTATGCATGTTTCACTATTTGCATCTCTCAAAGAGGAGTTGGCCAATGGGGATGGTGTAATCCCATGTGACAAGTCTAAGGAGGTATATCTACAGTCAGGTAAGTGAGATTTTCTACTACCATAGAAAAGTTCATCAGGTAATTTATTTAGTGTCCCATCATTACCCCAAAAGTGATGCATGGCAAAATGTTTTTGACATTATTGATACAATCCAGACCATTAGTTCAAAAAAATCCAAGCCAGATGGCTGAAGTGTTTTGTATTGTCCAAAGTCACTGTCTCAACAGGGTATATGACATCAGGGGTTGCCCCTTCATATGCCCATTATAGCCCTTTATAACACAAAACACACTGTATACAAACTGCCTGAATATCCCTGATCAGGCCATTTTCTCCTGAAGGTTCCATTCTTCCAGGCTCCTGATTCTGAAGGAAATTATGTTCTAATCTAGGTTCAGATCTAGATTCTATGCTATGCCAGTGTCATGCAGAGACCAGTCTAACACTTCTGACTATGGTTGAAGAGGAGAACATGAAATCTGAGACCGATTCACCAACCCTAAATGATATGAGACTGAATACAGACTAGTCTCCATCCCCAGACAGACAACAAATTGTGATTGGTGCTATGATCTCAGTAGGATCTTTGCAGGACTCTTGTTCTAAGCTATGAGGAAGGCCATTCAAAAGAGATATAACCTTAAAACATGAGCTAACATACAGCTAAATATCATTGAAGACAGCGATTTTATCTGTAATATTAACATCTCAGCTAATATTACATATAGCAATGAGTAGAATAATGTTGGTGACAAGGAGATGTAACAAAGGGATGTTTAATGATTTCTTTGGACAATGAAATGTACACGTCCGTATGATGTATTACAAATAAACAATAATTAACATACTGGTGCCCCTGCATCAGCTGCTTTCCCAGTTCTACTAATTGCCATATTTTACATTATGAGATAAAAATACAAAACTGACTGTGGATCACACAAGCACTTTGAGGGCAGCCTTGTTGTGGCACAGGTGTTAGCCATTTAGGAGGAGAGCCAGCTCTTCAAGGGGACAAGTTGCATTGAGATCCTGAAATTGCAGATCTTTATCAAAATTCCAAATCAATCCCTCACATAGCTTTGCGCAAAAACGTAATCGCAGCACTTTGCCTTCTGATCAGGTTCTTTGCTTCTGACAGAGTGGGTGGATTTTCTCCATACTTATCCAATCATTTCAGATCTAACAGGAGTGCCTAGGCTAGAGGGTTGATTTGGAATTCAGCGAATGAGTGGAACATGGCGAATCATGAGAAAAAGAAATGTAAAAGCTGAAAGCTCATATACACATGTATGCTGTAGCGTGATAGTGTGAATACACCTCTTTTTCAGTGATGCTGACATGTTTCTCTAGGAAGGCATTCAAACTCCACACCATCTCAGTACAATCCTATACAGCACCATCAATTCTTTCCAAATCCAGAAAAATACCAATATAACCTGTGGCACAGGTCAAAACAGTCTAGTGTGTTTTGGCTGACTGCATGGTCAATTCAAACCAGTCACAGAAAATGTCTCATACAAAATGTTTTTAAAAATGATCTCCACAATGTGCCTCTATCTGTACACAGGAATAAGAGGTCAAACTGCCAGCCAGACACCATAATAAGAGTACATTAATTCAGCTTGAGCATAGTCTGAAATATTTAGGTTCTTAGACCTTTTCAATGCACAGATAAGTGATACATAGCAAATGCATTTCTTAGTTTATAATGTATGCTATGTTGTCATTCTTTTGGATCATTATTAATTTGACAGTTGGTATTAAGGCTTTGACCAATGAAGTAGTGGTTATTAATGGTGTATGACGACCAAAGCGCTGCTTGGTTCGTTCGTCTGTTGGCTTGTTAAGTGACTGAGGGCTCACCTGGAGAAAACAGCTCATAGCCTAAGCATTAGACAGGAGGAAGAAGAATAGTTGAAGCTCCTCATGGGACATTGTAAGACAAGGTAGACTCATCACATATTGTTTGACTTTCACCTATCACTTCAGATCTGAGAACACTGAAAGTTTAGGGGCTAGGGGTTGTTGCTTTTTGCCTGGGCATCGGAATCATTTTTACATTGCTAGTTCAAACTTGCCATTTTACTTATTGCTTATACGAGTTCTCCCAACACCACTGTCAGAGCTCTGGCATATGCCGCTGAAAATAAACCAGTCTTGGTAATCAGGAAAAAAGGAGAGCTTATAGTTGATTCCACTTTATGATTCAAATGTACTGGAGGTTGAGTAGGAAACAGGGAATGTTGTAATTAAGTGGTGCACAATACCTCATGGTCCCCTGCAACAAATATGGGTAAAGTAACCAGGTAAACAAGTGGCATAACAGGTGCAGTTATCAAGTTATTTTTCAATGCATGTTACATTCCTACCTTAGCGCACATCAACTGGGCCTGGTAATCCCTCTTCTTCCCTCAACAGGGCATAGAAGATGTAAAACAGTCTGCACAGACACCGACAGACAGCATATTGCGTGTTTATGAGAGAGAGAATGATTGCATCATGTGCGAACATCATCACGACAGTACATGTACTTGGTCTATAGAAAAACTACCTTAGTACTGAACACTGGACCTTGTCTAACAAACAATCTGGTAAAGAACATTTACAAAACTATTATGGTAACCAGTTTGAGATAGATAGATAGATAGAATGCTACGGTCTTCCTTAGTACACGATAACACCATCTCCTATAGATTCCATACAGAGTAAAGCTTATCGTCCACAACCAATGGAGTGGCAGCCTAATACAAAGAGAAAATAGGAAGACTGTGTGGACAGTGAATGAGTACACCTGTGTGTATCCTGAGTGTGTGTGGTAAACGATAGAGGCTGCCTGGACTAGCCCAGCCCAGCTCGCAGACTCAGAAGAAGTGAGGGGATGGGAAGAGAGTAAACTTCTGGGATACCAAGATTCTTCAGCTGACAAGGAATAAGGATGTCCTTTTATCCAAGATGCACATTTAAGACAGTCTTGATGCATTTCAGGAGGAGATAATAATAATAATAATATTAATAGTAATAACAATAGTATTAAATGTCTGTTGAGGTTTCCATCTCCATGGCAGCCAGGAAGGAAGTGGTTTTGCATTGTTCTGTATTTTTTAGCATGCCTGTGCTCTCCTGGGTTCTACTCTGATTGTATGCTGTGCTGCCATTAGGGGACCAGGCTCTGTACCCCAGGTGTGTCTAGTGCATGTGTGAGGCTGTTCCTTCATGGGGAGCAGTGTGTATGTGTATGTGTGTGTATATGTGGGTGAGAGAGGCTGTTCCTTCATGGGGGAGCAGAGTGCCGGTGGCGGTCTGTTCTCAGAGGCGTGTCTGGGCCTCGGGGACGTAAATCTCAATGCTGTCTGAGCTTTCCGTGGCAGAGTTCTGTCGTACCGACGCCGCGCGTTTGGCCGCCATCAGGCGTTTTCTGGCCTCCTGCCGCTGCTTGTCCACCACAGAGTCCACGCTCCGGTCCTTCCCAGAGGTCAGCTTGGACGTCTTCTTTGGCACAGAGGGGGGAACAACCTTCCTCTCCACCTGAGGATGAGACAGAGATATTAGGATGAAGAGACAGAAAGAGATTAGGATGAAGAGACATTGGAATTTTGGACTCAAACCCATTAAGAATATGTAGGATGTGTTTGTGCATAAAGTGTGTCTTTTTAAAAATGAAATAGAAAGCTGTTTGGATGATAATAATAGTAATCAGTCATCAGGATCTATCAAGGTGATATGTGGTGTGAATCCAATACCTTCTTCTCTGGCAGCTGCCAGTTGTTGGCCTTGAGTTGCCAGAGCTCGTCAAACTTGACACTGATGTCCTCTACAGAGAGCTGCAGGAGGTCCCAGAACCCCGCCAGATCCTGGGCTGAGGGCCGAGGGTTGGCATTCACATTCTAACAGACAGGATGTGACAGGAAGGACAGTTCTAGTTGGCTTGTCTAGACACACTGACATTACAGAACATTATTCAGTCCTTTCCAGCCATGGCTCACTTTCAGAATACAGATTTAACATCAATATTAGCCATCCGTTAGAGATGGATGTGTGTGCCTCATTGCTTAGAAGAAGTATGCCTCCATTTGGTATATATGTATTTTGACACCAGGGGGAGCTCTAAACCAACTCAACCTGCTGAGACTGAAAAAGGTGCATTGAAATATGCCAGGCTAAGAGGGCATTGTAGGGTTAGTACTACTCACCAGGTTCTCATCACAGAGTCCTCTGAACTGCTGGAACTTCTGGGCTATGAGGAGCTGGGCACTGCCCACTGCACTGCGGATCGTTCCCATCACTACACACAGAAAACAACAGCCAGTTAGCCATCACAACAACATGCAGGTTCTCTAAATGGGCACAGAGCGCAATATTTTTTAATGTCAATATAAAAGGTCCTTAAAATTGTATGGTTATGTGGCATTTCTGACCTTTGTCCTTAATTACCATTATCATTACAGCATACAATTTACATTGCTGGTGACACACTTCATCCATAGAATAAATTACTAACCTTTATTCCCCCAAAAGTAATAAAAATGATTTTTTTATACACTTTTATTTCATTATTAACATTTGCATGAGTAAGATCACACAATACAGGTCTGCTGAGGAATAACCTGATGTGGGAGTCAATACGGCTCATTACACATTCAATAACTGCAATGCAGAGGTATATTATCTACCTGCCTGACACAGAGGTAGATTATCTACCTGCCTGCCTGAGCCAGATCGTGGAGGATCAAAGAATCTGTCTGCAGTAGTGCCATTAGACTGAAGGAGGTAATGAGCAGCGTTTGCCGTTAACTATTAGCATTAAATGAGCCTGTCCTACCTTCTCCAATCTCCACAACAGACAGGAGCTTATATGGACTGTATTAGGGCTTCAGGGATGAGGATATCATCTCAATACCAATTCCACATGTCATAGAACTGACAAGGTATTCACTGATAGGAGACTGTATCTCTGTCTAATGTATAGAGGTCTCCTGTTTAGAGTGAGTATGATAGACCGTCTCTTACTCCATGAAAAACCTCTATGCCTATCAGAATGAGTAGTCTACGGTCTTGTATACATTTAGCTGGTTAGTGTGAGTATGGTGTACTGTGTCTTACCCTCCTCTGAGATGTCCTTGTCTTTAGTCTCCTGCTCCATCTGTTGACACCAGCCCTCCATACGTGCAGTCTCAGCCTGTAGTAGTTTGAGGAACCAGTTGCCATCCCGGAGGCAAGTGGGCGTGCCGGGCTGGGCTGCATCTCCCTGGACACTGCCATTGCCACTCTCCAAGCTGGGGTCTGGAGGGGGCAGGGAGGAGGGGTCCAGGGCCGGGTCCATTCTCTCTGGGAGGGAGGCAGACACTCTCGCCGGGACTGGGGCATGTTTGGGAGGATGCCATGCCATCGCGCTGTCCTCACCGTTGGAGGCAGTGAGGGCGGGATCTACCGGCTGGCTGTTGCAGTTGGCTCTACTGTTGTTTTCTGAGGGATGGGTGTCTTGTTGAGAGTCCTGAGGCTCGGTCTCTGTGTTCTGTCTGGAGGCCATGCTGCTGGCCCGGCTGAGTCTGGACGGACACACACACACAAATGAGTATTGGTGCAGTTCGGAGATCATTTACTGTGGATGTAATAAGGTTGACCTTGGGGCCTGACGACCACAAATCACTGCCCCAATCTCTGACTACTGTGGTCCAGAGATTACTAGAACACACTTTGTGTTAATACATAGACCAAGGACAGTTTGTATTCAGCCATTAGTGCTAGGTCAGCCTTCCTCTCCCAACGACAGGCATACAGAAAGCCATCATTATGAAGTGGAGTTTGACTGATAGATCAAGGACATGAGTGCTGAGAGCACATTGCCTTTCTCTTTGCCTCTGCAGTAAAAGCAGAGACGGCATGATGAGAGGGTGACTGAGTAAGCATGCAGGAAAGCGAGAAAGATTAATCGAGAGAGTGAGGGGGAGAGAGAGGACAAGATTACAGTGTTCAGTGATAGGGAGAACAGACGGAGTGGGCATACTGTCCAACCAATGTGATTAGGGAGAATTACTATGTACTAGGCTGTTTAAATGGCCAGTTCTTCACAGCACTCTGCCTCCTCCACTGTAGCCAAAACAACAAAGGCCACCAATCAGACAGACCGAGAGAGAAAGACAGAGAGACGCTACACTAATACTGTACTGCTGCCAGCGCGAGCTCAGAGTGACTGCTGAGTGACCTTGGTAACTGCCTGGACCAAACAGGCTGAAGCCATGCCAGGGCAGGAGGGGAGGGACTAAGGGAGGAAATGGGGATTAGAGGGTGTGGATGGATGGATGAGTAACGGTTGAACACAGCAGGAGATGCACAAACACATGTGAAGCAGTTCAATTTAGAGATTGTGAAGGAAACATCAAGGTCTCCAATGTGAAAATGATAAGGATGTGCATCTTTCCCTTTCAAGACGATTCGATATGCATCTAGATACGTGGGCTCCGATATTTTTTTTTTTACCTTTATTTAACCAGGCAAGTCAGTTAAGAACACATTCTTATTTTCAATGACGGCCTGGGAACAGTGGGTTAACTGCCTGAACGACAGATTTGTACCTTGTCAGCTCGGGGGTTTGAACTCACAACCTTCCGGTTACTAGTCCAACGCTCTAACCACTAGGCTATGCTGCCGCCCCAGCATGATACAGGAACGGTACGTTTTAGTTTGAAACGATTCGGTTTGATTAGATAACGAATCGATGTGTTTCGGTTGGATGCAATACGATCTGTTATATAAACGCATTCATTTTCCATCCAAAATTCAAAGGTGCTGCTGATGGAGCTCATGAGCTGGATCTGTCTGAGTGTTAGGGCTGTGACGATACCAGTATCGCAATATTCTTTCCATGGCAAAAATGAAAACACGAAGCGGCCCTAGTCAGTCCTTTAAGAACCTGCTGTATGTAAAATATTGTGTGCTGTAGCTTGGAAACAATGATGTTAAATCCTCTTCGTGTTTTGTTTCCTTGCCACAACAGTAACGAGTATCGCGATACTGGTAACATCCCGGCCCTAGTGTGTGTGTGTGTGTATAAAATGATGTATGTACTATGTAGGCACCTGATCTGAGCCATAATGGAGACTAAGCATCTACCACCCCACTACTATCAGATTTGGGGGGGGGGTGCAATTTTGCCCATGTTTTCTCTCTCCCCACATTGGTTCTGATATCACCAGCACCCCCTAATTAACTTGTAATTTCTGCAGATTATGTGTTTGGGTTAGTAATAGTGCTGAGCGATTAGTGCCTTTGGGTCCCTGAGTGGCGCAGCGGTCTAAGGCACTGCATCTCAGTGCTAGAAGCGCCACTACAGACACCCTGGTTTGAATTCAGGCTGTATCACAACCGGACGTGACTGGGAGTCCCATAGGGCAGTGCACAATTGGCCCAGTGTCGTCCGGGTTTGGCCGGTGTAGGCCGTCATTATAAATAAGAATTTGTTCTTAACTGACTTGCCTGGTTAAATAAAAAGTTACACTTATTTTTTTTTTTAAACATTGAGGTTGGTTTGGTTTTAGTTCAATTATTTAAAATAAAAGTGGCAATCATTTGGGTTGAATGCTGTAACACAGAATAAAACAATTAATAAAAGTCCCATGATGCTACTGACTGTCCATTACTGCTTATCACTTATTAACCATAATTTATTCACATCACTTTTATAAAATATTTCAATTGTTGTGTATATTACATTTGTTTATTTGATGACTATCATTTCATTCCAAGTCATCATCTCATCTCTACAGATCTGCTGCCTATTCGGTCTGACAAAATAACTATTTTGTAGTTCTTCAAAGTAAATAAGGCATACTTTTATGGACTGCTGAATACCAACTATCAATCACAACAGCTGCTCTCTCTATATCCCCTCATGTTCATTCTTGTCTCTTCCACAGCAGGCACAAAAGAAAGACCGGATAAGTAGATGCGCAATGGATTATCGTCATTGGAGTTCAAAAAATAAAATGTAACCTGATCCAAATAAAATCTATCGTAAGCGCCGCTCAGCAGGTATGATGATAGTTAACTAGCTCACTAACAAGCTTGTGTCTGCAGAGTGGCACCAGAATTCAAATAAAAACACGTCTTGCCTTTTTCTAATTAATAAATCCGATGTGAAACTTGATAACTACAGTATCCTTAGCATTAAAAAAGTTAATAAATTATTCTATAATTAAAAATCTCCCCAACTTCTGAATCACGCTTGTAAAGTCAGTAGACTATGCTTCGGAAGGGGGAGGGGCAGGTAACACACACACAAAGAATTTCAGCTGGCTGGCAGACACTGGAATGCATTTCTGAGTGAGAGAGAGCTTTGCCCAGTTCCCTTGCTTTAAAAATAACTGTTCTGTTCCGGAACAGTATAGATGACTTTCGTTCCTGGTTCTGTTTCTGGAAAAATGTAATTATGTTCTCAGTTCTGTTCCCTGAGTCGGTTCCAACCCCAGGTCTCCAGTAGCTTATTTTTATTCCGGTAAAACAGTGCCTAGATAACAATAACCTAGCAAATTACACAGGTTGTCACTACTAATAAAGCCTAATACTGTATTATACAAGGCATTTTAGCATTTGAACAATGAAGGTGCCACGTAGATGTGCAATATCAGGAAAAGGCAGCCTACTTCGCGTCGGTCAGCGGGTGAAACTGGGCACAGTGCAGTTTGACTAGCCTACTGATATTGCCTGGGGTTGTTCAGCATGCAAAATGACTTGTAGATCAATGACTGTCAATGCAGTTACATGCAGTTCGACACTAACAGAGGACGCATCAGTTGTCACCAGAAATGTGAGGTATTTTCAGAAGGTAGAAAGAACGTAACATGAGCAAAAAATTTAGGGAACCAACGATTCGTAATGTTTGAAATCGGGTTTTCTGACCGACGCATGCCTAGCATGCTACATTTGCATTGGTTTGGTGTCTGTGGACCGCTGCACTTGCATCTTAAACATTTGAATCGGGACCGATGCGTATAGGTGAATCATTACATCCCTATAAAATGAGAAATGACTATTACGCAAGTGACTGAACAGCTGATTGAGTGATCAGCTGATTGAGATTATCTTGTGTTGATAAGGATTTGACTTACGGCCTGCCGTTCTCCACCTGCACTCCAATAGACTGGAACTTGGTCGAGGGGGGCGGTTGAACCTCTCTCTGGATTGGCTGAACGCAGTCCACCTAGGAGTCAACCATTACAACGAATTAGTCAGTCAATCTAAGCATCCTCCCAACAGATTACAGTGCATCACAGACATTAAAGCTGAACTAACAGTCAATTTAGAAAATTGATTCCTGGGCTCACCTGGATGCCGATAGACGAGAGCTTCCTCTTTGTGGGAACAGGCTCTGGAAGGGTTAGGGACTGATCTGGAGTGAGGCTGGGGCCTGGGTTTAGAGTGTCATTCTGGGGCTCAACCTGGGTGCCGGTACTTGTGGTGGTGCTGAAGAAGGGAAGTGGGAAGGAGTCTCTTGGGGCAGGGATGGGGGCTGGGGCCCGGGGTTGAGAGCCCTTGGCCAGGCTGCCTGTACGCAGGCTGCAGAGGCTATCAGAGGAGTTGCTGCGTCCTGATTGGCTGTTGGCCTCACTGCGGTGGTCCTGTTGGTCCAGGTATGTGTCCTGGGCTGACTCTGTGCTGCTCTGCACCGTCACAGAGATGTGGGGCTTGGAGGTGGTGCGCGGTGGGACCGGTGGTGGGCCCTTCTTACAGGAGCTGCTTACACACCTAGGGAGTGCTGGGAAAGAGGAAGGAAGTGCCATTAGTTGAAACCTGAACCAGGACAAAGCAGGAAGTTAATTAAAGTAGTGCCAACTGAACCACCACAACAGCTAAACTGAGTTGTAAAAGAACAGGGCAGATCAAAGACAGCCTGCTCTAAAGCAACTTCAAAAATACAATAAAAACATACTCAATTTTCCGAAACATATTTTCCCATGCCTAAACACACACACACACACACACACACCTCCATGTTTCCTGTAAACCTGCTGTTTCAGTTCCATTGACGTCAGTCAATCTGTCCCTATGAGAGTCCCTTACCTGCCTAGTAGCGCCTACTGCCTACCCTCCCAATCGTCTTTCTCAAGGGACTATAAAGTGGGGAAAGTCAGACACATTCTGTGTCCAATGGAAATGCGCTATTCTTCACTATGGAAGTAGCAGCAGGATAGTTCAGGGAACCATTGATCATTGACTCCTGATAGATTGATTGTGTTGTTGAATGAATAGCATACATTTTTCTGCATTAGAAACCCTTGGTTTCAAAACTGTACAAAAAAAAACAGTCCAAACTACAAAAAAAATGAAAAACGCTTTCAGTGTAAACTTAAATGACTAAAACCAGATAAAGCATGTATAAAATATATTATACTATAAAAAAATTACAATAAAGTCTTTGAGAACTAACAATCACCAAAACAAAAGCTAGACAGTCAGGGGAATATAAAATTCCCAAGACAATGAATTTACCAGTATTGATTTTGATATTCAGTTTCAGCAAAAGAACACAGCATTAGGCATGGCAAAATGCATAGAACTTCAGGAAATTATCTTTATCACAATTCTCTCAGCTCCATGGCAGAATGTAGAATTTCTGGAAATTTGCTCTAGAACTGCAACATTTTCTATCAGCTCATGGCAAAATGTGTAGAATTGCACAGATTTAACTTTAAAACTGCAAAAAATGTATCTTGGCTCAATGGAGAAATTCAGAAAATTGCAGGAAAGTTGTGGGGGGGGGCCTCTAAAACTCTCAAATTCAACTGTGCCGACCGTGCCCATTGCCACGCTCCCTGCCAAACACACCACCCAAGCACCTTTTTGATCCAGAAAACCCCTGAATAAGCCTCCTCATTTCCCCTGGAGATACCAATAACACACTGACAAACAATCATGACACTCCCCGGGCTGATCTTACTGCAAACATTTCCAAGAGGAGTCAAAGAGGGAATTACCAGCAAGAGAAATAATAGGTCTGACACAAAAGCAGGGGATTTCACTCTAGCCTAGTGCTTGAGGGTAGACCTGGCCCCTGTTCTTGTCATCAGTGACTGATTGGAGGGTTACTGAGTGAAACAGAGAGGTAATTACCATAATACAACTCAAAAGGGAACCCAGAAACTGGGTCAGGCAGGGCATATGCTGCTGCTAGATATAAAAATGCAAACTAAAGGAGAGGCTGGCCCTTTTGTAAAAAATAAGTTGCCATTTAAACTAGGGCTGGGAACTGCCAGGGACCCGATAGTTATGTGCCGACACAATACGTATTGCGATTCAATGGTCCAAACATATTGCTCACCATGTGTCCACTGAAGAGGGACAAGAGAGCCATGAGAACGAGTTGATCGGTCATGGAAATTAAAGTGCTGAAAACAAATTGGCTCCCCATTTAAAAGAAGACGGAGAACAAGCTGTGAAAGAAAAATACTGCCGTTTTGGTCAGGTTCCAAAAACTAGCGCAAAAATAATATGCCGACATTGTTAAAACGATCGTCAAAAATAATATCCTGATATGTAACCGTATCGATTTCCCCCCATCACTAATTTAAACAGTTGGCCGTGTGGCTTGGTGGGATCAACAGATCCTGGAAAAGAGAGGACTGACAGGGCTGCCTGGGAAATGGGAGAGGAAAGGAAAATTACACTGGTCTGGTCCAGTTACAACATTCAAAGTCACATTGGCGTCAAGTATACTCCCACACATGACTAAACACACAGTCACAGGCTGAATGGAAAAAAAGTTTGTAGCACCATTACCGGAAACTGTAGGGAATAACCTACATACTTTACTACAAGGATAGGGTTATTACATGGGTTTGTCTAGGTCCATTTCACAGTTGATTCACCGGTATGAAAAGGGCAATGCCTGGCCTATATAGGTTAATGTTAGTGTGACCAAACATCCTTCAAGATCCTTTGTTTATAGCAACAGGGAAGTGTAGACATGAGATCTGTCATCAACAAATGACAGGCTGCTCCATTTCATTTAACACTCAAATGTCACCAACGCACACAAACATGCCTGTGGAATCCAGTGGCCACAGAGAGAAGAGCGGTCTCACACGTTGCTCTAACAGCAGCAACCGCCTCAGCCCTGGGCCTGGCGCCAGCCGAGGACAAAAGGACACCGTTATTCCCCGAGAACGGGACCCATTCCTCAAATGCCCATCATAGACACACACGAGTCCGACGAGTTAATTAATGTGGCGTGTTCGGTGTTGTCACGTTCTTCTTAGTACTACAAGCCTCTTGATCCCCATGTCTACGTGGCTGGTACACATTCGCTAGTGTACCACACAAACATGTGTACACAGTCCAGACAGCCTACTCCCTCACCAAACAACTGACAGAGAAAAGGCCATCATCTGGCCATAATCCATCAGTAACATCAATGACAGAGGAAGTGCTGTTTTTAAGCACTAACGCTGTAGAACTACCTATTATTCATACTATTGGCAGAAAGGCTCTGTCCAGTCCTGCTGTGATTTGTATTACTGAACTATGCTTGCTCTGCCCTTCACCATGGGCTGTCTGCCCAGAGGTGATTATGGGGTAGATTAACTAAGCTGTCTGGAACCTCTTCTCCTGTGGGGCAGTGCCAACCCTACTACCCACCCACTGGTCTCATAGACAGCATCAGCTATCCAGGGCTGGCATCTGAAGGGACAAACATCAGAAAACACTGAGCACTTGGATATCTGATAACATGAGTATTGCTAGTGAATTAGTCTGTGAATCACACCTCTACTTTGCATTCAATGCAAAACCAGTCTGGCCTAGGATATGTTAATGCACATGAGGCATGAGTGGATTACAGAACTGGACTTTAATCAGAAACAAAGTAGTTTTACAGTCTATTGTTGATTATAACTGACGGGGAGCAGTCCATGATGCAATGAAGAATGGTGCCGAAGGAGATGGCTGCCATTTTACAATCCCCATAACCAACTGTGATATTGTGCATGTTTTTTTGCGTTATTTGTAAGTTATTTTGTATATAATGTTTCTGCCAGCATGTTTCATGACTGAAAATAGCTTCTAGATATCAGGACAGCGATTACTCACCCCATACTGGAGGAATACTTTATCTTCAACGAGTCAGGCGGGAAGGAATTACTTCAGACGGCCAACAAGGCCCTCATCCCCACCGTTCTTAGGAGAAAGAGACGGTGGTATCGTTGACGAAGATCCGGGTGCCTTGTATCCGTCGCCGAGTGGGTAATCTACCTTTACCATCAGTCCTATTGGCCAACGTGCCAATCAATCGCTAATAAAAAAAATAATTTAAAAAAACACAAATTACGATCACCTATATCCTACCAGCGGGACATTAAAAACTGTAATATCTTATTTTTCACCGAATCGTGGCTGAACGATGACATGAATAACATACAGCTGGCGGGTTCTAAGCTTTTTCGGGTGGATAGAACAGCAGCCTCTGGTAAGACAAGGGGTGACGGTCTATGTATATTGATAAACAACAGCTGGTGCACAAGATCTAAGGAAGTATTGCCGTTTTGCTTGCCTGAGGTAGAGTATCTCATGATAAGCTGTAAATCACACTATTTACCAAGAGAGTTTTCATCTGTATTTTTCATAGCTGTCTCCATACCACCACAAACGGATGCTGGCACTAAGACCGCAGTCAATCAGCTGTATAAGGCCATAAGAAACTCAAATCCGTTTTACCTCAAATCTACCAGCATGTTAGACGTGCAACCAGAGGTGAAAAAAACTCTAGACAACCTTTACTCCACACAGAGACATGTACAAAGCTCTCACTCGCCCTCCAATTGGTAAATCTGACCATAATTCTATCCTCCTGAATCCTACTTACAGACAAAAACTAAAGCAGAAAGCACCAGTAACTCTGTACTGGTACCCCCTGTATATAGCCTCGCTATTGTTATTTTACTGCTGCTGTTTTCTTTTTTTACTGATCATCGTTTTTCTTCTTAAAGTAGTTGGTTAAGGGCTTGTAAGTACGCATTACACTGTAAGGTCTACTACCCCTGTTGTATTCAGCGCATGTGACAAATAAAATCTGATTTGACTGATGAAAAAGGTGTTAGGAGAATAGACTAGCTAGGCAAATGGTTCTCTCCCTGTGGGGCTCATGGGGTGTCTCCTGCTCTGAAAGCAGTTAACATCCATTATAGCAGTAACAGCACTGTCAACATGTTGATGATCATCACGTTAACCTACATTGGATCACTCGTTAAAAGCAATGCAGTGAATTCTCCAAGACACACTCTAGCTCTATAATCATGTGTGTGAGAAGTATCTGATTACCAGTAATGGTCCAGCAGCCAGTTATATTATGGCCAGATAAATGACACTGAATAATGTGACCCAGTGTAATTTCATCCTCTCTGTCTTCGTGGTTTGTAACAGAGAGGCGAAACAGGTTTTACGTCACCCAAAATCTATCCACAAAAACAAGCCCATTTTTTGTATGAGATCAAGGTTTGAATTTGGTCAACAAAAATTGTAAACTGAACAAAAATCTAAAATGCAACACGTAAAGTGTTTCATGCGCTAAAATAAAATATCCCAGAAATTCAATTTTCTAGGCATATTTGTTCATATCCCTTTGCCAAGATAATCCATCCACATGACAGGTGTGGCATATCAAGGATCTAATTAAACAGCATGATCATTACACAGGTGCACCAACCCCTCTTTTACACTACTGCTACTCTCTGTTCATCATATATGCAGTCACTTTAACCATATCTACATGTACATACTACCTCAATCAGCCTGACAAACAGGTGTCTGTATGTAGCCTCGCTACTGTATATAGCCTGACATTTTACTGTTTTATTTCTTTACTTACCCATTGTTCACCTAACACCTTTTTTGCACTATTGGTTAGAGCCTGTAAGTAAGCATTTCACTGTTGTATTCAGTGCACGTGACAAATAAACTTGGATTGGATTTGGAATAAAAGGCCACCCTAAAATGTGCAGTTGTCACAAAACACAATGCCAGAGATATCAAGTTGAGGGAGCGTGCAATTGGCATGCTGACTGCAGGTGTGTCCACCAGAGCTGCTGCTGGAGAATTTAATGTTAATTTCTCTACCACAAGCCACCTCCAACCAACATCGTTTTAGAGAATTTAGCAATACCTGCAACTGGCCTCAACTGCAGACCACATGTAACCACATCAGCCCAGAAGCTCCAAATCCGGCTTCTTCGTCTGAGAACAGCCACCCGGACAGCTGATGAAATTGAGGAGTATTTGCGTCTTCAATAAGGCTCATTTGTGGGAGAAAACATTCTGATTGGCTGGGCACCTGCCCAGTCATGAGAAATCCATAGATTGGGGACTAATGAATTGACTGATTTCCTTATATGAACAGTAACTCCGTGAAATTGTTGAATGTTGGGTTTATATTTCTGTTCAGTATAATTGCTCATTTGCTACGTGAGGATTATTTGATTGAATAGAAGTTTCGTAATGGTTAGGTTGTTACGAATGCTCCCTCAACTTTCAACAATTATCATAGTAACACAGATAGTGTAGTGGCACATAGTGGCACAGATACAAAGATGAGTCCTTTATCCATCCCTCTCGATGGCCTGTTGTACACACGAGTATCTGCTCTCACATTGGCTAGAATGGTCCCACCTGATCTCGCCTCCTCCCACCTGCTTTACATCTGAGGACATGTAAATCCATTGTTAGACCAGTCACTATCTTGTCAATATAATACACACTCTTTTCGTAACCATAGACTTAAAAAAATATATATAAGTTCACTGTTCTCTACTATCTTGGAACATCATTCTCTGAGATTGCAGTGGGATTTAACATGGTTTAATTACTGTTGGTCTTGAAACATGCATATTCTTTCTCTGAACCTGTATACCGTTGCACCCCACTGAATGGGACCTTGGTCTGACGACTCCAGAGCTGCTTCCTGCATCTCTTCCTGTCTGCACTAAAAGCATTCGCATGCTTCCCAGCCTAAACATTTCGGAAGAGTTTGTGCATATTAGACAACATTGTGCTGTTTTTTTCTTATTTTTGGCCTATGGTAAGGGGTTTTTCGGCCACACAAAAATGTTTCTCCGGGCAAGCCGAAGTCTACGCCCCTCGGTCGGTGATTGGTAAAGAGTAGGGATTCTTCAATAAAGTATTGTCATTCAACGAGAGACGACTCGTTTTTCATGCACATTTTTTCCACTTAGAAATAATTGATCAAATATCTTAGTTAATGTAAAACTAAGATCCTCTGGACCAGAAAAAGGAGGGCCGAACAGACCCCCATTAACATCGACGGGGCTGTAGTAGAGCAGGTTGAGTGCTTCAAGTTTCTTGGTGTCCACATCACCAACAAACTATCATGGTCCAAACACACCAAGACAGTCGTGAAGAGGGCATGACAATACCTTTTCCCCCGCAGGAGACTGAAGATCGGGCATGGGTCCCCAGATCATCAAAAGATGGTTCTACAGCATCGAGAGCATCCTGACCGGTTACATCACCGCCTGGTAAGGCAACTGCTCGGCATCCGACCGTAAGGCGCTAGAGAGGGTAGTATGCACTGCCCAGTACATCACTGGGGCCAAGCTTAATGCCACCCGGGACCTCCATACCAGGCGGTGTCAGAGGAAGGCCAAATAAATTGTCGAAGACTCCTGTCACCCAAGTCATAGACTGTTCTCTCTGCTTCCCCCCCGAAAGCGGTACCGGAGCGCCAAGTCTAGGTCCAAAAGGATTCTAAAAACAGCTTCTACCACCAAGCCATAAGACTGCTAAACAATTAATAAAACGGCACCCAGGCTATTTACATTGTCACCCACCCTTTGTTTTTACAACACTGCTACTCACTTTACCCCTACCTACATGTACAAATTACCTCGACTAACCTGTACCCCCGCACATTGACTCGGTACCAGTACCCCTTTTATATAACTTCGTAATTGTTATTTTATTGTGTTACTTTCCATTGCGTTTGTTTAGTTAGCAAATATTTTCATAACTCTATTTCTGGAACTGCATTGTTGGTTAACTTCTTTGGGACTGGGGGAGGGGGCAGTATTGAGTAGCTTGGATAAAAAGGTGCCTAGAGTAAACTGCCTGCTACTCTGGCCTAAAAGCTAGAATATGCATATAATTAGTAGATTTTGATAGAAATATGGAGGTTTGTAGTTTAAGTCGTTGCCTATCGAATATAGTGTCTATGGGGCCATATTGCACTTCCTAAGGCTTCCACTAGATGTCAAAAGTCTTTAGAACTTTGTTTGACGCTTCTACTGTGAAGGAGGGGGAAATGAGAGCTGATTGAGTCAGGTCTCTGGCAGAGTGCCATGAGCTCAGTCTCGCACGTTCACGTGAGAGTTAGCTGCTTTCCATTGCATTTCTACAGACAAAGGAATTCTCCGGTTGAAACATTATTGAAGATTTATGATAAAAACATCCTAAAGATTGATTCTATACTTCGTTTGACATGTTTCTACGAACTGTAATATGACTTTTCTTCTGAACTTTCATCTGGACTTGCCAGTGCGCCGTGAGTTGGGATTTGTGTACTAAACGCACGAACAAAAGGAGGTATTTGGACATAAATGATGGACTTCATCAAACATTTATTGTGGAACTGGGATTCCTGGGAGATGCTTTGGGCAGACTGCACCACCCTCTGGAGAGCCCTGCGGATGTAGGTGGTGCAGTTGCCATACCAGGATGCTCTCAATTGTGCATCTCTAAAAGTTTGATGGTTTTAGGTGCCAAGCCAAATTTCTTCAGCCTCCTGAGGTTGAAGAGGTGATGTTGTGCCTTCACCACACGTTGTGTGTGTGTGGACCATTTCAGTTTGTTAGTGATGTGTACGCCGAGGAACTTGAAGCTTTCCACTGCGGTCCCGTTGATGTGGATAGGGGAAAGTCCATGATGAGCTCCTCAGTTTTGTTGAAGTTGGGTGAGAGGTTATTTTCCTGGCACCACACTCCCAGGGCCCTCACCTCCTCCCTGTAGGCGGTCTTGCCATTGTTGTTAAATCAGGCCTACTACTGTTGTGTCGCCTGCAAACTTGATTGAGTTGGAGGCGTAGGTCAACAGGGAGTACAGGAGGGGGCTGAGCACGCATCCTTGTGGGGCCCCAATGTTGAGGATCAGCGAAGTGGTGATGTTGTTTCCTAACTTCACCACCTGGGGGCGGCCCTTCAAGAAGTCCAGGACTCAGTTGCAAGGGGCGGGGTTGGGACCCAGGGCCTCAAGCTTAATGATGAGTTTGGAGGGTACTATGGTGTTGAATGCTGAGCTATGGTCAAGTAACGGCATTCTTACATAGGTATTCCTCATGTCCAGATGGGACAGGGCAGTGTGCATTGCGATGGCATCGTCTGTGGATCTATTGGGGCGGTAAGCAAATTGAAGTGGGTCTAGGGAGTCAAGTAAGGTAGAGTTGATATGATCCTTGACTAGTCTCTCAAAGCACGTCACAATGACAGAAGTGAGTGCTACGGGGCGATAACTAAATGACTAAGTTACCTTTGCTTTCTTGGGTAAAGGAACAATGGTGGACATCTTGAAGCATCTGGGGACAACAGACTGGGATAGGGAGAGATTAAATATGTCCGTAAAACACTCCACTCCTGCACATGCTCTGAGGACTCGGCTAAGGATTAACACATTTAAAATGTCTTACTCATGTCGGCCACGGAGAAGGAGAGCCCACAGTCATTAGCAGCGGGTGGCTTTGTGTTATCCTCAAAGTGGGTGACGGTGTTTAAGCTTGTCCGGAAGAAAGACTGTGTCCTCACGTAGCTGGTCCCCCCCACGTAGCTGTGGTCGAGTGTTTTAGCAGCGCGAGTACTACAGTCAATGTGTTGATAGAACTTCGGTAATGTTTTCCTCAAATTTGCTTTGTTAAAATCCCTTGCTACAATAAATGCAGCCTCAGGATATGTGGTTTCCAGTTTGCATAAAGTCCAGTGAAGTTCTTTGAGGGCTGTCATGGTATTGGTTTGAGGAGGAATATACATGGCTGCGACTACAACCGAAGAGAAATTCTCTTGGGAGGTAATACGGTTGGCATTTGATTGTGGTATTCTAGGTCGGGTGGACAAAATAACTTGAGTTCCTGTATGTTATCACACCATGAATAGTTAATCATGAAACATACACACCCGCCCTCCTCCTTCCCTGAGATATTTATTCCTGTCTGTGCAATGAACGGATAACCCAACTGGCTGAACGGACTCAGACAGTATATCCCCGAGAGAGCCATGTTTCTGTGAAACAGAGTATGTTTACAATCCCCTGATGTCTCTCTGGAAGGAAATCCTCGCCCTGAGCTCGTCAACTTTATTATCCAGAGACTGAACATTAGCGAGTAATATACTCGGAAGCGGTGGGTGGTGTGCGCGCCTCCTAAATCAGACAAAGTCCACTCCAAGTACCTCTTTCCCACAGGCAGTGTTTTGGAACAGCCTCTGGAATCAGTTCAGTTGCCCTGGAGGGTACGAGCAAAGGATCTGATTTGGGAAAGTAGTATTACTGGTCGTAATGCTGGTGAGTTACCGTCGCACTGATATCCGAAAGTTATTCCCGGCTGTATGTAATAACAAAAAAAAATCCTGGGCTAATAATAATAATAACACATGAAAACAAAATACTGCAAAGTTTCCTAAGAGCTAAAAGTACAGCAGCACTGTCCGTCAGTTTCATTAGGTCTCTGATGAATCTGGGTTTGGCGGATGCCAGGAGAAAGCTACCTGCCCAAATGCATAGTGCCAACTGTATAGTTCTTGAAGGAGGTATAATGGTCTGGGGCAGTTTTTCATGGTTCGGGTTTGGCCCCTTAGCTCCAGTGAAGGGAAATCTTAACGCTACGGCATACAATGACATGCTAGACGATTCTGTGCTTCCAACTTTGAGAAAACAGTTCAGGGAAGGCCCTTTCCTGTTTCAGCTTAACAATGCCCCTGTGCACAAAGCAAAGTCCATACAGAAATGGTTTGTCAAGATCGGTGTGGAAGAACTTGACTGGCCTGCACAGAGTCCTGTCCTCAACCCCATCGAACACCTTTGGGATGAATTGGAACACTAGGCCTGGCTCGCAATCAATCGCCCAACATCAGTGCCCGACCTCACAAATGATCGTGGCTGAAAGAAAGCAAGTCCCGACAGCAATGTTCCAACATCTAGTTGAAAGCCTTACCAGAAGAGTAGAGACTGTTATAGCAGCAAAGGTGGGGCTAACTTCATAGTAATGCCCATGATTTAGGAGATGAGATGATTGACAAGCACAAGTCCATATAGTTTTGGCCATGTTGTGTGTGTTCTAAACATCAAATCGCAATACATATTGTATCAGCACCTAAGTATAGTGATATTGTATTGTGAGGTACCCATCCATTCCCAGCCCTATCTACAATGTGATGACACTATGTTGCTCCTTGCTGAACCAAGAAAGGTGTTGTAGCAAAGGAGACTTCTGCTTCAGCAACACATGCAGTTAGGAGAAGAGAAAATGTGCACCTTAAAATTGATTATTTGAATTATTATTTTTCCATTCTAAAAATGGTACAACGATGCCCATTTGGCTGACCTTATCAGTCATCCAAAATTCAATGACAGTCACAGCCCTAGTTTTAATAGGTGCTCCCGAGAGTGTCTACGTGCTACTAATCTGCACACGGCAAAGGGTTGGATCAGCCCCAGATTAACAGCATTATAGTGACTGTGTAGCAAGGTGACAGGCTGCTGGAGAACTAGGCTGGTGGTCCAAGACCAGAGGGGATAGACAGGGCTGGTGAGAAACAAAAATGTAGACAGTCTGGACAGGGCTAATGGTGAGTAGTGCTACTGAGAGACGGAGGCAGGCAGACTGGACAGGGCAGCCCAAGAACACACCATCAGGAAGACAAAAAACACAACACAGCAATGGTTTACAGAGAGAGTGGTTAGAATATAAACACCAATGGTCATTCTAGTTTATGATGAGTGCAACAACAAGCTACAGCCTCTCTCCATACAAAGACTGGAAACAGCTGTCCAAAAACGAAGTAACCAGTCAAATCACTTAACTGGAAAAATACTTTGTAAAAATCTGTCCGCCCCACAAAAACAGGTTTAGAACAAACTAGTTCTACTCTCTTACAGCACAAGTGTTGGGGGTTGCTTGAAGTGGTCCGTCCAGTTAGTCATAGTGGCGTTACTCCAGGAAGGTATTAAAAAGCTAATTATGTCCTGTGGAGTTTCCAGACCCTGTGGGGATTGGTGCCAGCTTGGTGGAAAGCCTAAGTAGCTGATGTAAATACCCAGAATCAGTCCTGTCAGGTGTCAAGAGGAAGGGGCTCGGGTGGGACTGGAGCGGTGTGTTACCAGCCTACTACAGCAAGGCAAATCCTTCTACAACACCAGACAGAATGTCTCTTTTGCTCAAGCACACACAAGCACACTTCCTCTAACCCCTTTTAATCTTGTGTTCAACACATACTGTAGGATTAGGCGACCCTCATTTGTATGGCTGCGTGTGTCACGACCAGCTACATGAGCGGTATTACATTGTCAAGATTACACAGGCGGAGCTGTTGAGATTGAACTATGACACCATAGATGCAAGAGATCCTCCTTGTGACCCAATTCTTACAGATTGGTCACTTGAATACGACAGGATTCAGATTCTGCCAAACCAAATACCAAGGACTTACAGACTGAGGGGTTGCATCATTGTACTATTCTCTATTAATTTCTCTGTAGCACAGTCATTTTACTACTCATCCCTTTAGAATGTCTGTTTGAAAATTGTCATGTAACTATAGTGACTTCACCCACTGACTCACCAATGACCTCATCAATGAGTGTGTGTATAGCCAGACTGTGTGTATTGCCAGAGCATGTGACTCAATGTCTGTATTCATGTGCTGACCATGTGTTATCTGAAGCCTTTGAATGAATGGCCATCTGATCCCAGCCCTACAACAACTTTCAAGCTAAACAAAGTCAGGGGTGCTACCATGGTCCCTGGTATACAGAGCACATATTCAAGCCTCTCATAACAGGCCCAGCTGTTTGACTGCAAAGCACTTAAATTAGCACATTGTCCGGAAGCTGTTCAATTATTGATTGTATGCTCAGAAACCAGACAATAAATGGCCTTTAGAGACAAAATGCAATAAAAAATTTAAAAAAGACACAGGATTCCTCTTGAAATAGTTGCTGGACTTCCAAGTGACATCTGAGGAAGAGTTATGAAAATGCACCATAACTAGAGGTCGACCGATTAATTAGGGCCGATTTCAAGTTATCATAACAATCGGTAATCGTCATTTTAGGACACCGATTATGTCCGATTACATTGCACTCCACGAGGAGACTGCGTGGCAGGCTGACTATCTGTTGTGCGAGTGCTGCAAGGAGCCAAGGTAAGGTGCTAGCTAGCATTAAACTTATCTTATAAAAAACAACCAAACTACACATGGTTGATGATATTACTAGTTTATCTAGCTTGTCCTGCGTTGCATATAATCGATGCGGTGCCTGTTAATTTATAATTAAATCACAGCCTACTTCGCCAAACAGGCGATTTAACAAGCACATTCCCGAAAAAAGCACTGTCGTTGCACCTATGTGTACCTAACCATAAACATCAATGCCTTTCTTAAAATCAATACACAAGTATATATTTAGTTAATTAATAGTTAATATTAATAGTTAGTTAATATTGCCTGCTAACATGAATTTCTTTTAACTACAGAAATTGTGTCACTTCTCTTGCGTTCTGTGCAAGCAGGGTCAGGGTATATGCAGCAGTTTGGGCCGCCTGGCTCGTTGCGAACTGTGTGAAGACCATTTCTTACTAGCAAAGACCGTAAATAATTTGCCAGAATTGTACATGTTTATGACATAACATTGAAGGTTGTGCAATGTAACAGCAATATTTAGACTTAGGAATGCCACCCGGTTCCGTATTTCACTGAAAAATAAACATTTTGTTTCCGGATATGACCATATTAATGACCTACGGCTCGTATTTCTGTGTTATTATAATATAATTAAGTCTATGATTTGATAAAGCAGTCTGAGCGGTGGTAGGCAGCAGCAGGCTCGTAAGCATTCATTCAAACAGCACTTTCCTGCATTTGCCAGCAGCTCTTCGCTGTGTTTCAAGCATTGCGCAGTTTATGACTTCAAGCCTATCTACTCCCGAGATTAGGCTGGCTATACTAAAGTACCTATTTGAACATCCAATAGTCAAAGGTATATGAAATACAAATGGTAGAGAGAGAAATAGTGCTATAATAACTACAACCTAAAACTTCTTACCTGGGAATATTGAAGACTCATGTTAAAAGGAACCACCAGCTTTCATATGTTCTGAGCATGGAACTTAAACGTTAGCTTTCTTACATGGCACATATTGCACTTTTACTTTCTTCTCCAATAATTTGTTTTTGCATTATTTAAACCAAATTGAACATGTTTCATAATTTATTTGAGACTAAATTGATTTTATTGATGTATTAAGTTAAAATAAGTGTTCAAATCAGTATTGTTGTAATTGTCATTACTACAAATATATATATTTTTTTTAATCGCTTTTTTTGGTCTTCCAATAATTAGTATCGGTATCGGCGTTGAAAAATCATAATTGGTCGACTTCTAACCATAACAGTTTGTTTTGAAGAAGTCTTACAATACATCCTTGATTCATTTCTGGTTGGCTCACAAATCGCTAACTATCCACCTTCGCTTTCACCATAGCAGTAAAAACAAACAAATGAATGCATTAAAACATTTGGCAAGGAGGTAGATCCTTGGCACCGGTGAGGTCTTACTACTTAGCAACCACACATATATCTTATGATGCAACTTAAACGGCAGAATAAACAAGATGGTAGGTTAAACAAGCTTTTTAGCTAACTTGACTGGATATGCAGCCACGGGAGATAACGTTAGCTGGATATTACTAGCTAGATCATATGATCATGGTCACAATTTGGTGAGTTCGAAGCTGGAAAAATGTCTGACCCGAAGCTAGTAATTTAAGTTTTACCAGTCTCTCTCAACTCACCAAATATGGAAACGTAGCTAGTTGGTAACTAACATTAACGTTACCTAAATAACGTTAGATGGCAATTTTACAGTTCCTGTCCAACTAGTTTTAGCTGCCTTTCTAATTTGGTGATTCAATCTGTGGTTGACAGCGCTACTAGCCAACTAACTATCCACTCTGCTTGCAATTATGGGGTGCTGGTAGCTAGCTACAGTAACGTTAGCTCATTAATTAACAAGGCGGTTGCTGTCAGGCATCGCTAACATTAGCTATCTAACGTAGCTCAGGGTTTCCCTAACTCGGTCCTGAGGGCGCGTTTGGGGTTTTGCCCTACCACTACACAGCTGATTAAATTAATCAAAGCTTGATGATGAGTTGGCTATTTGAATCAGCTGTCTAGCGCTACGGCAACAAAAAAAAAATTACACCATGACCGAGTTTTGGAAACCCTGATCTAGCGAACATTAGCTACACTAAAGACATTATCGATGCTGGATTGATTGTATAACGTTATTCGCTACAAACGGTCACCTGCTAATAACGATAGCGAACTGATTACCACGACAACAACAAAAAATATTCTAGCAGTGGAATTAAGCATTTGTACGAGTCGTGGAGATTTAGCTCCCTAACCTAGTGTAACATCGCTGCTAGCTAACGTTACCTACAATACGTGGATCCCAGAATCAGGGCGATTCCTCTCATCCACGTTAGACAGGGTAGTTAAGCTAGCGTTCGTCGCTAACCACGGTCAATACCAATCGATCCAAATCTCAGTTCAGACACGAGTACATTATAAAATATTTACGCTTACTTTGATAAAAGCGAGACAATAAATCCGTATTTTCTGTTCATTCATTCGAGGTTGTTTTAATAGACAGAGGCATTAGCTACTGTGCTATTTCTAACTGTTCACACAACGTTCCTTGAAGAAAGGAATCAAAAGGGACACGCCCTTGACGTAAGGGATTGGAGTCCACCTTTTGCAGACTGGCACACACTACAACGCCATTGGATGTCGATGGTCATCAATCTCACCATAGACGAATAGGATTGGTTTAAATCTCCAGTCAACAAAGGACGTCACGTTTCCCCGCCTTTTTAGTCCACGACAACGGGTTTCTTAACGGCCATTGGATAATATCTGTCTCTGTTTTTTGTGTCTACTATTTCCCCGGCTTGGTCGTGTACGTTCCCGCCTCTATATTTACGTTTAGGATTTATTCAGAGCAGTTATTGGTCATGGCTAGAAGGGATTTAGCTTTGTCAAATTAACGTCACAAATTGAATTGTTTTGCATTTTAGTTAACCCTAAGCATTTTTCCTAACCATGTATCCAACCTGCTACGGTAATTCTCATAACCTGCTGCGTAAAGTATCTTAACCTGCTACAAAAAGTCTAATCTGATTTGACAAAACCTGGATCCCTTCTAGCCATGACCGCAGTGATTTGCAAGTAAAACGTTCCTCAGCAGATATCAAAAGAAATCAGTGCTTGTAAGAAAAGACAAACGCGCAAAAGACAAACGCGCAAGGTATGTTCGATGGAAGGGAACATGTTACTTCGATTGGCTGAAAACTATGATATTGCAAGATAATTGTTGTCAAATTATACATGTATTTGAATGAACTACAGGTCTAATGTTCAGATTGACACTTTTGAATATTCATAATGGTCTACAAAAAAATGGAATGGCAGCAATAGTCTAACATTTCAATTATGGGGTGCCCTGCCCTTGTAAAACATTTTGATCAGTAGGCCCACAAACACTTTGTTTCAGCATGATTCAGGAACAGAGCACTTTGCAGCCCTGGCTAGACCAACTCCATTGCCCCTGCTCGAAACCCACCACAGTCTTCCCTAAGGCAACTTAATCTGGGCAAGGGCTGCTTTTGTGCTGCAAACAGACTGCATCATATGACACAGTGATTCCCATGCTGATCAGACTCTGCCGGGGCTCCTCTAACCTTTTAAACCACCGCCTGTAATCGCTGACTGCATGCATGGCATTTTCATAGGCCTTGATGTGGTAACTGACAACAGCTGAGCCACAGAAGTGAATCTGATGCAAAAATGAAAACAGTGATTGATGGGGGGAAACAATTATGTGTTTTTATTAATACTCTACCTATGATTGTCATGCTTTGGGCTTTTTGTTTTTGATGCATCAAAAAACATTTTGATATGTTTGTATGTTCACAGACTCCAGTAGTGGACAGACCCCTATCTGAGACCACCCACATCTGTGAACTGGCTTGACATTTGAGAAGTTTTGTTCTCATGCATGGAAAACATCCGTAGCAGCGCCAGTGCATGTGTGTGTGAGAAACAGGTGTGCAAACTCACCATGATGTATCGCCAGACAGCATATCCCCCTGCTCACTGTTGTGTAATGGGTATGGATGAGTTAGCTGGCACCAGTCCAGTCTTGCCGCATCACCTCCCTCTACAATGTCTACTTTCACACTTGGCTGATAGGCCATTCAGTGCCACCAGCCAGAGACCAAATCTGTCGTGTGTGTGTGTGTGTGTGTGCGCGCGCGCCCGCCCGTGCCACTGAGTTCATACCCCTTACAGCGGAATAAGTACAGTCCCTCACGCCCTTCATATACATTTTCCCTGCTGGATTTGAAAATACATGTGGGAATCTTACATCATAGTCCTTATCTTAGGGATACTAAATGATTCATGAATCGTGCTAAAAAAGGATGATAAGGCCCTTTTCAAACAAAACTATTATGCCTACAGTAAAGGCATAAAACCTTTGTCTGTCCAATCCCCAGTGCCCAGCCCACGCCCATCCTGAACAGTACAGTATACTCACTGGTGCTGGAGATATGGGTGCAGCCGGTGGTGGGTGGAGGTGAATCGGAGTCCACTGAGGCGGTGTCCTCATCCTGGGAGCAGCCAGCCTGGATGGCCCGCAGGTAGCTGTGGCTGCGGGAGCGGAAGTACGTCGGTGTGGGCAGGTCCAGAGCCTCCACCGCCTGGGACTCCGCCTCGCAGTACAGCGAGCGCCCACAGCCCTGCCCACACACCTGAAAGGACACGTGCAGGTTGACAAGTTGGGGGCGGGGACTTAGGCGACCACTAGATCTCCGCCGCCTGTGAGGCGAAAGCAGTGCCAGTCTCGGGTGGCGGGGCATGCTGCTGGAGTAAGGTGGTGGTGTATGGTCAGAGAGTGTGAAGGATCCTGTTCGTCTCAGCTCACGAGAGCCCAATCAAAAGGACTGTTAGATTTACCAAAGAAACTCATGCACTGATAATGAACATTTTTACTATCTCTAGAGGAAAATGGGTACAGGAGTTATCATGCACGTTCAAGATTTTACTTAATGAAATCAATTGATCAAAAAGTAAATCTGCAGTGACCTTGTTGAAAACATCTCATTATTTAAATATTCTGTTTGAGCTTTGCGTCCCCTGATAATCAGTATATTCACTGTACTGTATCTAATGTGAAATACCACACGGAATGTTTAATCAGTGATGATAAGCCAGCAGCGTCAGATTTCACTTAACTCCTCATGCCAGGAGCTAATACAATCACTGCCACTGAGGCACCAGCAGCCTCCCACTACAAGCTGTTCACTCTCTCCACATCATAGTCGTAGTGGTAGGGGTGGTGTCTAGTTTTGCTCAGTTCAGCGGTGCTAATGATCTACAAGACGTTTATTGGTGTAGGACATTTCCAGTCTCTGGCGTTGACAACATGACATGTTCACATAACAACAGATTCATCAGCAGGAATATATCATAGTACATATATGTAGCCCAGGGCCAGGGATAGGTTGAACAGGGACAAGGTATTGTAGAGACAGACCAGCTGAGTCAACTTCACCAGTCCGTCCTGGGATAAAGGCTTGTTTCAGTTCAAACAGTGCCAGAGTGGAGAAGGAGGAACACTGATAGCTTATTTACACCCCAGTCTTCTATGCCAGGCTCCTGTGATGTTCAAAGTTTTAATGATGTTGGTAGCAGGTGGAGTCTCTATTTGTTCATCCTGCTTTTCATTGCCGTGTGAGAGGAGGAGGCTGGTGCCAGAGTTGGCACATGGTCATCATTGTGTCCCCCAAGAAAGAAAGAGGATGTAACATGGATGCTCAGTATTCAAAATCCATTCTGAAACTTCATGTAAATCAAATGATGAAACTTCACGCCATTCCATGATTCTTACAATAAGAGCCTATTCCTTGGTTGCTGCTTATCCGTTATTTGATCTGTTTGAATCTTGCAATACTTTTTTATCATGGTTTTAGATTATTACCATCTTGAAACCATCTTTCCGGTCTATAATGTTAGCATGTAAACTGATAATGTCTGTACTTCTTTGTATACCCAGTGAAAATACTTGAAGGAAAAGGCATCGATGTGTTACAACCTTTCCTATATTTGATTTTATGCGCATTTACCTCCATGTACAACAATGCAGATCCTTTGAAGCCTGTTCTCCTGCTATGACAGCCATCATAATCCATCAGATATCAATCCTGATAAACGTTGCAGTTCATTCAGAAAATACTTGTTTTTGTCCCAAAACAGATTTTACTGTCATCTCCCAAATTCAATTACTGAAATATGATAATAAAAAAAGCTTCCTGAGAGGTAAAGAGGGCAATTCCATTGTTGTCATCTGTAATATTATGCCATTTTAACTCCATGAGCAAAAGTGGCTCCGGATGTTCCATCTGAAAGGAGTCTGCTGGTTTTGATAAAAACAGAATGTTCTCAGGATTAGAAGGAGGCGCATGTCCCAGTCTTAACTTCTGAAAATTACTTTCAAGCATCATTCCTGTTCTTGTCTCTTCTGGCTTACTGGATGTTTAACCAATCAGCGTCTCACACATAATCTGAAATGTTCTATCCCTGCCTGCAGTCATAGAAATAGAGGATTCGGCTGTCAACATCCCACTCATTTCTGGTTGTTGTTTCAGGCTTGAGGCTTGTCTTTGCACTGTCTGAGGGCATTCTTTATGAATAATTAATTTAATACAGTTGTACTTTTATTAGTTAATTATGCCTACATGTATCTGTCAAACTGTTATGATGTGTTTGTTGTATGGGGGTACTATTCCTACACACACTGACAGGCCTGTTTGAGACCCTGATAAAGAGTGTAATGAGTGAATAGGGAGAGTGGATTTACAGTACATACCTGACCACTGCTCATCATGGCCCTGCCCAGGGTAGCATAACCTTGGTGGTAGTCTCTGCGATCGTCCCAGTGCCGCATGGCCATCGGGGGCTCACACGGGCTCACCAGGCAGTCCAGGTTGTCCAGGCTCCGATTGGTGGAGAGTTCTCTCAGGGAGGGGAGACAACTACAGGGGTAGAGGGGAGAATTAGTTTCTGACAGAACCCCTCAACCATAAGGAATTTTCCTGGATGAAGGGGTGGGGAGGATACGGGACATCTTGGGTTGATGAGAACCGCATCCATTTTCAGCGGATGCTTTGAACTTCCCCAAATTTCTTGTGATTTTGTGAGATCAAATACCAGCGAGATGAGAGGATAGCAGAGCGGAGAATAGTTGGGTATCAAAATGACAGCACAGAGGACACATTGAGTCGTCAGTAAACATCAAAACAAAAGGGAGAGAATTTGAGTTATTCTTTTGCTTTGTAATCATCAATGGAATTTGCTGAGACAGAGAGGTTGTTTCCTTTGTTCTGAGTTGCCTGACGAGGAGGCACCTGTTAGTGGGAATGTGTGTGCCGGCGCGGAGGGTGGGGGTGGAAAGGGTTTGTATGGGAGATCAGTGGTTTATGATGAGAGACGTGACAGGAGTGGCTGTGGCTGGGATACTAACACACCACTCAGAGCAATTGGTAATATATGGGGTTTGGGCAGGGGAACAGGACAAAGCACTGGGTTGGTTAGAGAAGTGGCAGCAGAGGTGGGCATGTGTGAGTGGAGGGCCGTGCTGCCTCCCTCCCTAGGACACTGACCTGGCCAAATGCTGCATTGAGCATGCACTCTGTAGTGGAGACCATAATATCCCATTATCCTCCAGCATGGGTGCATAGCCGCGAGGCCTGCCGGTGCGAGCGGTGGGGAACATGACAAAACATTTCACATTTTTGAACTTAAATGGAAACGTTTGGTTACCTGTTGTTGGTAGGTGATTTCCTTTTTCTATAATTGAACAGCCCATAAGAACATGTTACACTGATATAGTTGTATCTAGTCATGAACAGGAGTCTGCTGCAGCCTGCAGGTTTTACCCTGCATACATTATGTAGTAAATGTTCAACGTCAGTGTCAGGATGCTGCCCTCTGCTGTCCATTTGTGGTGTCCACTTTCATTTCATTCTGTTTTATTAGATTCACTCTCAGAGCAGACAGGTTTCCATGCAGGGTGTGTGTAGCTACTCCTCTGTATAAGAATAAGTTCCCCCAGACATCCCATGTTATCTGTTCTGTCATGACATAGATTGCTAAGGAAAATTAACTCCTCTTCAGAAACATACAGTATTAACTACAGTATGATCTACATGCATATTTCCTCTTGTATCTAGCTCTCTCACTTGTGTGGTGGTGGAGGCTGATGCTCGCTCAGGGACTGATGGGTGGCCTTCAGGTAGCTCTGGCGGCGGGCGGCTGTTTTGGGCGAGGGTTTAGGACTTCCCTCTGAGTCCTCGCTGTCCTGGTCCACGTCCCCCATGGCCTTGACGTAGCTGCCGCTACGCATCCTTCGGCAGGGGATCTCAAGGCCCCTGGGTCGGCCCCGGCCCCCCAGCGTAGCACTCCAGTCCCCCAGTGGAACCTACAGACAGTATGGGGCCACACACCATCCCACTGTGACTCACTGAGCCACCACACCTTCATCTCTACTTTATCATCTCCACTTTAACTAGTTTAAAGACCCAGTGCAGTCAAAAACGTGATTTTTCTGTGGTTTATATATATTTATACACTATGAAATAATAATGTGATATTCTGAAAATTATGATAATGCCCTTTTAGTGAAATGTCTGTTTTGGTGGGATGGAGTTTTGGCTAGTAAGGCATTTAATTGTTACCCAGAAATAGTTTGATATTGAGATAAAAATGGCTGCATTGGACCTTTAATGCGACAGACCTTGAATGTGTCATTTCATTTCATTTGAATGAATTGTGTGGGTATTTGTAATGAATTTGAATAATGGGATTATAGACCGTAAATGTCACGATGCTGCTGAAGTAGTTAAAAGGGATTCAAATGAATTAGGTTTTTAAAACAAATATCCTAATTTCTCAGATTTAGTGGCTGCGGCTGCTAGTGCCTAATGTGAATAATACTCACTGGGCCTCCTACCTGGAGGTACTGACAGGTCAGGTCCTGGTGACACGACTTGGATTTGAGCAGCGTCCTGTTGACAGTGGCTGAACCCTTCTGGAGCACCTGCCTGGCCTGGCTGAGGGTCAGTGTGGACCAGGAGCCTCGCTTCACCAGGGTGCTCTCCCTGCCTCCTCCTCCCACCAGCTCCTCTCCCCTAGTCCCTGTCATTGCTTGCGGGCAGGCCAGGTACTTGAGGTCGCTGCTGCTCTTGGAGGCCTTGAGTGTGTGGGCAGAGATGGTGTTGTAGCCATGTGGGAGGTGCCTGGGAGGAGCCTGGCTGTCAGACACCGCCCTGCCCAGCGTCATCATGCTAAGTGGGTTACGGTAGCCCACGGCGATAGTGCCAACTTTGGTGGTTGTGTCACTATCCAGGGCATCGTCTGAGCTCCAAAGCCCCAGTGCATTTTGCCTGCTAGGTCGCTGCTTCAGCATCTCAGTCTTAGCACTGTCTTTACTCTTACTCCTGCAGGTCTGCCTGGTCCCCTCCTCACCTCCCCCTGTAGTGTTGTTCATGTTGCCCTTGACCACCGAGCCCTCCAGCGACTGGGACTTGTTGAATAGCTTCTGAACAGAGTGCATGATGTGGCGGATCCGTCCGGGACTCTCGCTGCGCTGCTTGGCCACCCTGCCCCGGTGGAACTGGAGGGTACTGAAGCCATCCCTCTGCAGGGGCAGGTGCTTCTCCAGCTGGTCTAGTAGGTTAGATGGCAGCCGGTTCATCTTGGCCGCTGCCGCAGAAGAGATGGTAGCTGATCCACTTGTGATCATGGGAGCCCCGCTGAGACCCAGGCCCATGCCCATTGACATGGAGGTGGACAGGGTGCCCACCCGGCTGCCACCAGGCCTACCTCCGCCCCCGGCAGTGACCATGCAGCCCTGGGAGTAGTCGGACTGTTCCGGTTGGGAGGTGACATGGAGTCGGGGGAAAGTGCTGCTGTTGGACATCTGGTTCAGGGGCAGTAGGCACTCCGGAGGCAGGGGTTGGGGGTTGGAGGCCTGGTAGTGGTGGAGTTGGTGGTGGTCCAAGGTGCCGTAGTGGTTCATGGTGGGGCTCAGGAGGAAGGGACCATGGGGGTCAGAGGTCAAGGGGTACAGGGGCTTCTGGGGGCCCCCCGATGGCTCACAGGAGTCCGACAGGTGACGGCTGCGATTGGCACCTAACCCTTTCATGGTGGCCACAGTGCAGGTCTGCTGCTGCTCTTAGAACATGTCTCCAGCTGGGGCGCGTCTACAGCCCTGGAGGGCTCATCCTGGAACAGAGGGGAATAGGATATCTATTAGAATATACAGTATAAGAAAGAGGAATTGATTGTTACAGTATGAATACGACTCATAGTACGACTTAGTATGAGTGTGACTCATACATTACACTTCCCCTCTGCTGTGATGATGCTGGAGTCGAGCAGTAAAGAACAACCTTAAGTGTTTATAGTACGAGGCTCTACAAATCCACTTAAGCTCATAAACACATTAGAGTTGGAGCTCATTAAGCTCTTTTAAGTACTGTAGTGGAGCACTAACTTAAGAGACATAATGAGAGCTTGGGACTATAAGGTTCTGTCTGCAAAAATATGATTCAGAGATAATTGGCTTTAAAGTTCAGTAACATTTCAACTAACTATCTACTAACCCTAACCCTAAACTTAACCCTTACCCGAACCCTAACCCTTACTCTAACGTTAACCCTTACACTAACTCTTATTCTAAACCTTACCCTAACCTTAACCATAACCTTAGCAAGCAGTTGCTTATCAACAGTTAGTCAGTTGCTTATCAGCAGATACTTTGTTGATAGTATGACCATCTGTAGACAATCTGGACTATCCAAATATAGTAGGACCTAAAGTTCCAAACCCTCATTGGTTTGAATTGTGTCAGCAATTTTTTTAAATATTGTTTTCTTTTGAACTTAACAACTTGAATTGGGGTATTTAGAGAACTATATAGGTAGAGAACATTGAACAGAACAAGACTATGTCAATAATTACATTTTGACAAAAACGCAGATAGAACCTTATAGAACCTTATAAGCTCTTAATATGTGTCACACAGCACTTCTTCAGCCATGTTTTTGATAAAGCTAGACCAAAATGTGCTGTAAAACACAGAGGAGTTGCCCTCTGCCAGCAGATTTTTTGATCTTCTCCGAGACACTGGCCCACACACATCACCATGTCCACACGGTTCTCCAACTAACCAGCA
The DNA here is from genome assembly GCF_034236695.1 of Oncorhynchus nerka. NCBI lineage: Eukaryota > Metazoa > Chordata > Actinopteri > Salmoniformes > Salmonidae > Oncorhynchus > Oncorhynchus nerka. Next base: position 69,845,387 of record NC_088402.1, on the reverse strand, counting down.
GGTGGAGCTACAGAACAAACCAACAACATGCAGGATGGGGTAGGCCAGGGATTAGAAAACATCAGTGCGTCCCAACTGAGCTCAGGACAGAGAATTTCTAAGTACATACCGGTATATGCTCTGCTCATAAAAATTATATGACTATCTTTATATGCGGACTACATCAAGTGGGAAATTCTAATTTACCATCTGTACTTAACGGTCACTGCCTATTTTCTTATGGCTTTGATCCCGCTAACGGGATCGATATGACAATAGCCAGTGAAAGTGCAGGGCGCCAAATTCAAAACAACATAAATCTCGTAATTAAAATTCCTCAAACATGGAAGTATTTTACACCATTTTAAAGATAAAGTTGTTGTTAATCCCACCACAGTGTCCGATTTCAAAAACGCTTTATGACGAAAGCACACCGAACGATTATGTTAGGTCTGCACCTAGTCACAGAAAAACACAGCCATTTTTCCAGCCAAAGAGAGGAGCCACAAAAAGCAGAAATAGAGATAAAATGAATCACTAACCTTTGATGATCTTCATCAGATGACACTCATAGGACATCATGTTACACAATACATGTATGTTTTGTTCAATATAGTTCATATTTATATCCAAAAATCTCAGTTTACATTGGCGCGTTACGTTCAGTAATGTTTTGCTTCCAAAACATCCAGTGATTTTGTAGAGAGCCACATCAATTTACAGAAATACTCATAATAAACATTGATAAAAGATACAACTGTTATGCATGGAACTTTAGATAAACTTCTCCTTAATGCAACTGCGGTGTCAAATTTCAAAAAAGCTTTACCGAAAAAGCACACCATGCAATAATCTGAGTACTGCGCTTAGACAACAAAACAAGCCATACAGATATCCACCATGTTGTGGAGTCAACAAAGTCAGAAATAGCATTATAAATATTCACTTACCTTTGCATTCACTTACCTGGGAGTTCATCAGAATGCACTCCCAGGAATCCCAGTTCCACAATAAATGTTTGATTTGTTCGATAAAGTCCATCATTTATGTTTGTGCGTTTAGTACACAATCCAAAATCATGACGCACAGGCAAGTCCAGGCGAAAGTTCAGAAGAAAAGTCATATTACTGATCGTAGAAACATGTCAAACGAAGTATAGAATCAATCTTTAGGATGTTTTTATCATAAATCTTCAATAATGTTCCAACCAGAGATTTCCTTTGTCTGTAGAAATGCAATGGAACGCAAGCTAACTCTCACGTGAGCGCGTGATCAGCTCATGCCACACTGGCAGACCTCTGACTCATTCAGCTCCCATTCCCCCCTCCTTCACAGTAGAAGCATCAAACAAGGTTCTAAAGACTGTTGACATCTAGTGGAAGCCTTAGGAAGTGCAATATGACCCCATAGACACTGTATATTTGATAGGCAATGACTTGAAAAACTACAAACCTCAGATTTCCCACTTCCTGGTTGGATTTTTTCTCAGGTTTTTGCCTGCCATATGAGTTCTGTTATACTCACAGACATCATTCAAACAGTTTTTAGAAACTTCAGAGTGTTTTCTATCCACATCTACTAATAATATGCATATATTAGCAACTGGGCCTGAGTAGCAGGCAGTTTAATCTGGGCACCTTATTCATCCAAGCTATTCAATACTACCCCCAGCCATAAGAAGTTATTAAAGCACCAAATGAATGTCTGACTGAAATTCAAAGGCGATGAACTTATTTTTATGATTTTATCAAGCTTATTTAGCAATACAAATATAAACTGTGTGTGCATTTCACTGCTGAGAGTGTAACCCTGTCTTCCACTCTGTCTGCCCATATGTTCTGGGTTTGGTGCGTAGGAATGCAGACCTTGCTGCCGCAACCACCCTGTACAAGTGGAAGGTGAACTGCAGGTAGAAACAGATTCAGGTTCACAGAGGTTAACATGGGGAATAAAGGAAACATCTACAGAAGTCCGACACGGGTTGTCTCCCCCCATTTAAATATTTTAATGGGAGGGACTGGAGAGGATCCAATGATAGAGGAATCTCAGATGTGGTATTCTGTATTCCTGACCTCAGTTAACTCTCCTGGCTGTCATAACCTGACCATAGACAAAGGTGATAGTAGAGTGCTCAGGGAATCAGAAATTATTGTGAAGCAGAGCTGATGGCTCAGCCTGGTTTCAGTGACTAGACGTAACATAGTACATTTAAATCCAGGACACTGAAATTAGTATGACATGTTACGTTCGGTATGGTTACATAGAACAGATGGTTACTTAAGGCAAAAATGAAAGTAGGGTGGTTGGTCGAGGTGGATGAGTAGGTGTCTAACTACTGTAATTTCTGGACTATTAAGCGCACCTGAATATAAACCGCACCCACTGAATTTTTTTAAATATGTATTTTGTTCATAAATAAGCCGCACATGTCTATAAGCCGCAGGTGCCTACCGGTACATTGAAACAAATTAACTTTACACAGCCTTTAAACGAAACGCGGCTTGTAACAAAAATAAATTGGCTTTTAAACAAAACACGGCTTGTAACAAAAATAAATAGGCTTTAACGAAACACGGCTTGTAACAAAAATTTAAAAAATAGCAGTAAACAGTAGCCTACCAAGAAAGTCATTGGTCACTATCTTCCTCCTCCTGTGCACTGAAACCACTGAAGTCATCTCCTTCAGTGTCGGAGTTGAATAGCCTCAGAATTGCTTCATACGGTGTTGGATCGCTGCCCTCTTCAACACGCAGCAGTCCAGCCTTTCGAAACCCGTTGATGATAGTGGATTTTTTGACAATGCTCCACGCTGTCAGCAGCTCTATTTCCTTTTCTAACAGCCAGATCGATCGACTTCAACTTGAAAGCTGCATCATATGCATTTCTCTGTGTCTTTGCCATGATGAGGGTGACAAAATGACTACCGTAATCAGAATGATGGGAAGTTTGAGCGCGCTCGATTTACGTCATATTATGTGACGATGCTCAGTTTTTTGGCGGCATGAATCTTGTGAAAGCGGGAAAAATCCATAAATTAGCCGTGTCATTGTATAAACCGCGAGGTTCACAAAGCATGGGAAAAAAGTAGCGGCTTATAGTCCGGAAATTACGGTAGAACGTCTATCAATCCAAAGGTAGCGAGTTTCAATCTCATCACAGACAATTTTAGCTAATTAGCAACTTTTCAAATGCTTACTACTTTTTAGCTACTTTGCAACTACTTAGCATGTTAGCTAACCCTTCCCCTAACACTAACCTTAACATTTTTGCTAACCCTAACCCTTTTAGCAAACCCTTCCCTTAACCCTAAACCTTACTTTACTTTACCTAACCCATAGCCTAGCTAACATTAGCTAACTAGCTAGAATTTGAAACATATCATACGTTGGGCAAATTGGTAACATATTGTACGTTCTGCAAATTCGTAACATATCATACGAAATGGGTGATGGACATCCACAAATTAATACATACCATATGAAACTTAACATATCATACTAAATGGTCTGTGTCGGATTTACGTACAGAATAATATGAAATGCCCTGAGACCAGGTTGGATTGCTCCTCTCTCTCTCACTGCTGAATGGCTGTTGTGACATCACCTCTCTGAGACAGGAGACAAGGGGTCCTAAAGCTCTGATGAATGTGGGCCGTATTGTCCTGCCATGGAATTAAAGTCCCATGTGGCCTGTCTGTCAACACGGATAGTGGTTTCCACAGCAACAGGCAGTGCTGGCAAGGTTAGTCAGTCTAGACACGTCTCTCAGTATGTTCGTTGGTTCTCTATTGCTGGTGCTTCTGACATCCCAGCGCTGCCTGGCAAAAAAATGATCTCCGGTACAATGACTCAGGTTACATGCAGCTGGAAGCCTAAAGCATGCTGAGGAAATTGATGATGGAACTGTATGTGGTCACAAGAAAACTAGTGGTAGCCTAGGAATGATTTTTGGAATCAGGAGGGTGCCATGTTTTCCTAGTAGCTCAGAGTAATCGGTTCTTCCTTAAAGCTCTGTAAACATTACATTAAAAAATATTTTTTAAAAGCCCATATTTATTTGAGACTACTGCTTACCATGCAAGTTGCTTCCTAGATGAGTAATAACTGTATCATTGAACACACTGCATGGTCATTCAGCATCTCCCTCTACAGCATAGTTGGAAATAAATCCTACCTCGGAGTTGAGCATGTAGCGCTCACATTTCATTACCACAACATTAGTTTGGGGTTTGTTTCCTTTATCTAACCTTGTGCACCCCATCTGCTGTATGAGAGCTCCCACTTATCTCAGTCTGTGTCAGCTGAAGCAGAGTAGCGCCGTGACAAATACAGCAAGCTTTACAGCAATATAGGCTTTTGTCATTTATCTGCCTAAGCCACACACACACACACACACAAACGGACGCACAGGAGCCCACACGCACACTAACACATGCACGCACACACGTACTCAAATACACACATACATAGACACCCATACCCACACACACAGCACTCTATAGAGATGGTGAGAAGTGCTGCAGCATAAAGGAATCCATGCATTCCTTGTTCCCAGGGTCAGCCTGACTTGTCTATGGAACCTGGACCACAGGCTCAGAGTTAATTATCAAGTAGAGGGAGGATCCCCTGGGCCCAGGCTGTAAATGCCTGTCACCAGTTCACACACACACAATGGGGAAGCACAGGCTTAGCGTTAGTGTCATGGGAGCTGTGGCCTGCCTGCCATGGTAAAAGAGATCTACACTGAGTCAAGGGCAAAATGTTGGTGTGGGTCCTCCTCCATTTATTTTTTTACATTTTAAAAACATTTCCTGCAATTCTACACAGTTTGACTTATTATGCCTCTCTTGACGAGTATTTTGAGGGTTATATGGAGATGTATTTTGAAGGCTATTTTGAGGGGTATTTTGATAGATATTTTGAGGGGTATATGGAGGGATATTTTGAGGGTTATATGGAGGGGTATTTTGAGAGGTATGTGGAGGGATATTTTGAGGGGTATATGGTGTATTTTGAGGGGTATTTTAAAGGGTATTTTGAGGAGGATATTCCTGCATATTTTGAGGGGGTATACAGTATTGAGGGATATTTTGAGTGGTATTTTGAAGGACTTCTACAGGGGAATTTTGAGGGTTATATTGAGAGATATTTTGAAGGACATCTGGTATTGTGCCTTGTGACAAAACTGCACATTTTAGAGTGTTTTTTTATTGTCCCCAGCACAAGCTGCACCTGTGTAATGATCATACTGTTTAATCAGCGTCTTGATATGCCATACCTGTCAGGTGGATGAATTAGCTTGTCAAAGGAGAAATGCTCACTAACAGGGATGTAAACAACTATGTGAACACAATTTGAGAGAAATAAGATTTTTTGTGCATATGGAACATTTCTAGCCTCTTTTATTTCAGCTCATGAAACATGGGACCAACACTTAACATGTTGGGTTTATATTTCTGTTGAGTATATAATGCTATTCTACACATTTTGTCATGAGGCTGAGAGAAACATTATACGTTTTAAAGCTAATTTCCTGCAATTCTACACATACTTATGACGTGTTCATATGCCATCTGGGGGGCCACTGACCTCCAGGGTAATCCCAACCCCCCAAAATATTTATATATAAAAAATAAATAAAAAATATTTTAAAGAAATTATTGTGGGGGACGAATAGACCTGTCCACCCATCCCATGTGACAATTTCGCCCATGCCCTGAGTGACACGACTGCTGGGTCTGTTTAAGCAGCAAGCTGTGTGTGTGTGTGTGTGTGTGTGTGTGTGTGTGTGTGTGTGTGTGTGTAAACATGTAGATGACAATCATTTGTTAGTGTACTTTATGTGATATGCATATTTGTGAGGAGGAAAAGAAGGGGTATTGGGGAGTATCACTATTGAATGTGTATAGTCCTATTCAGTGGTGGGGTTTTCAACAATGAGCAGAGCACAGAGACAGTTCCAAGCCTAATCAGCAGCCTTCAAGCCACAGCTGGCTGACATTAACCTGTGTTAGTGAACCCCCCAGTGTCAGACACTGTTTATCATATTCCACACTGGGAGCAGAGCATACTTCTGCTCTCATGTCTCCCTCCTATGGATCTTTGATACTGTAGGACTCCCCATTGATAGAAATGATGCTACTATTTGAAAGCTGCTCCGGACGTCCCTACATACCGTGCAGTGTCAGTGAATTTCAGAATGCCATATTTTCTTGGTTTAAGTAAATGGCATGGTGTTTGATGCATTGTGTAAGGGTTGATTTATGGTTGTTTGGAGACTGAAATCCAGCAGGTCTGTGAACTACTAGTGTGTGAAGTGTTTGGTATAAGCCAAGGGCACAACAATCAATATAAAATACTATAGAAATTAGATTGGACATGTGTGATGCAGTGTGCACCCACACAGAGGACGCCAGTGATCAAGGTGTTTTGGTGCCATTCAAGTAAATGGAAATTCTTCAGGCTGTGCAGGGCTTGCTGGATGCAGATTAAAAGGTAAAACAGCAAACCTGCATAACCTAGAAAGTACAAACACCCTTTACTAACACCTACCAGGTAGAGGAGTATATGTCATTTGATGTTGCTGATTTGGTGCAGAACAATTCTAAGAAGAAACATGTGACAGCAAAAAAGCAGGGGACATTTGTGTTGTTTTGGCACACATATCATCTACAGAGGCATATGAAATCAAAGAGACAGAGATCTCTTTTAATTCACATTCCTGCATATAGTACTGTTTGATGTTTGACATTGACTCATATCTCTGTCATCAATAATTATTTAACAGACAAAAAATGTAAATGATCCTTTAATAGTTTCCCCCCCCCCACCATATCTAACAGAATCACATTGCAGAGATGAGATGGTAGGAAACCTATCACCTGTCACCGATGAGCATATTTATTAGTATTATTTACTATTTGATGAAAAAAGATGAGGAAATAATCCAGGTCCGTAAGGAATTAATCATTCCAAAACTGCAATTTTAGTGGTCTAATGATTATGAGGCAAAGGTACACAAGATTTCAATTGATTTCCATTGTTCAAAATGTTCTAACTCTGACCACTGCACTTCAAGTTACTTTGTCCTACAGTAGGCTGAAAACACTGTCACTGTTTCTAATCATAGATAGACAGCACATGAAGGAGACTATAAATCCCCCCCACGGGACGGTTAAGCAAACGTAGGCTAACGTGATTAGCATGAGGTTGTAAGTAACATGAACATTTCCCAGGACATGATATATCTGATATGGGCAGAAAGCTTAAATTCTTGTTAACGTAACTGCACTGTCCAATTTACAGTAGCTATTACAGTGAAATAATTCCACGCTATTGTTTGAGGAGAGTGCACAATTATGAACTTGAAAATGTATTAATAAATCAATTAGGCACATGTGGGCAGTCCTGAATATTTTTGAACAGATGTGCAATGGTTCATTGGATCAGTCTAAAACTTTGCACATACACTGCTGCCACCTAGTGGACAAAATCTAAATTGTGCCTGGGCTGGAATAATACATTATGGCCTTTCTCTTGCATTTCAAATATAATGGTACAAACCTCCTCCCAAAAAACTTTTTTTTCCTTTGTATTATCTTTTACCAGATCTAATGTGTTATAGTCTCCTACATTAATTTCACATTCCACAAACTTCAAAGTGTTTCCTTTCAAATGTGCATAACCTTGCTTCAGCTCCTGAGCAACAGGCAGTTAGATTTGGGTACGTCATTTTACGCAAAAAATGAAAAAAATAGGTTTTAAGATACAAGCCAGAAATAATTCTCAAGTCAGAATTAGGCGTTCATCCATGTTTCTCAAAAGTCAAGTGTTTAAGATTAAGTTTAGACATTAACGGCTAATGGTTAAGGTAAGGGTTAAGGTTTGGGATAGTCTTAAAACCAAAATATTAAAAACAACTTATTGTTGGATTCAAACATGAAACCTTTGAAATCAGAGGCAGATGCTTACACCTATTCACCACGTCCACAACGCACTAGCCAAACTGAAACCTATGTGAAGGTAACAGTGCTCAATGCTGCACCTAGTGGCCGGTTTCCACATCATCTCCCGATGCCCTCAGACATGGTGAATACTGACTTGTATCACGGGTGACCTACCTGATTTTAAGAGAAGGTCACACGAACGCGCGCACGCACGCACGCACGCACGCACGCACGCACGCACGCACGCACGCACACACACACACACACACACACACACACACACACACACACACACAGTCTTTTTAAACACAGTCTGAGCCTGATTGTGACACAAATCAAGCTTTGCATCACACAAAATATATTCTGTAAAGGCTTAGTTTGGAAGCACATTTTTTTGGTGACTGCCTCTCTGCTTGGCCTTAAAGAGCTTTAATTTGCGTAACACTGAGTTTATTAGGTGCAAATAAGATACAAGAGAGCGGGGGACAGACTGTCAAAAATGAGCAATGTGGCTTCTTTGATGAAGCTTCTGATCTGAAGAGTACAAAAGAGAGTCAGAGAGGGTTTCGTCTTCCAGCATCAGATCAGTCTATTTAGTTTAGCGCTGTAAGATTTGCACACTAGACCCAGTGCAATCAAAATGTTCCTGTGTTTTGTATCATATTGTACAACAGCTGTAAAAGTGTGTAGAAATTGGATCAGCGTTATTTCCTGATATTTCCTGAGTTGATGTTTGAAAATACAATCTACACAGGACCTTCTAATTAGCGGGCGGGAGTTTTGGCTTTCCATGGTGACATTACCATGCGGTAAATTGGTTAATAGACCAATAACAAAGAGATTTCCATACCTCTCTGCCAATTTCAGCTTGTTTTCAGTTAACCCTCACAACTCAGATCAGTCCCAGCAAAATTCTTGCTTGAGAAATGTTTGCCCATTTTAATGGAAATCTATTACAGTAAGGTACTTCTTTGTTACCCAGAAATTATTTGATATTGATATAAAATTAGAATTCTGAAGATTTGATCTGGCTCTGGTTAATGCAGCAAGCAGCTTAATCTACACAAATCATTTTAAAGCAATATATTTGTCTAGTGACGACAAGCCAGTATTGAACTTTATTTTCCAGACCTGAACCCGGTTAGGCAGTGGAGCCAGGGATTTATTACCAAGCCAAACCCCACAGTGTCCTGCCACTAACCAGGCCTGTAATGAATGTGCTAAGTAGCAGTGCACTTCCCCTTCAGTCTGTGGTGAGGAGGAGGACAGAGGTATTGATCCAGGCCAGGGACAGCTCCTTGTTCAGGGGTGAATATATAGCTGCCTGCTGGGCATCGGCTTTAGAAAACACTCCCTAAATAATCACCTCCCTTTCTCTTTCCTTCTTCACTCTCTCTTTCTCATCCGCTCTCTCTCTCTCACTCTCAGACCTTGGCATCAAGGTTGTGTATATCACCCAAATGCTTTGGGATTTTGTTATGTGTGGTCTAATAGTTTTTTATGAACATATGGACTGAATCAGTAATACATTTTAAGGGCATTCATGGCCAATGCTTGGGTCTCAAAGATAGCAAATCATAAGGACTGACATTTACACATTCACATGTCACTTAAAAATTCATAATCCTTCCAAAATTCATGAAGCCCCTGTTCACCCAGGATTGACACTTTACATAAGAGCACACACGTCATTAGTCCCATTGTCTGCCAAGTAGCTCCCAGTCGCCTGTTTCTGTCACAAGTGGCTCTTTTTGTTAGAGCCAGTCCCAGCTGTATTCCCTTGGGAGGGGGGCTGTCTGAGCAGCAGAGACCCAGATAAGGCTGAGGATGACAAGGCTAATCAAAGGACAACCATTAGCATTGTGTTGTTTATTCAAGAGCCTCACTTCCAGCTCAGATATGATTATGATTAGAGAAGGACACATCTCAGACTGGAGCTGTAAACAAGCAAGACTTTACCATTTATCCTCCACAGAGTCTGCATTATTAGATACAAGAAGTAATGTAGGCTAGCCTTGGATTGTAAACAGTGTTATTTCTCCTCTTTTGTTCATGTGTCCCAGAATGGGCAATTACAGTGGGTTGTGGAAGTATTCACCCCCCTTGGCATTTTCCTATTTTGTTACATTACAACCTGTAATTTAAATAGATTTTTATTTGGATTTCATGTCATGGACATACACAAAATAGTGTACAAAAAAAAAAAAAAAATGGAAAAGTGGTGCATGCATATGTATTCCCCCCCTTTGCTATGAAGCCCCTAAATAAGATCTAGTGCAACCAAATACAGTCACATAATTAGTTAAATAAGTTAAATAAGAAATCTAAGTGTCACAAGATCTGTCACATGATCTCAGGACATATACACCTGTTCTGAAAGGCCCCAGAGTCTGCAACACCACTAAGCAAGGGGCACCACCAAGCGAGCGTCACCATGAAGACCAAGGAGCTCTCCAAACAGGTCAGTGACAAAGTTGTGGAGAAGTACAGATCAGGGATGGGTTATAAAAAATATCAGAAACTTTGAACATCCCACGTAGCACCATTAGATCCATTATTAAAAAATTGAAAGAATATGACACCACAACAAACCTGCCAAGAGAGGGCCGCCCACCAAAACTCACAGACCAGGCAAGGAGGGCATTAATCAGAGAGGCAACAAAGAGACTAAAGATAACCCTGAAGGAGCTGCAAAGCTCCACAGCGGAGATTGGATTATCTGTCCATAGGACCACTTTAAGCCGTACACTCCACAAAACTGTGCTTTACAGAAGAATGGCCAGAAAAAAAGCCATTGCGTAAAGAAAAAAATAAGCAAACACGTTTGTTGTTCGCCAAAAGGCATGTGGGAGACTCCCCAAATATATGAAGAAGGTACTTTGGTCAGATGAGACTAAAATTGAGCTTTTTGGCCATCAAGGAAAACCATGTCTGGCGCAAAGGGACCAAGACGACTGATCCGTGTAAAGGAAAGAATGAATGGGGCCATGTATCGTGAGATTTTGAGTGAAAACCTCCTTCCATCAGCAAGGGCATTGAAGATGAAACGTGGCTGGGTCTTTCAGCATGACAATGATCCCAAACACACCGCCCGGGCAACGAAGGAGTGGCTTCGTAAGAAGCATTTCAAGGTCCTGGAGTGGCCTAGCCAGTCTCCAGATCTCAACCCCATAGAAAATCTTTGGAGGGAGTTGAAAGTCTGTGTTGCCCAGCAACAGCCCCAAAACATCACTGCTCTAGAGGAGATCTGCATGGAGGAATGGGCCAAAATACCAGCAACAGTGTGTGAAAACCTTGTGAAGACTTACAGAAAATGTTTGACCTCTGTCATTGCCAACAAAGGGTATATAACAAAGTATTGAGATAAACTTTTGTTTTTGACCAAATACTTATTTTCCACCATAATTTGCAAATAAATGTATTAAAAATCCTACAATGTGATTTTCTGGATTTTTTTCTCATTTTGTCTGTCATAGTTGAAGTGTACCTATTATGAAAATTACAGGCCTCTCTCATCTTTTTAAGTGGGAGAACTTGCACAATTGGTGGCTGACTAAATACTTTTTTGCCCCACTGTATGTATTGATTGAGGTGGACATAGTTACAAAGTTCATACAGTCTGGCTCTGATAAGGTGACTGTAGTGAGAGCATAATTGTATGACAGCCTGCTGCTGCATGCCTGCCTTAAGGGTCTATTATATTCCAAAACGTGTGTGCATACGCACAGCAGTGTTCTAGAACATTGGACCGTTTGGCTTCCATACTTTTCAAATTCTCTGTGCAGCTCAAGCAATTTCTCTAACTGTCAACACATTCAAATGAATAGAGGACGTGTACCAGAGCCACGTTGGTTGGTAATTGGTGCGCGTTCGGGCTGTCCGTCTCCCGTGGATGGTGGTCTCAGAGCCACATAGCTATGTCACAATAGCTCGCAGGACTATCGTGTCTCAGCGTCTGTGGACTTTGATTTACGCTTTACCCAGCAGAACACTCCATTACCCATGCATACGGTGAACGCACCAATTTGTAAGTCGCTCTGGATAAGAGCATCTGCTAAATGACTTAAATGTAAATGTAAATGTAATGCATACAACATAGCCTAATGATAGCCTAATGTCAACTTCTATCAATAGAATGATTTCCCCAGTAAGGCTGGTACATCGGAACTTGAAGCATGTGGTACAAATGTTCCATGAAGACAATGGTGGCTGATGTTTTGTACAGAGTGAGTGTTAAAAAGGCTTCAAGGCACATTTTGATTGGGCATCATGGATAGCTAGAGTTTCTAGAGAGAGTCAGTTAGAGAATGACAGAAGGCCTGATTAACAGTGCACAGGGATATCCAGCCAGGGGAACCTACTCACCTGCATGGGTTATAGCAAGCACTACAGTCATACAACCCTGGCTTTGAGTTACCAGGCAGAAGCCTTTGAAACAGTTGCCTTCAGGTTTAAAGACACTTGCCTGCATAGGAACTGTGGAGACTGTGTGGTGGCATGCACGTCTCTATCCAAAGCCAACGACTCTCATTGTTACGGCATGGGAGACATTTTAAAATGCTAAGTCATGTTGAAACATTCAGAGCGAGTAGCATTTGGCATTTATAGGACGCTCATCAACGCTTTGCCCATTAAGGCAATCCCCATGCACATGCAACTCTCCCCTCTCCTTCATTTAGTACCGCATGTATTTTAGTGGAATTAGGGGAAAGGTTGTGTGATTACTCACAGCAATTAACTTACCATCCTCACTGTACTGCTGTTGGCTTCTTTTTCCTTCTTCTCCCGCTTGCTTTAATTATGGTAACATCTCATGCCAGCTACTAAACGTTGCCTGACTACAAAAGTCCATACTGTACTACTGTATGCATGGGTTAACACCTGTGGGACTCAGTTGAAGAAGAAAATGTGAAATAGGATCAGAATCAGATGGGAATCTTTGAGGGTTGAGGCCAGGCTGAGTACAGTGGCTTCACATTGCAACTATATGAACACCATGTAAAGTCACAATCAATCTCCAGAGATCTAAGCTTACAGTACTGTGGCCAAGCATGCGAGTTGCTGTTAGCTAGTTACACATGCTGATCCCACCGTCACCAATTTGTAACGAACCTGTAAGGCCACAGAAACTCGCACGTTGTTTGTTGACTAGCATAAACAGTCTAGGACACTAATTTTCCATGAAATAATCAAGTTGTGTTTTATTTGGATGAACAGACAGAGCACCCCAAAACTGACCCGCCACACAAAATGCCTTCTGAAAAACTCTCAACATGCCTCCCACATCCTCACTTACAACCACTAATTTGCATAACATTGTGTGATAGGCCTTCGAATGTGTAAACATTACAGTACTAACAGTTATCTATTACAAATGTGAGGAAACATTTAAACTACTAGGTGAAAAGCTATACTCTCTGTGTCTTCAATAGTCTCAGTGATATGACTCTTAACATCTTAACTGTCATATTGTGGACCAACAGCAGAGTATTTACATTCTAGTCATTGTTATCCAGAGTAACTTACCATAGTGAGTGCATTTTTGTGCTGCTCCCCTGTGGGAATCAAACCCACAACACTGGCATTGCAAGGGCCAAGCTCTACCAACTGAGCCACACAGGAGCAGACAAGGCAACAGTGACTAAGTGTGTCGAAACACCACTTTCTGACTCAATGACTTTGACAGTGTAATGGTCTCAAGGCGAAATGAGATTCACATCATTTAATAAAGAAGGCACATGCATTAACTTATGGAGTCATGTGCTGCTGTGAGAGGCATGCTAAGCAACACTGCTAAGGGTCTACAGATCTGAAACATGCTAGCCTTACAGTGTACCCGCTTGGCCTACGGGATCTATTGCATGATATTGGGTAGTAGCTGGCAGGGCATTCATTTACAATGCCGTCAGTGCTTTAGAGTTGAACAGTCCCTGGGGCTGGAGTTTAGTGGGAAGAAACGCTTCATACTCCTCTGGAAGAAAAATTTGGGAGAAAAATTAGGAAGGAGGACATAGAACAGGACACATAGGAAGCAAAGGGCAAAGCAAAACTGTTTCCACTGTAACAATGGGTTCAGTTTGAGAGTTAATCAGAGTTAAACTTAATCTACTGCTGTCTGGCACCATGCCCTGCCACAACAACATCTTAATGGAGTCCCTATGCAACCCTAAACCATTTTACCAAACAGTTTAGGTTCATTCTTCGCTGGCGTGATTAGATTTGTCCATTTGATTGTCATGCCATACCGTCTTATCTCGACCAATTCTGACTGACCCGTCCCTCTGGATTGGAGGAAAACAATGACCTTCAGTTATGTAATCAAAATAATGTACTACGAATCCGGTTCGAAAGCTAACTTTGGTCAACTCTGAGATAAACTCGGGATAGCCGGTGACACGAAAGTGGCTCACCTTTTAGCCAAATACATTTCTATGGCAACAAATCCTTCAGAACTAACCTGAGGGGTATACTACAAAGCCAGCTAACTTTGACAAACCCAAAATAACTATTGATTTTCTGGTTTATTAAGAAATCTAAACTTAGATATATGTTTTTAGTTGTTGAGTCAATTTTATCTTTATTTAACGAGGCAAGTCAGTTAAGAACAAATTCTTATTTACAATGACAGCCTACCCCAGCGACGCTGGGCCAATTGTGCGCCGCCCTATGAGACTCCCAATCACGGCCAGATGTGATGCAGCCTGGATTTGAACCGAGTACTGCAGTGATGCCTCTTGCACTGAGATGCAGTGTCTTAGACCACTGCACCACCCGGGAGCCAAATTAGACCATCTCCATTTCAAGCTTATCTAACTCATTGATGCTGCTTTGTAGTATACCGCTCTGCTCCGGGGCAGGCTAACTCAGGGCTAACTCCATTTATCCTGAAGGAAGTGTCTGAGCTTGCAAGTTGAGGACCAATAAAATCAGATTCCTATCACATTACACATTTAGTAATAATAGGATACATTTGCAACTTCCCGCACAGTAAAACTTTTGTATGACTTAATACAATTATTTTATCCATAGGAGTGGGACAAATGGTGCTTGTGGATTGATAAAGCACACCAAAGACAGCATTAACGATGCGTAAGAAAAGAAAGATGGCACTTCCCATAGCCTATTTCACAACATAGCTTGCTTACTTTGCTATTTAATAACTTTTTCTTAATTTTGATTTCAGCAAAAATCTGACCCTGACTCGCCCATGGATTGATGTTTTAGGATTGTTTCAATGAAGAGTTTGGCATTAAATTAGCCATGTGCAACATGAATGTGCAATTTCAAGCCTGGTTCGAGCAGGCTCGAGTAAGTGACGGATGCACAATCAATATCCACCTTCGTAACATGGATGAAGCCTGGGCTGGAATGTGAAGCTAACTGAAGCTAGCTAACTTCAGAAATGTCTGAGTACATCTAGCTAGATTCGTAGTAAACCACTCTGGTCTCATTAGCAAGGTGAATATAACCACGAGCACACCATTTACTTAGAAGACTGAAATAGGATAATTAGGCCTCAGGTCCAAGTCTAACCAACAAGCACCTATTTGCTATTGCTAACTAAAGGCATAGTATCCTGAGAGAGCTCTGTACAGTAACAGTGTAATAACCTAGCTCTCTCTGCCCAGGGTCTCACATTGAGTGGATTGCCCAGCAGCAGTAGCAGCAGTAGCAGTAGCAGCAGTAGCAGTAGCAGTAGCAGCAGTAGCAGTAGCAGTAGCAGCAGTAGCAGTAGCAGCAGTAGCAGTAGCAGTAGCAGCAGTAGCAGTAGCAGCAGTAGCAGTAGCAGTAGCAGCAGCAGCAATAGCAGTAGCAGTAGCAGTAGCAGTAGCAGTAGCAGCAGTAGCAGTAGCAGTAGCAGCAGTAGCAGTAGCAATAGCAGTAGCAGTAGCAGTAGCAGCAGTAGCAGTAGCAGCAGTAGCAGTATCAGAAGCAGCAGCCTGACTAGACCTCTGTAAATACCAGAGGAACACAGATCAGGGACGACCACACAGCATCTGTCCCACCACTGTCCAATTGGCCCGGGCAGATGAAATTAATATGGAGTTTTGCTTCCCCCTTGTGTAAAGGGATTAGAGTCTCATATGTGTATCCAGGCAGAGAGGGAGGGAGGGGACAGGGACCTGTCTGACAGAACAGTCCCTCAGTCACACTGGTCAGACAGAGGAGCAACATCAGAAGGGTGGTGTTACATCAGGGTCGCACAGACATAATACACATACATAACAAGCTGCAATCTAATCAAGCTTATCATCGATATTACAGCATTTGTAACATGATATATAATACCTTGCTGCTGCTTACTGTGACAATCAAACAATGTTGCATGACAAGGGCAAAGTGTACAGCATTGTATACAAAAGCAGGGGGATGACAATGTTCCAACACCTGATTTTAACAGTCTGTTAGCAAAGCATACACAGTGCCATTTCTCCCCTCAGTGAAGGTAAACAGCAGCCTACGCTCTCTGTGAGCTCACAGCAGACCTCAGAGTAAATAAAGCTCAGAGATTTCGATCAAGGAAGGCGCTGGAGCAGGCAGGGGGGAAAGAGCAGCTAGGCTGAAAGGAGGAGAGTAGCTTTTAGAGACACAACAATTACTGGGAGTCCACCAGCAGCCTTTCTATACAGAACATGATGCAGTGAAAGGACTAGTAAGTCGTAGGAACTCGGAGCCTTGGACGGATATTGATTTAACCCAGCATAGATGACAAACCATGACGAGAACTATTCGTGTCCCATGGTTGTATGGTCGTAGTACTACATGAGGTGGCTGTGTAGGCAGAGGTAAGACACACAAACCAAACAGTTGAGTATGACAACTTTTTA
The DNA here is from genome assembly GCF_034236695.1 of Oncorhynchus nerka. Taxonomy (NCBI): domain Eukaryota; kingdom Metazoa; phylum Chordata; class Actinopteri; order Salmoniformes; family Salmonidae; genus Oncorhynchus; species Oncorhynchus nerka. The sequence goes on along the minus strand of NC_088402.1, from coordinate 69,828,635 downwards.
CACTCGTTAGATATAAAAAAGACACACTTGTTTAGTTTGAAGGTAGCAAGCACCAAGCATCCTCCTCTGTCATCATTTGCATTAGAATGTGTTCCATAATGAATGCCTCACTGGAGACATGTATCAGTAGCACCAGCAGGAAGGAGAACGTGCCTGCCGACATAATCCTCACCACTAGTAATTCCCATAGACATAATTACTGTGCTTAGCCCTGCTGTACCAAAGCATTCCCTAACAATATACCAGCTTGACTCCTCTTTTATCCCCATTAAAGTCACAACGTGCCTGCCAACACAGTGCATGTAGGGGACAGTGGAGGACTTGCATCATTTTGCACAAGAGGAGGAACTCTCTGTAAATGAACACCAAACAACAATTCAATCTACCGATACTGTGTGTTGAATGTTGAGGATGCATCTGATTCACTTAACAAACGTTTTAAATGACCTGAAATCGCCCTATCAAAGTTAAGAGCTGATGTCCAAATTGTAATGCATACTAAAATTGATGTGCCTCTCCCAGTGAAGTCCCTTGGACTTTAGAGAGCATTAGTCACTTGGGAAACTAAGAGTCACGGCAGTGATACTGACGGATAATGTCTTCTGTTCTCTCCAACTGATACTGTAAGAACTCTGACGGGACGTCAGGGAAACATGTGCTTTGTCCTCCTTCCGTCTGGCCAGCCAGACTTTCGAAGAACACAGCATTGAGACACAGGCAGCTCTGAGAGAGCTTGAGGAGCAGTCCCTGTGGTCTGAGAGAGCTTGAGGAGCGACCCCTGTGGTCTGAGAGAGCTTGAGGAGCGGTCCCTGTGGTCTGAGAGAGCTTGAGGAGCAGTCCCTGTGGTCTGAGAGAGCTTGAGGAGCGGTCCCTGTGGTCTGAGAGAGCTTGAGGAGCAGTCCCTGTGGTCTGAGAGAGCTTGAGGAGCAGTCCCTGTGGTCTGAGAGAGCTTGAGGAGCGGTCCCTGTGGTCTGAGAGAGCTTGTGGAGCGGTCCCTGTGGTCTGAGAGAGCTTGAGGAGCTGTCCCTGTGGTCTGAGAGAGCTTGAGGAGCAGTCCCTGTGGTCTGAGAGAGCTTGAGGAGCAGTCCCTGTGGTCTGAGAGAGCTTGAGGAGCAGTCCCTGTGGTCTGAGAGTGCTTGAGGAGCAGTCCCTGTGGTCTGAGAGAGCTTGAGGAGCGGTCCCTGTGGTCTGAGAGAGCATGAGGAGCGGTCCCTGTGGTCTGAGAGAGCTTGAGGAGCGGTCCCTGTGGTCTGAGAGAGCATGAGGAGCAGTCCCTGTGGTCTGAGAGAGCTTGAGGAGCAGTCCCTGTGGTCTGAGAGAGCTTGAGGAGCAGTCCCTGTGGTCTGAGAGAGCTTGAGGAGCAGTCCCTGTGGTCTGAGAGAGCATGAGGAGCAGTCCCTGTGGTCTGAGAGAGCATGAGGAGCAGTCCCTGTGGTCTGAGAGAGCTTGAGGAGCAGTCCCTGTGGTCTGAGAGAGCATGAGGAGCAGTCCCTGTGGTCTGAGAGAGCATGAGGAGCAGTCCCTGTGGTCTGAGAGAGCTTGAGGAGCAGTCCCTGTGGTCTGAGAGAGCTTGAGGAGCAGTCCCTGTGGTCTGAGAGAGCATGAGGAGCGGTCCCTGTGGTCTGAGAGAGCTTGAGGAGCAGTCCCTGTGGTCTGAGAGAGCATGAGGAGCGGTCCCTGTGGTCTGAGAGAGCTTGAGGAGCAGTCCCTGTGGTCTGAGAGAGCTTGAGGAGCAGTCCCTGTGGTCTGAGAGAGCATGAGGAGCGGTCCCTGTGGGGTTGAACGTACACACCGCATACCGCAAAGTTGAGCCGGTTCCAGAGACGCTGAGAGGACTTGTCATCCTGGCTGCAACAGTAAGCTACAGACAGAGACAATATTATTAGTAGCTAGGTAGACTACACACACTGGCAGAGAATGTCTTCATCTGTGTGGGTGCAGCCTCTGTTACAGCATACAGCTGACTTCAAAAGAGTGAGCAGCATCACACAGCAGCATTTCCTTTGCTGGCTAATGGCTTTTCTTTAAGAGGTTCTTCCTTTCCTCTACCTGACAAGGCAGAGAGAGAACACCATATTTTCAGCCTACTGTACCTAATTTGTGAAATAAAAAGAGGAAACTGCCATGACTGCTGATATATGGGGGATAATACGTTGACTTTTGCACGAGAGAGAAAGTGAGATGTCAAAAATGATTTCATTTTACGGCACAGTAACACGTGCACGACTCAGAATGTGCACAAATAACTGCACTTGGTTAGATGAAAAGAAACGGAAGATCTTTTCAAGAGCCCTCATAGAGGAAATAGTCAAGGACATTTGATAGAGTTTTGAGTATTCTTCCTTTTCAAACCCAGGACACTTTAGTATAGGGGTGTCAAACATACGGCCCTCGTGTGAATATGTAGGTCCAATCTGGCCTGCCAGTGTTTTCAGTAAAATAAAATAATAAAACAACAAACAATAAATCACAATCTCTCCCTCGCTCTCTCTTTCTCTCTCCCTCTTTCTCTCTCCCTCTCTCTCTCTCTTTCTCTCTCCCTCTATCTCTCTCTTTCTCTCTCCCTCTCTCTCTCTCTCTCTCTCTCTCTCTCTCTCTCTCCCTCTCTCTCTTTCTCTCTCCCTCTCTTTCTCTCTCCCTCGATCTCTCTCTTTCTCTCTCTCCCTCTCTCTCTTTATCTCTCTCTTTTTATCTCTCTCCCCCAAAGAGAAAGCACTTTTACTCAACCATCTATTTTAGACAAAGAACACCATGTCATTTCTCAACACGACTAGTCATCACAAAATATGTCTAAGGAAAGGTCACAGAGTAAACTGTCACTTCAGCTCTACAACATTGCAGCATTCCATCATACACTGAACCCCAACACATCGTTATACTGCAGTCTCAATCAGTGCAAACTGCCCACACTGTAAGTACTATCTCCTGTATAATGAGAAAAAACAGGTATTTCATTTGTTTTGAGGCGCCTGCTGAAATGACAATGACAGCTCCCATTCAAGTCAAACCTATGGCGAACATAAACCCTTTGTCCTTGAGTGACACTAATCCGAAACTCAGTTCCAAATATCCATTCTACTGTCATTGAGTGTCTATTGCAATGTCAATTGTTCTATCCAATCCCAGCCACTTTATAACGATGTGATTGTGTTACAGTGTAACATAGCCACAATACTTCATTACAACAAAGAAAACTCTTGGCTCACCACAGCATGCCATTATTACATTATCATACAACAATATAAACATGTTTTCACTTCAAAGATTTTCAAAATCCCAAAACCAGCTCACTGTAGTATTGTTTTCCTCAAAACCAAATTTGATTGGTTCCGCAAAAGATCTACCTTTTTCTTTCAGTCTGATATAGAAATATAATTATTTACAAAGCATAATGTGAATCAGCACTTCAATGAGTGAATAAGTAGTGGGACTAACTGACAGAAGGACATAAATATCTATCATTTGACTAACCCCATAACAGGATAAGGAAATGAAGGGACGAGGAGATGGACAGACTGGATGAGTGCAGAAGGACCTTCTATGAGTGATGAACGTGGAGCATGCAGCGTTTCCCAGAGTCCCCTCTGCTAGGAAGGAAACTAATTTACCAGATTGATGGGGTGTATTATAGCCTGCCACCCTCTCTCTCTCTCTCTCTCTCTCTCTCTCTCTCTCTCTCTCTCTCTCTCTCCCTCTCTCTCTCTCTCTCTCTCTTTCTCTATGTTCCCTCTCTCGTTCTCTCTCCCGCTCCCTCTCTCTCTCTCTCTTTCTCTCTCTCTCTCTCTCTCTCTCTCTCTCTCTCTCTCTCTCTCTCTCTCTCTCTCTTTCTCTCTCTCTCTCTCTCTCTCTCTCTCTCTCTCTCTCTCTCTCTCTCTCTCTGCTCTCTCTCTCTCTCTCTCTCTCTCTCTCTCTCTCTCTCTCTCTCTATGTTCCCTCTCTCGTTCTCTCTCCCGCTCTCTCTCTCTACTGTCATTGAGTGTCTATTGTAAGGACTGACAGGGTGAAGCATGGCACATTAATTTCTTAAATTCAATGTCAATTGTTCTATCCAATCCCAGCCACTTTATAACGATGTGATTGTGTTACAGTGTAACATAGCCACAATACTTCATTACAACAAAGAAAACTCTTGGCTCACCACAGCATGCCATTATTACATTATCATACAACAATATAAACATGTTTTCACTTCAAAGATTTTCAAAATCCCAAACCAGCTCACTGTAGTATTGTTTTCCTCAAAACCAAATTTGATTGGTTCCGCAAAATATATTTTCTCTCTCTCTCTCAATGCGCTTGTGAATGCTTTCAGTAGGACTCATGGCTCTTGACTTGCACCCATGCTCAGACTCAGGCACTGAGCCCTGCTCATCAGCAAGCAAACCAGCCAAAGATGGGACATGCACACCACTGCTAAGGGAAGTTAGACATTTCAAATTGTAATTGGAATATGTCACTTTACTCTTTTTTAAATTTATTTTTTAAAGTTTATTTTATTTTTAATTTACCCCTTTTTCTCCCCAATTTCGTGGTATCCAATAGTTTTTAGTAGCTACTATCTTGTCTCATCGCTACAACTCCCGTACGGGCTCGGGAGAGACGAAGGTTGAAAGTCATGCGTCCTCCGATACACAACCCAACCAAGCCACACTGCTTCTTAACACAGCGCACATCCAACCCGGAAGTCAGCCGCACCAATGTGTCGGAGGAAACACCGTGCACCTGGCAACCTTGGTTAGCGCGCACTGCGCCCGGCTCGCCACAGCTGTCGCTGGTGCACCTTGAGTCAAGGATATCCCTACTGGCCAAGCACTCCCTAACCCGGACGACGCTGGGCCAATTGTGCGTTGCCCCACGGACCTCCCGGTCGCAGCCGGTTGCGACAGAGCCTGGGCGCGAACCCAGAGTCTCTGGTGGCACAACAGTACAGTGCCCTTAACCACTGCGCCACCCGGGAGGCTGTCACTTGATTCTTGACTATTTACACTCAAAACAGTAGAGGAACAGACTGATACAAAGAAAGATACTAAGAGACAGATGGACAAAAATATCAAATACAGTACAAACATTCATGCATACAAATGTTTTCATTTCAAACAGCCCTTTCATCAGGAAGTTAGCGCTCTCTGCAGCCAAAATGAAAACAGAGATCAGCTGGAATTGCGTCACTCCATGCATAATTAAAGACCACCTTGGTGTCGACCTGTCACACCTGATCGCCCTCTTACACAAACACACACGCACACACGCACTATGCAGTGTTCACACACACAAAATGACTTATTCATGCGATAACGCCACCCGTAGCTGAACATAAATTGCCAGTGACATATGCATTTAATCCCCAGGAGATTTGAGTGGTGAGGGGGGAGAAAACACATGGCTACCAGTGAGATGGCAGTCAATGCAATGGAGCTCTCTGCCTCCTTGACCTTTTGGGGGGTGACAGGGCTAAGGGTAAGAGGTGACTGGGCTAAGGGTAAGAGGTGACAGGGCTAAGGGTAAGAGGTGACAGACAAGTATAATGTTGACCTCAGGGGCTGGGTGTCATAATGTATACATTCTAGTACAATTACATGTAGGTCTCTCTATGGTATAATTACATGTACTGTAATATGTAGGTCCCTCTATGGTATAATTACATGTACTGTAATATGTAGGTCCCTCAATGGTATAATTACATGTACTGTAATATGTAGGTCCCTCTATGGTACAATTACATGTACTGTAATATGTAGGTCACTCAATGCACAATTACATGTACTGTAATATGTAGGTCAATCTATGGTATAATTACATGTACTGTCATATGTAGGTCTCTCTATGGTATAATTACATGTACTGTAATATGTAGTTCACTATGGTATAATTACATGTACTGTAATATGTAGTTCACTATGGTATAATTACATGTACTGTAATATGTAGGTCTCTCTATGGTATAATTACATGTACTGTAATATGTAGTTCACTCTATGGTATAATTACATGTACTGTAATATGTAGTTCACTCTATGGTATAATTACATGTACTGTAATATGTAGGTCTCTCTATGGTATAATTACATGTACTGTAATATGTAGTTCACTATGGTATAATTACATGTACTGTAATATGTAGTTCACTATGGTATAATTACATGTACTGTAATATGTAGGTCACTCTATGGTATAATTACAAGTACTGTAATATGTAGTTCACTATGGTATAATTGCATGTACTGTAATATGTAGTTCACTCTATGGTATAATTACATGTACTGTAATATGTAGGTCTCTCTATGGTATAATTACATGTACTGTAATATGTAGGTCCCTCTATGGTATAATTACATGTACTGTAATATGTAGGTCTCTCTATGGTATAATTACATGTACTGTAATATGTAGGTCCCTCAATGGTATAATTACATGTACTGTAATATGTAGGTCCCTCTATGGTACAATTACATGTACTGTAATATGTAGGTCACTCAATGCACAATTACATGTACTGTAATATGTAGGTCACTCTATGGTATAATTACATGTACTGTCATATGTAGGTCACTCTATGGTATAATTACATGTACTGTAATATGTAGGTCTCTCTATGGTATAATTACATGTACTGTAATATGTAGTTCACTATGGTATAATTACATGTACTGTAATATGTAGTTCACTATGGTATAATTACATGTACTGTAATATGTAGGTCTCTCTATGGTATAATTACATGTACTGTAATATGTAGTTCACTCTATGGTATAATTACATGTACTGTAATATGTAGTTCACTCTATGGTATAATTACATGTACTGTAATATGTAGGTCTCTCTATGGTATAATTACATGTACTGTAATATGTAGTTCACTATGGTATAATTACATGTACTGTAATATGTAGGTCACTCTATGGTATAATTACATTTACTGTAATACGTAGTTCACTATGGTATAATTACATGTACTGTAATATGTAGTTCACTATGGTATAATTACATGTACTGTAATATGTAGTTCACTATGGTATAATTAAACGTACTGTAATATGTAGGTCTCTCTATGGTATAATTACATGTACTGTAATATGTAGTTCACTCTATGGTATAATTACATGTACTGTAATATGTAGTTCACTCTATGGTATAATTACATGTACTGTCATATGTAGGTCACTCTATGGTATAATTACATGTACTGTAATATGTAGTTCACTATGGTATAATTACATGTACTGTAATATGTAGGTCTCTCTATGGTATAATTACATGTACTGTAATATGTAGTTCACTCTATGGTATAATTACATGTACTGTAATATGTATGTCACTCTATGGTACACTGTATGTAGGGCAGGGTGACTCATCAACCACTCACATTAAAAATAAATTAATAGTCATATTCACTGTATGATAAATTGATGTATGATTTGAGTTTCTGCTTGCTAATGTCACCTAGTAGAGATAAACAGGAAGAGGCAGGACCATCATAACAAATAAACAATTAGAAAAAGGCTGCTTTAACTTCCCTTTTCCCCCTCCCTGGTGATTAAATTAATTAATGTGAATCATCTGACACTAGGTTAGTCTTAAATTAGTACTAGTATCCTGCCAGTGAGGCTTGTCTTGCCAGACCTCTACATCGATGGATGCTCCTTCTGCAGTGGGACCATTAAAAGTGAGGCGATCATCATCGATTTCTCTTTGGTAATTATCATTTATCACGTTTTAGACATTGGAGGGTTTAATGCAGCATCACAAATGGCTTTCTGATTAATCTGAGCTGCTGGTCCTCTCCTCTCCTCTCCTCTCCTCTCCTCTCCTCTCCTCTCCTCTCCTCTCCTCTCCTCTCCTCTCCTCTCCTCTCCTCTCCTCTCCTCTCCTCTCCATCTGTACTATAGCACTGCGGCTCTCCTCTCCTCTCCTCTCCTCTCCTCTCCTCTCCTCTCCTCTCCTCTCCTCTCCTCTCCTCTCCTCTCCTCTCCTCTCCATCTGTACTATAGCACTGCTGCTCCCCTCTTCCATTACTTTCTCTCTTCCTTTCCTTTACCCCCTGCCTCAAATTAATTAAACATTTCCAGAAATACTTTTAGTCGCTAGAGTCGAGCCATTGACCCAGAGCCATAGCACCAGGCTCTAAGCAGCACAAAGAGAGATCCCAGCTGTCTATTGAGCAGCACCAGAGGGCAGGACCTAGGACAGCGCTCTGAACACACTGCTGATCAATATTTATCTGCCTTACTGACGATCAAATCCAGAAGAATTTGCATTGCAATCCAAATGGCAGCATAGCAGAAGGGCTTTTGGGGTTTAGCATTAGAGGGCAGAGATCCACAAACCTCTATGGGGCCTGCCCTCATCTTATGGCCTGGAATAAATGTGCCATTCATATTTTGCTGTAATATCTATTTAATCTGTTTCTGTGGGTCAGAAGTCATGATCTCCCTGTTAGCACTTCATCACACTAAACACAGTACCTTTTTTACTGACTGAAATAAAAGCAAATATGGTACTTAAGCTGTCTGGGCTAAAGCTCACCCAAACACCTAATCTAACATATGGTACATCATTACCTTTTATGCCCTTAGCTCTTCAGATGTGAATCTCTATGACAACATGTATTAAAAAAATCAGTGCTAATAGAATCAGTATGATTAAAATCAGCAGTAACAAGGGAAGTTCGTCTGTGTAGCAACGAGGGAAGTACATTGTGTCCACTCAGAGTCCATTATCTATTTAAAATAGATTCACTAACAAACAATAATGAGTATATTGATTTGGCTAATGAACTAATGGGCTCCTTACACCACACAGAAAAGTCATTCAATAATGAGGTCTTCTCTGCTGATGATACTACACCATCTAATAAACAACAAGCTTTCCTTGTGATGAGCTTTGTGCTCTGAATTGCAATATTTGCTGTAAGAACAGTTAGGGCTCTGTGACAAATCCTCAAGCAGCTCTCGAAATGATTATTCAACAAATATAAGGACTGGTATTGGCACTTCTGCAGCTGTTTTTATATACCCCCATGAGTGTTATATACCTCCATAACTGTTATATACCCCCATGAGTGTTATATACCTCCATAACTGTTACATACCCCCATAAGTGTTATATACATACATAACTGTTATATATCTCCATAACTGTTATATATCTCCATAACTGTTATATACATACATAACTGTTATATATCTCCATAACTGTTATATACATACATAACTGTTATATACCTCCATAACTGTTATATACCCCCATGAGTGTTATATACCTCCATAACTGTTATATACCTCCATAACTGTTATATATCTCCATAACTGTTATATACATACATAACTGTTATATACCTCCATAACTGTTATATACCTCCATAACTGTTGTATACCTCCATAACTGTTATATACCTCCATAACTGTTATATACCTCCATAACTGTTATATACCTCCATAACTGTTATATATCTCCATAACTGTTATATATCTCCATAACTGTTATATACCCCCATGAGTGTTATATACCTCCATAACTGTTATATACCTCCATAACTGTTATATATCCCCATGAGTGTTATATACCTCCATAACTGTTATATACCTCCATAACTGTTATATACCCCCATAACTGTTATATACCTCCATAACTGTTATATACCTCCATAACTGTTATATACCTCCATAACTGTTATATACCTCCATAACTGTTATATATCTCCATAACTGTTATATACATACATAACTGTTATATACCTCCATAACTGTTATATATCTCCATAACTGTTATATACATACATAACTGTTATATACCTCCATAACTGTTATATACCTCCATAACTGTTATATACCCCCATGAGTGTTATATACCTCCATAACTGTTATATACCCCCATAACTGTTATATACCCCCATAACTGTTATATATCTCATTAACTGTTATATACCTCCATAACTGTTATATACCTCCATAACTGTTATATACATACATAACTGTTATATACCTCCATAACTGTTACATACCCCCATGAGTGTTATATACCTCCATAACTGTTATATACCTCCATAACTGTTATATATCTCCATAACTGTTATATATCTCCATAACTGTTATATACCTCCATAACTGTTATATATCTCCATAGCTGTTATATACATACATAACTGTTATATACCTCCATAACTGTTATATACCTCCATAACTGTTATATATCTCCATAACTGTTATATATCTCCATAACTGTTATATACCTCCATAACTGTTATATACCTCCATAACTGTTATATATCTCCATAACTGTTATATATCTCCATAACTGTTATATACCTCCATAACTGTTATATACCTCCATAACTGTTATATATCTCCATAACTGTTATATATCTCCATAACTGTTATATACCTCCATAACTGTGATATACCTCCATAACTGTTATATATCTCCATAACTGTTTTATACCTCCATAACTGTTATATACCTCCATAACTGTTATATACCTCCATAACTGTTATATATCTCCATATCTGTTATATACCTCCATAACTGTTATATACCTCCATAACTGTTATATATCTCCATAACTGTAACTGTTATATATCTCCATAACTGTTATATACCTCCATAACTGTTATATACCTCCATAACTGTTATATACCTCCATAACTGTTATATATCTCCATAACTGTTATATATCTCCATAACTGTTATATACCTCCATAACTGTTATATACCTCCATAACTGTTATATATCTCCATAACTGTTATATACCTCCATAACTGTTATATATCTCCATAACTGTTATATACCTCCATAACTGTTATATACCTCCATAACTGTTATATACCTCCATAACTGTTATATATCTCCATAACTGTTATATATCTCCATAACTGTTATATACCTCCATAACTGTTATATACCTCCATAACTGTTATATACCTCCATAACTGTTTTATACATACATAACTGTTATATACCCCCATGAGTGTTATATACCTCCATAACTGTTATATATCTCCATAACTGTTATATATCCCCATAAGTGTTATATACCTCCATAACTGTTATATATCTCCATAACTGTTATATACCTCCATAACTGTTATATACATACATAACTGTTATATATCTCCATAACTGTTATATACATACATAACTGTTATATATCTCCATAACTGTTATATATATCCATAACTGTTATATACATACATAACTGTTATATATCTCCATAACTGTTATGTACATACATAACTGTTATATATCTCCATAACTGTTATATACATACATAACTGTTATATACCTCCATAACTGTTATATATCTCCATAACTGTTATATACCTCCATAACTGTTATATATCTCCATAACTGTTATATACATACATAACTGCTATATATCTCCATAACTGTTATATACATACATAACTGTTATATATCTCCATACCTGTTATATACCTCCTTCATTACATACAGTCGAGAAGAACTATTGAATATAAGATCAGCGTCAACTCACCATCAGTACGACCAAGAATATGTTTTCCGCGACGTGGATCCTGTGTTCTGCCTTACAAACAGGACAACGGAATGGATCGCATGCAGCGACCCAAGGAAACGACTCCGAAAAAGAGGGAAACGTAGCGGTCTTCTGGTCAGACTCAGGACAAGGGCACATCACGCACCACTCCCCAGCATTCTTCTTGCCAATGTCCAGTCTCTTGACAACAAGGTTGATGAAATCCGAGCAAGGGTAGCATTCCAGAGGGACATCAGAGACTGCAACGTTCTCTGCTTCACGGAAACATGGCTTACTGGGAAGACGCTATCCGATGCGGTGCAGCCAACGGGTTTCTCCGCGCATCGCGCCGACAGAAACAAACATCTTTCTGGTAAGAAGAGTGGCGGGGGCGTATGCCTCATGACTAACGAGACATGGTGTGATGAAGGAAACATACAGGAACTCAAATCCTTCTGTTCACCTGATTTAGAATTCCTCACAATCAAATGTAGACCGCATTATCTTCCAAGAGAATTCTCTTCGATTATAATCACAGCCGTATATATCCCCCCCCAAGCAGACACGTCGATGGCTCTGAACGAACTTTATTTAACTCTTTGCAAACTGGAAACCATTTATCCGGAGGCTGCATTCATTGTAGCTGGGGATTTTAACAAAGCTAATCTGAAAACAAGACTCCCTAAATTTTATCAGCATTTCGATTGCGCAACCAGGGGTGGTAAAACCCTGGATCACTGTTACTCTAACTTCCGCGACGCATATAAGGCCCTGCCCCGCCCCCCTTTCGGAAAAGCTGACCACGACTCCATTTTGTTGATCCCTGCCTACAGGCAGAAACTGAAACAAGAGGCTCCCACGCTGAGGTCTGTCCAACGCTGGTCAGACCAAGCTGACTCCACACTCCAAGACTGCTTCCATCACGTGGACTGGGACATGTTTCGTATTGCGTCAGATAAAAATATTGACGAATACGCTGATTCGGTGTGCGAGTTCATTAGAACGTGCGTTGAAGATGTCGTTCCCATAGCAACGATAAAAACATTCCCTAACCAGAAACCGTGGATTGATGGCAGCATTCGCGTGAAACTGAAAGCGCGAACCACTGCTTTTAATCAGGGCAAGGTGTCTGGCAACATGACCGAAAACAAACAGTGCAGCTATTCCCTCCGCAAGGCTATTAAACAAGCTAGCGTCAGTACAGAGACAAAGTAGAATCTCAATTCAACGGCTCAGACACAAGAGGCATGTGGCAGGGTCTACAGTCAATCACGGACTACAAGAAGAAACCCAGCCCAGTCACGGACCAGGATGTCTTGCTCCCAGGCAGACTAAATAACTTTTTGCCCGCTTTGAGGACAATACAGTGCCACTGACACGGCCTGCAACGAAAACATGCGGTCTCTCCTTCACTGCAGCCGAGGTGAGTAAGACATTTAAACGTGTTAACCCTCGCAAGGCTGCAGGCCCAGACGGCATCCCCAGCCGCGCCCTCAGAGCATGCGCAGACCAGCTGGCCGGTGTGTTTACGGACATATTCAATCAATCCCTATACCAGTCTGCTGTTCCCACATGCTTCAATAGGGCCACCATTGTTCCTGTTCCCAAGAAAGCTAAGGTAACTGAGCTAAACGACTACCGCCCCGTAGCACTCACTTCCGTCATCATGAAGTGCTTTGAGAGACTAGTCAAGGCCCATATCACCTCCACCCTACCTGACACCCTAGACCCACTCCAATTTGCTTACCGCCCAAATAGTTCCACAGACGATGCAATCTCAACCACACTGCACACTGCCCTAACCCACCTGGACAAGAGGAATACCTATGTGAGAATGCTGTTCATCGACTACAGCTCGGCATTCAACACCATAGTACCCTCCAAGCTCGTCATCAAGCACGAGACCCTGGGTCTCGACCCCGCCCTGTGCAACTGGGTACTGGACTTCCTGACGGGCCGCCCCCAGGTGGTGAGGGTAGGCAACAACATCTCCTCCCCGCTGATCCTCAACACGGGGGCCCCACAAGGGTGCGTTCTGAGCCCTCTCCTGTACTCCCTGTTCACCCACGACTGCGTGGCCACGCACGCCTCCAACTCAATCATCAAGTTTGCGGACGACACAACAGTGGTAGGCTTGATTACCAACAACGACGAGACGGCCTACAGGGAGGAGGTGAGGGCCCTCGGAGTGTGGTGTCAGGAAAATAACCTCACACTCAACGTCAACAAAACTAAGGAGATGATTGTGGACTTCAGGAAACAGCAGAGGGAACACCCCCTATCCACATCGATGGAACAGTAGTGGAGAGGGTAGCAAGTTTTAAGTTCCTCGGCATACACATCACAGACAAACTGAATTGGTCCACTCACACTGACAGCGTCGTGAAGAAGGCGCAGCAGCGCCTCTTCAACCTCAGGAGGCTGAAGAAATTCGGCTTGTCACCAAAAGCACTCACAAACTTCTACAGATGCACAATCGAGAGCATCCTGGCGGGCTGTATCACCGCCTGGTACGGCAACTGCTCCGCCCTCAACCGTAAGGCTCTCCAGAGGGTAGTGAGGTCTGCACAACGCATCACCGGGGGCAAACTACCTGCCCTCCAGGACACCTACACCACCCGATGTTACAGGAAGGCCATAAAGATCATCAAGGACATCAACCACCCGAACCGCTGCCTGTTCACCCCGCTATCATCCAGAAGGCGAGGTCAGTACAGGTGCATCAAAGCTGGGACCGAGAGACTGAAAAACAGCTTCTATCTCAAGGCCATCAGACTGTTAAACAGCCACCACTAACATTGAGTGGCTGTTGCCAACACACTGTCATTGACACTGACCCAACTCCAGCCACTTTAATAATGGGAATTGATGGGAAATGATGTAAATATATCACTAGCCACTTTAAACAATGCTACCTTATATAATGTTACTTACCCTACATTATTCATCTCATATGCATACGTATATCCTTTACTCTACATCATCGACTGCATCCTTATGTAATACATGTATCACTAGCCACTTTAACTATGCCACTTTGTTTACTTTGTCTACATACTCATCTCATATGTATATACTGTACTCGATACCATCTACTGTATGCTGCTCTGTACCATCACTCATTCATATATCCTTATGTACATATTATTTATCCCCTTACACTGTGTATAAGACAGTAGTTTTGGAATTGTTAGTTAGATTACTTGTTGGTTATCACTGCATTGTCGGAACTAGAAGCACAAGCATTTCGCTACACTCGCATTAACATCTGCTAACCATGTGTATGTGACAAATAAAATTGGATTTGATTTGATTTGATTTGTAACTGTTATATATCTCCATAACTGTTATATACATACATAACTGTTATATATCTCCATAACTGTTATATACATACATAACTGTTATATACCTCCATAACTGTTATATATCTCCATAACTGTTATATACCTCCATAACTGTTATATATCTCCATAACTGTTATATATCTCCATAACTGTTATATACATACATAACTGTTATATATCTCCATAACTGTTATATACATACATAACTGTTATATACCTCCATAACTGTTATATATCTCCATAACTGTTATATACCTCCATAACTGTTATATATCTCCATAACTGTTATATACATACATAACTGTTATATATCTCCATAACTGTTATATACATACATAACTGTTATATACCTCCATAACTGTTATATATCTCCATAACTGTTATATACCTCCATAACTGTTATATATCTCCATAACTGTTATATATCTCCATAACTGTTATATACCTCCATAACTGTTATATATCTCCATAACTGTTATATACATACATAACTGTTATATATCTCCATAACTGTTATATATCTCCATAACTGTTATATACCTCCATAACTGTTATATACCTCCATAACTGTTATATACATACATAACTGTTATATACCTCCATAACTGTTATATATCTCCATAACTGTGATATACCTCCATAACTGTGATATACAGAGTGACGGAGATCAGAGAAATACGTTAGAGTGTGCAGTACAGGCATGGCTGTCTATTGTTGTTTTCACTGTAAGATATACACTGTATACAGGATATACATTGTAAGATATACAGTATCATAAATTGATCATATGACCCTGTTCAGTTGAATGATGTTTCAACCAACAGACAGAGTAAAAAAAGAGCTTGTTTGTCTCCATGAACTTCCTGTCATTAACACTTCATAAATAGCTCCACAAAGGTCCTCATCGACCCGCCTGGCTTTAATGCCAAAAAATCTCACTCAGGGGGGAACGATTACCTTCAAAACAACAGAGAGAGGAGAAAGAGAGAGTGTGCGCGAGAGAAATTGAATGAAGACAGAAAATGAAAACATGTCCTGTATAATATAATATAAAAGCAGGGACATGACACATGAGGTTGTGGCATAGTCAAATCTGTTTCCAATACAAGCTTCAAATAACTACAAATAATTTATAAAAGGAGAGATGCATTTTAAAGATACTTTTGGCAGTTGGGTATTCTCATTCATATTTACTGCACATCAAACACATCACAAAACATGAGGCAAAATGTCTCCGTACACCTCCAACCCCAAGCCCTCTCCAGCTCTGTTGCTCTTCTCATATCTCCAACCAACCTAGAATGAATTATTCATGTCAGTTGAGATAAGGAATTATGTAAAAGAAGCAGCACACAAATCTCTATGCACAACCTAGCAATAGTTCAACATAGACCATAGGGAGGGAGGAGGAGACGAGAGGGGGTATGCTAGTGGACAATGATTATAGCCTACTACTGTGTATTAAAAGTAGCTATTCGGCATTGCAGTGCTTATTGCTTTTCTCTGGGTGAGAGAGTTTGAAAGGCCTCACTGAAATGGGGGCCATTCTCATTTGAGCACGTTTTAAAGAACCGATCTGAGCAATAGCAACTCAGAGAAACTCACGAAGGAATTTAAAAGTTTACTTCACTCAATTCTAGAGAAAAAGTGAAATGATAAATCCCACAGACAGGTGGAGGGAAATAATCAATTTCCCAGGTAGGTTTGTATTGCACTGATTTGAGAAAGAACTTGGAAAAATAACAACACTGATTGTGACCAGTGGTGTAAATTACTTAAGTAAAAATACCTTTAAAGTAATACTTAAGTCTTTTTTTGGGGTATCTGTACTTTACTATTTATATTTTTGACAATTTTGACTTTTACTTCACTTACATTCCTAAAGAAAATAATGTACTTTTTACTCCATACATTTTCGCCTGACAACCAAAAGTACTCGTTACATTTTGAAAGCTTAGCAGGGCAGGAAAATTGTCAAATTCAAGCACTTATCAAAAGAACACGTGCCTATCCCTACTGCCTATGTTCAGGCAGACTCACTAAACACAAATGCATATTTTGTAAATCATGTCTGAGTGTTGGTGTGTGCCCCTGGCAGTGTCGGTGTGTGCCCCTGGCTATCCATACATTTTAAAAACAAGAACATGGTGCTGTCTGTTTTGCTTAATATAAGGAATTTTAAATGATTTATAATTTTACTTTTGATACTTAAGTATATTTGAGCATTTACAATTACTTTTGATACTCAAGTATATTTAAAACCAAATACTTTGACTCAAGTAGTATTTTACTAGTTGACTTTTACTTGAGCAACTTTCTACTAAGGTACAGTATCTATACTTTTACTCAAGTATGAGAATTGGGTACTTTTTCCACAACTGATTGTGACTAACACAGCAGGTCAGTGGAGTCCCGGCATAAAAGTAGTTCAACAACTGTAGCAGTTAGCCTAATCATAAAGAGCTATTGTTGCAAGGAAGCGACAGTGCTCTATGGGTTTAAACATCATGCCTCTGGGTGATAATAGAGACTAAGGTAAGGCACCCAATTAGAGAAACTAAAGATGTGGGAGGAGGAACAACAGACAAAAGAAGTGTGATTGCATTGAATTATAACTGATTCGTGAGTGGGAGGGTGATACAATCTGTTGGTTATGCATGAGACTGCAAAACCCAAATGAATTATCTATAAACAATAGGGAGCTTTATCACAAACAAATATCAAACATTTGTTTCCATCCAGCCTGTACTTTATGCAGCCTTTTTTTTATGACACATCATACAATAGTTTCTGTAAACTACAGGTACTTCTATAAGCAGGAGATTTTTATGTAGCCTATAGTATATAAGTACTCTGATAGTAATATATAGGAACTGACTGGCTGTTATTTATTTTAACAACACTCAACACTACACGTAACTGCCAAAAAAATGGAAACCCTTGAGTAAATGAGGGATACAAAATATATTGAAAGCAGGTGCTTCCACACTGGTGTAGTTCCTGAGTTAATTAAGCAATTAACATTCCATCATGTTTAGGGCCATGTATAAAAATGCTGGGCATGCCATTATTTTGGCTACCATGGCTATGCCCCCATAGGATGATAATGCCCCCATCCATAAGGCACGAGCGGTCACAGAATGGTTTGATGAGCATGAAAACAACGTAAACCATATGCCTTGGCTGTCTCAGTCACCAGATCTTAAACCAATTGAACACTTATGGGAGATTCTGGAGCGGCGCCCGAGACAGTGTTTTCTACCACCATCAACAAAACACCAAATTATGGAATTTCTCGTGGAAGAATGGTGTTGCATCCCTCCAACAGAGAATCTATGCCAAGGTGCATTGAAGCTGTTCTGGCACTTAGACCCAGGGTGGCATGTTAACTTGAGCATGGCAGGTGTTGAAGTGTCATAGTGCATACATCAAATCTTAAAGAGGTGTGAGTGCTGCTGAGCCAGAGAATGCTAGCTTCCTCCTCCTCCACACCCAGTCAGTGACACACTGACAGAGAAAGTGGTAGTGGTAGGAATTGTGGGTAATTGAATGACACTACGGCTGGCTGGGGAAGGAGCAGTGTAGAGGCAGCTGGGAAACCATGTACTGCTCTCTTGCCTGTAGGAGACTCAACTCAGAACCATCGTACATGGAATCATATGTCCTCTTGATATTGATCAACTGCTACTGCTGGTACTACCAACATTGAAACAGCCGATACAGTAATAAGTATTATGACAGCATTAATGGTAATACTATTAAAACTCATATCTGTCATATATTTTTTGTAATCGTCATACAGCATGACTACCGCTTTCTAGTGAGTGTGCCAGAACCCTGGTGGCAGCCCTGTGTGTAGCATGGCCAGAGGTCACTCAGTCAAACAGCCCAGGCTGACTACTAGTGAGAGATAGCAGATGGGTTTGAATGGAGATCTGGCCTGACACACCAGCCTTGATGTTTGGCGGGCACTGAGTGGCTGGTTGGCTGAGCTGTGTGGACAGGGTTAGAGATGTGATGATTATGGGCATTTGGATAACGATTAATTGTCAATGAAATGGACACGGTTATTGTCATGATTGTCATTTTTGTTTAAAAATGTTTCGAGATTGTAATGCTCGATAATGCATTTTTAAAAATGAGCTACATCATACCTAATGAATACAACAAAGCTTTGGTGACACCCCTGTCTCAAAAACGAATGGTTTTGACCACTTCGAACTGTCATTCTCCTACCGACTGTGCCGTTCTGCTTGTAAAATGAATACCAACTTTACCCACTTCATGCAAAAATTAAAAACTGCTATTGGGTAAACTATACCTACTTGAAAATAAAGTTGAATACTCCCTTCTTCTAAAATGAATGCATTATGATGATTATTAAGACATAGTTATTGTCCATAATTGTCGGTTACATGATTATACAATAATCGTGCCAGCCCTAGACAGGGTCAGGTCTGGCAGGTCAGAGCCAGAGCTGGGCTTCATCAATTAGGCTCCTGTTATAATTATAGGGCCAAGGGTGGTGGTGCCAGTCAGATCCCTCTGTTATGACATGTGTGCTGTGGCAGAGGCCATACTGAACACTGCTGAGAGACAGACAGCTTCAATCTGATCCAACGTGCACAGGGAGCAGCAACAGTGAGGGAGAGGGGAAAACATTGCAGTAAATATGCTGTGATAATCCCTTGCTCGTTAGACATTTCAGCCCAGCATGCTTTGGACTATTTCTGTTGTCTGACAAACTAAACCATCCTCAGTTTGTCATCCATAATTCAGATGTGCTTTCACTTTACATACAGTATGTTTGTTTCCGTAAATGATGGCAGTCTGGAAGACTGACCTGAGAGAAAAGCTGAATTAGAGTGGCGAGAGCCACAACACAGAGCACAGCACACATCACAGAAGTACAGTTGAAGTCGGATGTTTACATACACTTAAAACTATTTTTTTAACCACCCCACAAAATTATTGTTAAGAGGCTCCTCTGTCCTCCACTCGTTACCTGTATTAATGGCACATGTTTGAACTTGTTATCAGTATAAAAGACACCTGTCCACAACCTCAAACAGTCACACTCCAAACTCCACTATGGCCAAGACCAACGAGCTGTCAAAGGACACCAGAAACAAAATTGTAGACCTGCACCAGGCTGGGAAGACTGAATCTGCAATAGGTAAGCAGCTTGGTTTGTAGAAATCAACTGTGGGAGCAATTATTAGGAAATGGAAGACATACAAGACCACTGATAATCTCCCTCGATCTGGGGCTCCACGCAAGATCTCACCCCGTGGGGTCAAAATGATCACAAGAACGGTGATCAAAAATCCCAGACCCACACGGGCGGACCTAGTGAATGACCTGCAGAGAGCTGGGACAAAAGTAACAAAGCCTACCATCAGTAACACACTACGCCGCCAGGGACTCAAATCCTGCAGTGCCAGACGTGTCCCCCTGCTTAAGCCAGTACATGTCCAGGCCCGTCTGAAGTTAGCTAGAGAGCATTTGGATGATCCAGAAGAAGATTGGGATAATGTCATATGGTCAGATGAAACCAAAATATAACTTTTTGGTAAAAACTCAACTCGTCGTGTTTGGAGGACAAAGAATGCTGAGTTGCATACAAAGAACACCATTCCTCGTGAAGCTGGTTGAGTGAATGCTGATAGTGTGCAAAGCTGTTATCAAGGCAAAGGGTGGCTACTTTGAAGAATCTCAAATATAAAATATTTGTTTAAAACTTTTTAGGTTACTACATGATTCCATATGTGTTATTTCATTGTATTTATGTCTTCACTATTATTCTACAATGTATAAAGTAGTAAAAATAAAGAAAAACCCTTGAATGAGTAGGTGAGTCCACACTTTTGACTGGAACTGTAGCTAGCTAGCTAAACAATGAGCCATAATCACATCTCATGATGTTACTACCCTGCATGAATCTGCAGGTTGCTAACCAACCAGGTTCAATGTTAGCTCACTAGCTAACATTAGACTATAACTAGAAGAGCAAATGGCTCTGAGATACGAATAATAAGATCATACACATAGCGTTAGCTAGCGAGCCAGCCAGCTAACGTTAGCTAGCTAACTAACAGTACACTTTAACTTGAAATGAAAATGACTTTGTCAAAATTTGAAATGTGTAATATCTGAAAATGTAACTAGCTAGACTATCTTACCCATATCCATCATGGATGGAAGCTTCTCCCTGTCACAGATGCCATGGTTGCCCTTAGTTTGAAGATGTAATCCGGAGACAGGTGTTTTCTCCATCTTCTTAGCTATCATACTCTAACTCCACTGATTTCAAAATTCGGTCCTCCAGAAAGTGGAGAGCAACACTTATGCAGGTCTACTATTATCAATATATATATTTTTTAAAGCCACGTTAGACACGTTTACCTAAACATACTGACCAGCTCAAATAGACAGATGTGTGCTGTATGGCAGACCAATCCGAACTCTTCTCTTGGCATGTCCAGCCCACTCATTATCTCAGCCAATCATGACTAGCGGGAAGGTTGCTGACTTTTTCAGTGAATAAACCTACTTGGCTCGTAATATAACAATTTTATTAATATTTACAGATGGCATACAAGTTTGTTTTTAAGTCACATCAAATTTCACATGTCCCAGAAGGCATTTCTGCCCCCACAATTCATATTTTAGTAGTTATTCGAAGTAAGTAATGCATACTTTTATGACTGCTGAATACCAACTATCAAAATCATGTATTTTGACCCCATCCACTGTACCCTAAGTGCTTTCTATCCCTCTCAATCGGACAAGTTTAAGCAGGCGCGCAATGGATTATGGTCATTGTAGTTAATTACCACATTTTCTGCACTAAACTATGTAGAATATTGGCCTGTTGGAAACTGCAACTCCCTACTACATCGCACAGTTCAGGCTTGATCTGATTTATCTCTTCAGAAACTGCAGATGGAAAAAAACAAAAAAATGATTATTATTATTCAAATAATTGAACTGACATCGGTCAATTAGCTGTTTAAAAAATGAAAAATTACATAAATTTTTGTTAATCGCTCAACACTATTGTTTGGGCTTCCCGCTGCTCAATCTAGTTGACCGTATATAGCTTCCAACACATTTACTGATGAGACAGCTGTCAAATTAAATATGAGCCATTCAGGCAAGAATTAACCAACCATCAAAAACACTTGTTAGTTATTCAACACATGTTGGAGTAATGCTCTTAAACTCTGGGTTCATTGTATGACTCCGCTTCAGTTATAAATAAAAAAAACTTTCATTTTCAGCATTATTCACTCTCATTGACATGTATCAATGGAGATTATGTCAGCAGCCTGCCCCCAGTGTTGGTTATTGAATTTGCTGCAGATTTCATTCAATGGTCTGACTTAAATAACCATTACTTATTGCAGCTAACTTTATTTAAATATATGTCTGATTAGGCTCAATTTACAAAAGATGCAAATTCAAGCAAAGAGAACTGATAATTATACTAATTGTAACATTTTGTTGTTGCTGGGTTTAATTGTTCACATCTGGGGTACTATCACAATACCTCCAGGCTCTACCGTGTCTAGTCTGTGTCGTTCCTGTCTCTCTGTGTGTGACCTGGGCATGTAAAGAACACCCCGAGAAAGGCTGAGCATCAACTTCCTGTAGCTGGCTGAGATACAGTACATGTATGAATACACTGTCATGTTGTTTACAATATTGTCTGGGAGAGAGAGTACCAGTATGAGTCAATTTAAAGGATTACAATTTTTCCTATAGATGAATGGGTGTGTCATTGTAATGATAGATGTCCCTCTATAGCTCTCTCTCTCTCTAAGGTTGAGATGCCATGTGATAAGCTGTGTCAGCCAGGAAGTATGGGATGTGATGTGTCTCCTTGTGGAGATGTGTGTCATGGTGCAGGTTGAGATGACATTGGTTTGATGGCTGTGTGTGATGGAGTCCTGGCAGGCAGAAGCCTGACCAGAGTAATGAGGAGAGCACAGCGGCAGTTCATACTCCTTATCTGTGTCCCAAATGGCACACTATTATGTATATAGTGGTGCCTGGTCAAAAGTAGTGCACTATGTAGGGAGTAGGGTGCCTTTTAGGATTCAGCCCATGGCATGCTGTTCTTTATACACAAAAGCAACATTTCCTCCTACATACAATAAAGTAAGGAAATAGTAAACATGTAGCAGTTTATGTAGCATGTAGCAGTTTAAGAGGATTGTACATACAAGTGATACATTCTCCCCTACACTCTCCCCTATCACTCTCTATCTATTGGTCTGATGATGTTGACTGCCTGGAGTTGTAAAGGACATGGGATCCTATCCTTACACAAGCCCTGAAGTCCAACCATGTAGGGGTTTCACCTTGGGCTCTAGGACTACTTAGGGCTTGATCTAACTTTAAAATCAATAGGGCAGATGCAAGTCTTGAATCCAATCAAATTCCAAGAGATTTGGATCTCGATTCCCTTGAGTGGTATTTCCTGGAAACCCTGGTGGGATACATTTTGTTCAGACTCAGTGATGCATCTGTCTTCATTACAATTACAGATACTTACAGAGATTGGTATCCAGCTGAACTAGTGTAAAAGCAAAGCAATGTTGACTGATAGAGTCATCTTTCAAACCATGACATCAATTTTGTCCTGGACAAGCTTTTGTCTAACTTAAATTGATTTATATCAATGATATTGCCTCCATATTATTGATATATGATATTGACTCCCCAGCACTGGAAATCCTGCTGTATTGTGGCACTATAGAGCCCATCCACAAACAATGTTTCATGCATGCAGTTAAAATAGTAAATAGAATGGTAGTTATTGTGGTTATTAACCTTTCTTTAATTCTCTCTCACGCACGTACTCACACACGCCGACTGAGGTTGTTATGAGGTTTAAACACCCTCCTTACCTCAGTGGGCTGCTTGGTTTCCTTGACAACATGGGAGGCAATCAATTGTGCTCAGTTCCTTGGGAGCGTTGGGATCCTGTTCGGTTCAATCACCAATAAACTCACTAGATTTATCTCTGTTTTCTCTGCGGCACAGGAAGGTTTCTGCATTAGGAATTCCACTAACTCAATTCTGCATCCTAAGGCCTGGAGGGCTTGCAGGGGTCATGAGTTCCTTCTTTTATTCTTCTAATTATACTGTTGATTAATTTATTGATTGATTGGAGGTTTTAATAAGGGCAGAATGCTGCGTTATAGTGCTCTTCGAAAAGGCAGGATACCTCCAGGCAAATCTGGTTATAAGGATGTGATGGTTGTGATGACGTCATTTCAACCAGTTTTGCCCGCAGGATAATTTAGGCCTGGAACAAAGTGTCCATTTGTAATCTAATTTATTCCATGTTTGGATGTTACAAAATGATGGAGAATAAAAATGAATTGAAGACCTGTGTGGAATTGTCTTGATAGTCCTGCACTGCATCATTAAAATGTCATTTTAGGGATGGCTGTATTTCTAAACTCTGAACACCCCAGATGTTTAATGTAACTCTAGTTTATATTCTTTGTAGTAATGGTCTCTTCTGATTCACTGTGTAGTATATTACATTTAGTGTCTTTAGACCCTCTACAATTCATATCAGACATTTAGCAGCAGTGTTTCCTAACTCTGCTGTCTGCTCAAACCTGTTTTACTCTTAAATTCATGCCATACATTAGTGTCCATGCTGTATTAGATGTGTGAAGAGCCTTGATGTTCCAAAGCTGTCTGGAGTCTGCTGTCATGTTCTCCCGTTTCTCTGGCTGCTGAGTCTGACACACAGAGACTCTCAGATCATTATGCCACACCACAGACTCTGACAGCCCTGCCTCAGCCCTGCCACAAGCTAACAACTACATTAAGGAGAGGGAAAAATGTAAAGTTGTCAAAATGTTGCCTTAATGACCATTTTTAGCAGTGATTTGTATCATTTAGTTTGACCACCCAGCATTAGCTTCAGAAGTTTTTGTGTGTATTCATGCTGTGTACTTGCTTCTGTAGTCCATGCAAAGAGTACATGCTGAGATTTTCTCCCTCTCTTGACGCATCAAGACTTTGTGGCTGAGCCATACTTTTTGTAAAGCATACAATTTGAGAACATTTCACTAGAGATGTCAGCCAAAACAGAGAAGGCATTGACAGTGTTTCTGCGATGCTGACTGAGTTAGTAACGCAGTTGAATTCAAATGTAGACTGACTAAATTGCACCCATGCATAAACACACATACACAGAGAGAGAGAAAGAGAGAGAGAGAACATTCAAATCCATTTCTAAGGTTATTATATTGGGAGGGTTTCATCCCCAATGGCTATTAGTGTCTGATTGACACCAGTGAAATGTCTTGCGTAATCCACAAGGGACAAGGACATTTTCGTCTCTCCCTTCCTCTCCCTGTCGTCCTGCGTTTAGTGGTGCCTGGCTGTGTGTTTCCCCCTCCTCTTGGTTCAGCTCCGAGGGTCAAATGATTCAGAGATGCTGCTGCTGCCACATGACACAAGATAACGAGCAGTCCTTGCTGCTGCGGCATGACAGCAGGGCTGTCCTTTGGAATGCATTGCGACAAAGAACTATATGCCTGACCATGCAAGGACAATGCTTTGTCACTTGGTGGATAGGATCTATACTGTGATTCTATGCAGTATCACATGGTGATATGAAATCCTTAGATATACTGTAAAAGTCTTGATGGTCTCTTTAGCCTCAGGAAAAATGTTCAGAAAGTGAACCTACTGTATGTGCTTTTCTGGACCTCCCATCACATTTAAAACTAATATGACTTCAGAAAGTATTCACGTCCCTTGACTTTTTCCACATTTTGTTGTGTTACAGCCTGATTTTGTGTCACTGATCTACACACAATACCCCATAATGTCAAAGTAGAATAACATTTTCTTAAATTTGTATAAACTAATAAAAAATGAAAAGCTGAAATGTCTTGTATTCAAACCCTTCGTTTTGGCAAGCCTAAATAAGTTAAGGAGTAAAAATGTGGTTAACAAGTCACATAATAAGTTGCATGGACTCACACTGTGTGCAATAATAGTGTTTAACATGATTTTTGATTGACTGCCTCATATCTGTACCCCACACATACAATTATCTGCAAGGTCCCTCGGTCGAGCTGTGAATTTCAAACACAGATTCAACCACAAAGACCAGGGGTGTTTTCCAACGCCTCGCAGAAAAGGGCACCTATTGGTAGATGGGTAAAAAAAAGAAGCAGATATTCAATATCCCTTTGAGCATGGTGAAGTTATTAATTACACTTTGGATGGTGTATCAGTACACCCAGTCACTACAAAGATACAGGCGTCCTTCCTAACTCAGTTACCAGAGAGGAAGGACACCGCTCAGGGATTTCACCATGAGGCCAATGGTGACTTTAAAACAGTTACTGAGTTTAATGGCTGTGATAGGAGAAAGCTGAGGATGGATCAACAACATTGTAGTTACTCCACAATACTAACCTAATTGACAGAGGGAAAAGAAGGAAGCCTGTACAAAATACAAATATTCTAGAACATGCATCCTGTTTGCAACAAGGCAATTAACTTTTAGTCCTGATTACAAAGTGTTATGTTTGGGGCAAATCCAATACAACACATTACATATTTTCAAGCATAGTGGTGGCTGCATCATGTTATGTGTGTGCTTGCAATCATTAAGGACTGAGGAGTTTTTCAGGATAAAAAATACATGGAATGGAGATAAGCACAGGCAAAATCTTAGAGGAAAACCTGGTTCAGTCTGCTTTCCACCAGACACTGGGAGATGAATTCTCCTTTCAGCACGACAATAAGCTAAAACACAAGCCCAAATCTACACTGGAGTTGCTTGCCAAGAAGACAGTGAATATTCCTGAGTGTCCGAGTTACAGTTTGGACTTAAATCTTCTTGAAAATCTATGGCAAGATCTGAAAATGGCTGTCTAGCAATGATCAACAACCAATTTGTGTCACGACTCCTACCGAACGTGGCTCCCCTTCCCGTTCGGGTGGCGCTCAGCGGTCGTCGTCACCGGCCTACTAGCTGCCACTGATCTTTTCCTCCCCCTTCTTGTCTGTTTATTAGTTACTCCTGTTGTTAATTAGGTTTATTAGTTTCATTAGCCAGCCGGCCCGCCTGCTGGGTGTGCGGGATTGTTTTATGTGTACTCATGTACACGCCTGTAAGTCACGGTTGTTCGTGTACGTGAGTTATTTTCGGGACTGTTTGGTTCCCCTGTGTTTTGGGGCATTTGTTTTGAGTGGCGTCTGTTTTCACCTGGTTGGTGAATAAAGAAGTAGCGCTACTCTGAACTCTCTGTCTCCTGCGTCTGACTCCTTCCTCCACTACACCCCGGGCATTACAATTTGACAGCGCTTGAAGAATTTTGAAAAGAATAATTGGCTAATGTTTCACAATCCAGGTGCTGAAAGCTCTTAGAGACTTACCCAGAAAGACTCACAGCTATAATCACTGCCAAAGATGTTTCTTTGTATTGACTCAGGGTGTGAATACGTACAGTTGAAGTCGGAAGTTTACATACACCTTAGCCAAATACATTTAAACGTAGTTTTTCACAATTCCTGACATTTAATCCTAGTAAAAATTCCCTGTCTTAGGTCCGTTAGGATCACCACTTTATTTTAAGAATGTGAAATGTCAGTATAATAGTAGAGGCAACAATTTATTTCAGCTTTTATTTCTTTCATCACATTCCCAGTGGGTCAGAAGTTTACATAAACTGAATTAGTATTTGGTAGCATTGCCTTTAAATTGTTTAACTTGGGTCAAATGTTTCCGGTAGCCTTCCACAAGCTTCCCACAATAAGTTGGGTGATTTTTGGCCCATTACTCCTGACAGAGCTGGTGTAACTGAGTCAGGTTTTTAGGCCTCCTTGCTCACACACACTTTTTCAGTTCTGCCCACAAATGTTCTATAAGATTGAGGTCATGGGCTTTGTGATGGCCACTCCAATACCTTGACTTTGTTGTCCTTAAGCCATTTTGCCACAACTTTGCAAGTATGCTTGTGATCATTGTCCATTTGGAAGACACATTTGCGACCGAGCTTTAACTTCCTGACTGATGTCTTGAGATGTTGCTTCAAAATATCCATGTAATTTTCCATCCTCATGATGCCATCTATTTTGTGAAGTGCACCAGTCCCTCCTGCAGCAAAGCATCCCCACAACATGATGCTGAAACCAACGTGCTTCGCGGTTGGGATGGGGTTCTTCGGCTTGCAAGCATCCTCCCATAACGATGGTCCTTTCTCCAAAAAGTACAATCTTTGTCCCCATGTGCAGTTGCAAACCGTAGTCTGGCTTTTTTATGGCGGTTTTGGAGCAGTGGCTTCTTCCTTTCTGAGCGGCCTTTCAGGTAATGTCAATATAGGACTTGTTTTACTGTGAATATAGATACTTTTGTACCTGTTTCCTCCAGCATCTTCACAAGGTCCTTTGCTGTTGTTCTGCAATTGATTTGCACTTTTTGCACCAAAGTACGTTCATCTCTAGGAGACAGAACGCGTCTCCTTTCTGAACAGTATGATGGCTGTGTGGTCCCATGGTGTTTATACTTGCGTACTATTGTTTGTACAGATGAACATGGTACCTTCAGGCGTTTGGAAATTGCTCCCACGGATGAACCAGACTTGTGGAGGTCTACAATTATTTTTCTGAGGTCTTGGCTGATTTCTTTTGATTTTTCCATGATGTCAAGCAAAGAGGCACTGAGTTTGAAGGTAAACCTTGAAATACATCCACAGGTACACCTCCAATTGACTCAAATGAAGAAGCTTATAAAGCCATGACATAATTTTCTGGAATTTTCCAAGCTGTTTAAAGGCACAGTCAACTTTAGTATATGTAAACTTCTGACCCACTGGATTTGTGATACAGTGAATTATAAGTGAAATAATCTGTCTGTTAACAATTGTTGGAAAAATGACTTGTGTCATGCACAAATTAGATAAGTCCTAACTGACTTGCCAAAACTATAGTTTCTTAACAATACATTTGTGGAGTGGTTGAAAAACTAGTTTTAATGACTCCAACATAGGTGTATGTAAACTTCTGACTTCAACTCTATGTAAATTAGATATGTATGTGTTTCATTTTCTATAAATGTGCAAAAATGTCAAAAAATATGTTTTCACTTTGACATTATGGGGGTATTGTGTGTAGATGAATGAAATTGATGTCACGGGTTACTAGGAGTGGTGGGTGGAATCAGGCGCAGAGAGCAGGGTTCAGTAGATCGTCCATTTATTCTCCCGCGCACAAAATGGTCACGCCAACATACAGGGCGCATACAATTGACCAGCCCAAACACAGGACCAAATAGTCCGGAGAATACTCATACGGAGAATACTGGTACGGAGAATACTCATACGGAGAATACTCATACGGAGAATACTCATACGGAGAATACTCATACGACAGAGTAACAAAAACAATCCCGCACAAAACAAGGGCGGGACAACCTACTATATATAAGGACGCTAATTAAACTAAAATACACACAGGTGAAACTAATAAGACGAAAAAGGGATCGGTAGTGGCTAGTAGGACGGTGACGACGACCGGAGCCAACTTCGGCAGAAGTCGTGACAATTGATTGTTTTATTTAATCCGTTTTGAATTCAGTCTGTAACATAACAAAATTCTAAATAAGTTAAGGGGTATGAATACTTTCTGATGGAACTGTAGCTGTAGTTGCTTGTTGAAAAACTTAATTTGGCATTGAACAGTACATACCCCGATTCATGAACTCCTAAATCCAATCCTTTAAACTATGCTTGACAGATGCAGTCTGCAGTCTTCATTACCACTAAAGCTTTTTGAGAGGCCCTTCTGGGAGCCTCAGCCTTCCCCACTGCCCCACTACCCTCCACAAATATCATTCAATATTGATATGGAAATATTTAAAAGTGGAACATAGTCATTTTCCTCCTACTTCCTCCTGACTGGCTCAGGCTTCCCGTTACTCTTTTAACTAACGGTATCTAACAGTGAGTGTATGATGAATGTGTTTTCACTGTGGAGTTCAGGGGGTTTAGAATGTGTCTTCACTATAGGACATAGGACTGTCCTGTAGCAAAAAAATCAAAATAAAATAATAAAAGGTTTTGTCCTGTAGCATAATGGGCCACGGTTCACTTCCTCTCTCTCTTTGCCCTTCATGATCTATTTGAACAACAGAGTCAGGAACAGGAGAGGATTGTGAGGAAGTGATGTAACAGTAAATAAATAAAGTCACATTCAGTCAGATTTAGATGACTCACCAGTTCTGTTTGGAACTGTGATAGACAGAGAAATGGGGGGAAAGAAAAGGACTTGCTAATAACATCATTGCTGAAAAGGTTCAAACACAGCTCCAACTCCCCACTTGATTAAAAAAGGTAAACCGAGTATCTGGAATAAGTCAAAAATAGCATTCTTCCCATACAGAAGTTAGCCTGTATCAATCACAGTAATAGGCAAGTGAGTGTATTTTGTTTTACAGACCAGTTAACATAGTTTTGCCAAGAGCATGAAGCACATGCAGCGTTCATAAAATGTTCTCTTTCAGGCCCTCTGTTTTTTTCAAACAGTTTTACTTTCAAATCCACTAGCAATGAATTTCCGACCGAGACTGTAATATCAGAACAACACTATCAACCAACACATGTCATTCAGTCCTGGGACATCACGCATGGACAAATTTTGTCATTACATACTTCCTGAAACAACTGGAGAGAACGTTTGTCTTTATTATGTTCTTTTTATGTTATTAACTTAATAAGCAAACAACTGGATGCACATAATCATGATTAACAACAGGAAAATGTCTCCAGTCTTGAGTTATTATGCAGTGCAAAGGAGTGCAATAATCCACTTCTAGATGACTCTGCACTTTCTACTCACAGCCAGAGTATGACGTCCTTCCAACACCAGTTAATCTTCACCAATGGTATGGTGAAGATCCGGACTGTGCCCTCTGTTCCATGCCAGCCAACCTCAGGCACATTCTCACAGGGTGTAAAACAAGCCTCACCCAAGGACGCTACACCTGGCGTCACAACCAAGTCCTTAAAAACCTTGCGTCCGCCCTGGAGGACAAGCGAGCTGCCACCAACTCCCTACCACCCCCAGCAGCATCACACCCCTTACGGACGATATTTGTCAGCGAAGGGGCTAAACCACCGAAGAGCGGCTCTACACCATTAGAGCGAGACCAGCTGCGCTTGGCCCGCGACTGGAAAATGCCAGCTGACATTGGCTGGAAACTTGTGTTTCCTCCGGAGATCGCAACCACCACCCTAAGACCTGACATGGTGCTCTGGTCCCGTTCACTGAAGAAGGTCTTCATCATTGAGCTCACATTACCCTTGGAGGACTCAGTAGATGAGGCTTATGAGCGAAAACATTTGCGCTATGCCGATCTAGCTGCCGAAGCACGGCATCATGGCTGGAACACAGAAGTCCGACCAGTGGAGGTGGGCTGCAGAGGTTTTGTGGCAACATCTACAACCCTGACTGCTTAGAGACCTGGGAATTAAGGGCCAGTGCCAGCGTTCGGCAATCAAAGCTGTATCGGAGGCGGCAGAAGGCAGCCGTCAGTGGCTCTGGATGAAGAGGAAAGACCCCAGCTGGGCCCCGAAGTGAGAGGGCCAGGAGGTATGCGGTCAACAATGCTTGACTCAGGGAGGAGGACGCCCCTGCCATGCATAGTCCCATGGGATGTTGGCTATCAACAACAAGGCAACTCCTATGACTAATTGGGAATGGGACGCAAGCGTAGGATTGATCACCCTGTCGCTGGCCGCCTTTGGGGAGGGTGTATAGTGTGAAAGGCCGAAACACCCTAGGAACCAAAGGTACACTACTGACGATGCGCTCCCCAAATGTCACCAGGCTCACTGTTCATGAACTCTTGGATGTGCTTGCACAAAGGATAGTAACATCTCATCCTGTGTTCCTGGAATCTCTCTAGTTTCTCTGAAGTATACTTTTAAAACTGGAGATTTAAAAGTTCCTGTCTTATTAAGCAAATTATGCAGCTTATTTTGTGTAGCTTTAATCCCACTCATTTTTGTCACATGTTGAAGACTGTACAATTATTTTATTTTCAGAGTAACATTTTACAGCTCAGAAAGACAATTAAGCTGCTTATGAAAAGTAGCATTGATATTTCCAAATACAAAATTAAGATCTTTTTCCCAGACTGATGTTGGTTTACAGAGATTCGAGCGTCACTATACATTTTCCTGTACTTGTCTAATGTAACGCACCACTGAACTTTGAGATGGTCTGTTGGTCCATGCTGTTTTAAGTGTACAACTGTACGCTTCTGTGCGGAATCATGTAGTAACCAAAAAAGTGTTAAACAAATGAAAATATATTTTTGATTCTTCAAAGTAGCCTCCTTTTGCCTTGATGACAGCTTTGCACACTCTTGGCATTCTCTCAACCAGCTTCACCTGGAATGTTTTTTCAACCGTCTTGAAGGAGTTCCCACATATGCTGAGCACTTGTTGGCTGCTTTTCCTTCCCTCTGCTGTCCAATTCATCCCAAACAATCTCAACTGGGTGATGTGGAGGCCAGGTCATCTGATGCAGCACTCCATCGCTCTCCTTCTTGGTCAAATAGCCCTTACACAGCCTGGAGGTGTTTTGGGTCAATGTCCTGTTGAAAACCAAATGATAGTCCCACTAAGCGTAAACCAGATGGAATGGTGTATCGCTGCAGAATGCTGCGCTAGCCATGCTGGTTAAGTGTGCCTTCAATTGTAAATAAATCACCAACAAAGCACCCCCACACCATCATACCTCTTCCTCCATGCTTCATGGTGGGAACCACACATGCATAGATTGTCCGTTCACCTACTCTGTGTCTCACAAAGACACGGCGGTTGGAACCAAAAATCTCAAATTTGGACTCATCAGACCAAGGACAGATTTCCACCGGCCTATTGTCCATTGCGCGTGTTTTTTGGCCCAAGCAAGTCTCTTCTTCTTATTGGTGTCCTTTAGTAGTGGTTAATTTGCAGGAATTCAACCATGAAGGCCTGATTCACAGTCTCCTCTGAACAGTTGATGTTGAGATGTGTCTGTTACTTGAACTCTGTGAAGCATTTTGGGCTGCATTTTCTGAGGCTGGTAACTCTAATGAACCTATCCTCTGCAGCAGAGGTAACTCTGGGTCTTCCCTTCCTGTGGTGGTCCTCATGAGAGCCAGTTTCATCATAGGCTTGATGGTTTTTGTGACTGCACTTGAAGAAACTTTCAACGTTTTTGAAAATTTCAGGAGTGACTGACCTTCGTCTTAAAGTAATGATGGACTGTCGTTTCTCTTTGCTTATTTGTGCTGTTCTTGCCATAATATGGACTTGGTTTTTTACCAAATAGGGCTATCTTTTCTATCCCAACCTTACCTTGTCACAACACAACTGATTGGCTCAAATGCAGTAAGAAGGAAAGAAATTCCACAAATTAACTTTTAACAAGGCACACCTGTTAATTGAAATGCATTCCAGGTGACTACCTCATGAAGCGGGTTGAGGGAATGCCAAGAGTGTGCAAAGCTGTCATCAAAGCAAAGGGTGGCTACTTTGAAGAATCTCAAATATATTTTGATTTGTTTAAGACTTGTTTTTAGTTACTACATGATTCCATGTGTGATTTCCTAGTTTTAATGTCTTCACTATTATTTTACATTGTAGAAAATAGTAAAAGTAAAGAAAAAACATTGAATGAGTAGGTGTGTCCAAACTTTTGACTGGTACTGTATATGTGTGTGTTCTGTCTGTCTTTTTCACCAAATTGAGACATGGGGAAACATCTGTCTCGCCACTCAAGTGTATTAAGGCAGAAGGAACGACAGCACAGTGCGTTATGTAGTGACGGGACTTCTATCCTTCTCTCCCTGTTTATAAATACCATGCAGAATTAACTGGCCTGCTCCAGAGCAATAATTCATTAACTTTATGTGCAAGCTAGCACACATGCACACTGCACAGTGGCTGACTTATTAATGCATGGTAAGCAGCACATTAAGTACAAACATGCACAACCCCACATGCTCAATACGCATTCCCATCATGAATATGGATGGTAATGAGCTTTTCCTCTGTATTGCTGGGTTCAGGCCTGCTGTTGAAATGAGGAAGAGGATTGTCCCTCATGGCAGCACAATCGTTGTCACCAAATAGGGATGTGCATTTCATCTAATATTGAATATCACAGAGGCAGGCTGGGATCCATAATTCATTATCTAGGCGAAGACGTGCCTCTCATGAAGTGGATAAGATTCAAAGGCTCAGCAGGAGGACTGATAAAACGACGGCCCCCACATTCAAACAGAGGCACAAATTACTCTTTAGTCTTGCACATTTACCTCTGCAAGGTTTTGTTCATGCCTCATTGTGTCATGAGTTTATCTCTCTCTCTTTGTCTCTCTCCCCCTCTCGTTTCATTGTATCTTTATCTCTCTATCTTCTGAGGACTGCCATCAACCTGTCACTCACTACTTATGCAAATTAACCATATGTCAGTAGCCTACTGTAACATGCTACATTTACTCTCTCTGGGAATGTTCTCCAGAATGTATGAGAACATACAGGATGAGTTCAGTCTGTTTCCAGGAGTTTATTGACAGAATAAATGACTTATGCCATTTGTGGATAAGCTGTGTAAAATATATTCATAATGTGATTTATTTAACGTAACCTGTAATCCTTTGCTTGGATTTTGAGGCCTTGGCCTTTAGTTTCTGGCATTTTCTATTTGTTTTAGAACACAGACGCACATATCTCGTGTCTAATTATGTGGTAGTTTTGGCAAAGCTTACATTAGCCTATCATGTCTCTTACATTAGCCTATCATGTCTCACAACACCACGTTTTATACAAGTCTACATCTAAAAATGTGTTCATGAGTGGCCTGTAATTCAGTAATTATCAGCGAACAACTTAGCAAGTCAAATGAAGCTGTCCGTCGAACACAGTTCAGAGAGCTGTGCCTGCGTTCCAGCAGCGTAGCTACAGTTTACCCTCTTCATGAATTATTCAGACAATACACAAGACTACTTTTAATTTAGATATTCAGAGCAGCTATTCTTACTGTGTCATCCCTTTCTCAGTCAGCACATTTTTTTATTTTGCATTTGAAAAGGGAGAGAGTGTGTTAATGACTAGCAGTGTTTGTGTGTATGTCTGTGAATGTGTTTGTGTGTGTGT
The DNA here is from genome assembly GCF_034236695.1 of Oncorhynchus nerka. NCBI lineage: Eukaryota > Metazoa > Chordata > Actinopteri > Salmoniformes > Salmonidae > Oncorhynchus > Oncorhynchus nerka. The sequence goes on along the minus strand of NC_088402.1, from coordinate 69,793,601 downwards.
GTGCAGCAGTGTGTGTGTGTGCAGCAGCAGCCCTTTTTATTTCTACCCACGTATAGTAGATCGTTCTAGCACGTCTCCCTCAGTAGCATCAGTAATATGCAAATTAACACACAGAGGTGTGGCAAAGTTGATAAAAACATTTTCCCCCAAATGATGAAACTGCTGCTGCCCACACTCCTCATTGTACATGATTACCATAACATGTAATCTCCTCCTCACCTCATCTCCTGGACCCACGTTGCAGTGTGATTGTGACTGGTTGTGTATAATTCCTAGGGTCACCCACCCTCAACTAGACCATTAATTACACCTATCTGTTCAGTCTGAGTTACACCACATAACCAAAAGTATGCGGACACCTGCTCGTCGAACGTCTCATTAAAAAAATTATATGGGCATTAATATGGAGTTTCCCCCCTTTGCTGCTATAACAACCTCCACTAGACGTTGGAACATTACTGCGGGGACTTGCTTACATTCAGCCACAAGAGCATTAGTGAGGTCGGGCATTGATGTTGGGGGATTAGGCCTGGTTTGCAGTCGACGTTCCAATTCATCCCAAATCTGTTCGATTGGGTTGAGGTCAGGGCTATATGCAGGACAGTCAAATTCTTCCACACTGATCGACAAACTATTTCTCTATGGATCTCGCTTTGTGCACAGGGGCATTGTCATTTGGGCCTCCCCCAAACTGTTTCCACTAAGTTGGAGGCTCAGAATTGTCTAGAAAGTCATTGTATGCTGTGGTATTAAGATTTCCCTTCACTGGAACTAAGGGGCCTAGTCCGAACCATGAAAAACAGCTCCAGAGCATTATCCCTCTTCCACCAAACTTTACAGTTGGACCTATGCATTGGGGCAGGTAGCGTCTCCTGGCATACGCCAAATCCAGATTCGTCCATCGGACTACCAGATGGTGAAGCGTGAATTATCGTTCCAGAGAACGCGTTTCCACTGCTCCAGAGTCCAATGGCGGTGAACACCACTCCAGCCGACGCTTGGCATTGCACATGGTGATCTTAGGCTTGTGTGCGGCTGCTCAGTCATGGAAATCTATTTCATGAAGCTCCCGAAGAAAAAATTATCATGCTGATATTGCTTCCAGAGGCAGTTTTGAACTCAGTAGTGAGTGTTGCAACTGAGGACAGACTTCAGCACTTGGCGGTCCTGTTCTGTGAGCTTGTGTGACCTACCACTTCGTGGCTGAGCTGTTGTTGCTCCTAGACGTTTCCACTTCACAATAACAGAGCTTACCGATGACCGGGGCAGCTCTAGTAGGGCAGAAATTTGACAAACTGACTTGTCGGATAGGTGCCATGATATGACGGTGCCACATTGAAAGTAACTGAGCTCTTCAGTAAGGTCATTCAGCTGCCAGTGTTTGTCTATGGAGATTGCATGACTGGGTGCTCAATTTTACACACTTATCAGCAACGGGTGTGACTGAAATAGCCAAATCAATTAATTTGAAAGGTTGTCCACATACTTTTGAATATATGGTGTATCTGGTTTGTAGTCCAAGATTCTGTAACATCAGGGTGATGTTGAATTAGTGCAGGTCATCATTTAATATGATTATGGTAATTTGAAGGAACCACACAACCATGTTATTGCCGCTAATTTGAACCTATGTTGGAGAGATACCTAAGCTGCTATTGGTCAATATCTGGTAGTGCTAGTCTTTCTCTTGGGAGAGAGGGTTGTTTTAAGACATTCTGGCATTGATGGAAATCTATAGACAAGTTAAATTTGACTCGGTGCTTACGAGGAACAGGCTGAACATTAAAGGGATGGGCTGGGCAGGCCAAGCACTAGGACTACACTCTTAGAAAAAAGGGTTCCAAAAGGGTTCTTCAGCTGTCCCCATAAGATAACCCTTTTTGGTTCCAGGTAGAACTTCAAATGATTATCCTATGGGGACAGCCCAAAAAAAACTTTTAGGTTCTAGATAAGCACCTTTTTTTTCTAAGTGTGTATAGAGAGGAGCCAGACAGACAGACAGTGGAGGGGGACTTCCACTCCTGTGAGCATTCACCTCACTCTGCAGGACACACATCAGCCTCAGATTCAACTTCAAAGCTCTAATTACCCAGAAACACAGCTCCCTCCATGTCTAGCATATCTATCTATCAGACAAGTAGATGACGACATTGATCCTGGTTTCTGTAGTGTTAATTCACCATGATCACACTGATGGTCCTGAGTTACTGTGCATCCATTAAACCAGCAGGTGGGGTGTTCATTTCCTCACAATATTCAGGAAGGCAGGTCATCTTTACTACAGTTGATGATGAGTCCTACAAAAGCACGGGAGACTAACCCACCAGCCCTTACGTGATCCACAGTCAAGCCTGATGTATTTCTGGATGCTGACATGATGAGAGAACATTGTGGCTCTTTTGGGGCTATATTTCTTGTCCTGTGGACTGAACTATTTTAACCCCTTAAGTTAAGGATGTTTGGGAGACTCAAAGCAAACCTTTTGGGAAAAAAATCTAACAATGATGACGCAAAGCCCATAAAAAGGCACTTTTAGGCCAAATATACAATTGAGTTGGAAGTTTACATACACCTTAGCCAAATACATTTAAACTCAGTTTTTCACTATTCCTGACATTTAATCCTAGTAGAAAGGTATTGTATCGTATCTTTTCCATATGTATTACATTCCCTAAATCCCGTAACCACATTTCAAAAGGTAGGTACAGTCTCCAATTTCCAAAATTGCAATATGAGCCTTTTTGGCTAATAGAGTACAAAGAGAGACAGCCTTCCCTTCCTGGTTATTCCCATCAACTGTACCAAACAGAGCGATCAATGGGTCTGGGGATAGAACTCTATCAAAGGCTTTAGATAAGTAATCAAAAATGAGAGCCCAGTAAGCATGTAACTTAGGACATGTCCAGAATAAGTGGGTCAACGTCCCCTCATCCTGCTTGCACCTCTCACACAGTGGTGAGGTGTCCGGGAATATTTTATGCAGTTTTACTTTTGAGTAATGTAACCTGTGTATCACCTTAAACTGTACAGGGTTGTGTCTGGCATTCACTGAACTGTGGTTTATACTCCTGAGAGCTTCTACCCAGTCCTCATCTGAGATTTCTGAACCAAGTTCTTGTTCCCAAGCCCTTGTAATGGTGTCTGTGGATACCTCTATGTGGGCCTGTAGCACATCATACAGTCTAGAGACTGACCCTTTTGAATGGGGTTTGACAAGGATCAAGCTATCTAATGTAGGATTATTTGGCTTCATGCCATACTGTGGGATATGTGTCCTTAAGAAATTCCTGATTTGGAGGTATCTGAAAAAATGTGTTGTTGGCATGTTGAACTTTCCCTGTAATTGTTGAAATTAAGCTAACTGACAATCTATGTATAGATGACCAATTGTTGTGAGCCCCTTCTCCCTCCACTGTGAAAACATCCAATGCAGGGTGGAAAGCATGATTCAGGCAAATTGGGCTGTCAATGTAAACAGTGGGTATGTTAAGAAAATACCTCATCTGTTTCCAGATCCTAAGCGTATGACAAATGACTGGATTAGAGTCATAAGTGTCTTTTTTCACATATGATGGACTATTAACAAGTGCAGGGAGTGAGGAACGTTGACAGGAGGCCTGCTCAATCAAAAGCCATGCAGGCATATCCTTCTGTCTCATCACAGGTAAAGTTTCCCTCCAGAAAGACACAATGTTCAGATTAGCAGCCCAATAATACAGTTTGAAGTCAGGAAGGCCAAAGCCCCCCTCTATCTTGTACTTGCATAACTGCTTCTTTGAAATTCTGGCTGCCTTGTTATCCCATAAAAATGGAGTTACTATTGAATCCAGTTTCTTAAAATAGCTTTGTGGTATGAAATTGGGTAGACATTGGAAGAGGTAAAGAAACCTGGGTAGGACAACCATTTTAATAGCGTTTATACGACCAACCAAGGAAATAGGCAGAGTTTTCCAAAAATCTATATTTTGTTTAAGCTGATATATTTTCATGTCCAAATTCGCTTTCAATAGCTGATCAAGGTCTCTTGTCACTACAATGCCGAGGCTTGTGAACTTGTCCCTCACTGTTCTAAATGGGGTAGATTGCAGAAATTGCATATCCACAGGCCGTGATATTGGCATCCACTCACTTTTTTGCCAGTTTATCTTGTAGCCAGAGAAGGAGCCGAATGTGTTTATCAAGTTAAGTAAGGGTGGAATAGAAGTTTTAGGCTTGGACAAAAACAAAAGAACATTGTCTGCATATAGGGACATTTTGTGCTGTGTGTCTTATTTTAACAGAAGCTATATCGGCACATGCCCGAATGCGAGTAGCAAGGGGTTCCATGGCTATAGCGAAGAGAGCAGGTGAAATAGGGCACCCCTGTCGGCACCCCTTGAACAGGCGGAGTGACTGCGACATTTCCTGATTGGTTACCACGGACGCCATTGCGTGTGCATAAATAATTCTTATCTAATTAATAACTTCCTACCAAACCCGAAATGCTCCAGAACCGACATCATATACTTCCACTCATTCCGATCAAACGCCTTCTCTGCATCAAGAACTATTACCACTGCCTCAACTTTATGATCATGATACATTATGTTGAAAAGACGTCTCAAATTGTAGTATATATGTCGGCCCGGGATAAAACCTGTCTTTTCAGGGTGTATGATGTCGGAAATATATTTTTCCAATATCTTTGTCAACACCTTGTTTTCTATGGGGAGTAACGACACAGGGCGATAAGACGACATCTCCATGGAATCTCTATCTTTTTTTCAAGATCAGTGCTATTGTAGCATCATACAGTGTTTGCGGGAGTTTTGCATTTTCTTTGGATTGTTTAAACATTCACAACATAAGTGGAGACTGGCGCAGTCTTCTTATAGAATTCTATTACATATCCATCGGGCCCAGGGGCCTTGCTGTTTGGAAATTGTGCTATCGCTGTGTTAATTTCCTCTAAAGTTATCCTGGCATCAAGTGCAGCAGCTGCCCCCCTGTCTAGTTTAGGAAGTTCACATTCACATAGCGTTCCATAGTTTATGGATCAGTAGCATCGCATTTTGATTGGTATAGCTCTGAGTAAAACTGCGCAAAGCATTTATTAATATCCTGCGGATCTGTTACTATTTTACCCTTCTTGTCTTTTATTTTGTGAATAGCTCTAGATGCCTGTACATGCCTTAGCTGTCTTGCTAATAATTTATGTGGTTTGTCACCCAGTTCAAAATAACTTTATTGCGTTCTAGCAAGTAAAGAGCCCACCCGTTTCGAAAGGATGGTATTGTATTCATATTTTAACTTTGTGATCTTCTCAAGGACTGTATACGAGGAATTCGTCCTAAAAACGTTCTCCTGTTCCCCTAACTCTTTCAATTTCTCTCAGCCTAGTATTGGCACGTTTCTTCCTCTCTGATGTATAAGAAACAATGTAACCTCTAATCACAGCCTTTAGAGATTCCCAAAGGGTGGAGTCGTCAACATCCCCCGTGTCGTTAGTTCCGAGGAAAAAGGCAATCTGCTCCTTCAAATACTGACAAAAAGCCTCATCTTTCAACAGGTATGCGTCTAAGCACCACGGTCGCCGACCTGTTGACATATTGTCGAGTTTCAGCACCACGGACAGAGGAGAGTAGTCCGCAATTAGATTAGGGTGATAGGTAACCGACTCAGCTGCTGAAATTAGTTTGGAGTCCAACAAAAAAATGGTCAATTCTGGAATACGATTTATGAATTGATGAAAAGAAAGAATAATCCCTGTCTGTTGGGTGCGTCAGTCTCCAAATATCGACAATGTTAAGGTTTGTCATCAATGTATTTAGACAGACACTGGCATTTGATTGTTGAAGTGACCTTGATAGCTGTTTATCTAAAAGAGGATCTAACGTACAGTTAAAGTCACCTCCCACAATAACACTTGTATCCAAGATATTTGGTATGGCCTTAACTAGTTGCTCCTACCCTCTACTTTTTTGAAAATTTTGTTAAAAATCGCGCAACATTTCAGCGCCCTGCTACTCATGCCAGGAATATAGTACGTTCATATGGTTAGAATGTGTGTATAGGAAACCCTCGGACGTTTTTAAAACTGGTTAAATCACGACTGTGGCTATTACATAACGTGCGTTACATCGGAAAGCGCAGGAAAACCTGATCACAGAAAATGGAAATAAATATCCTTGCGCCACTTCCAGCAATTGTTAACAGTGAGCAGAATTAGATAAGACCGAGCATTCAACTCCCACAGCATCCCCATGCAGTCGAGTATCTTGTGAATTTAATCCTCTTTGATTCTTGGTTGAACCGAAGAGGGCACGACGTACCTCCGGTCTCCGCCCAGATCATTCCGGAAGAGCTCTCTCCTGAAATTTTTTCCAAGACGACAGCTAATGATATGTACATCGCCTACGTTTGATTTTTATCGCTTATTAACGTTTACTAATACCTAAAGTAGCATTACAAACGTATTTCGAAGTGTTTTGTGAAAGTTTATCGTCTACTTTTTGAATTTTAAAAAATGACGTTACGTTGTGAAATCGCTGTTTTTTTCGTTTATCACACAGTCTACATATAACGATATCTTGGCTTTATATGGCCCGATTTAATCGAAATAAAGACCCAATAGTGTTTATGGGACATCTAGGAGTGCCAACAAAGAAGATGGTGAAAGGTAATGACTGTTTTCTATTTTATTGTGCGGTTTGTGTAACGCCGAAATGCTAATTATTTTGTTTACGTCCCCTGCTGTGCTTTTCTGTTGTAGTGTATTGGTGCATGCTATCAGATAATAGCTTCTCATGCTGTCGCCGAAAAGCATTTTAAAAATCTGACTTGTTGCCTGGATTCACAACGAGTGTAGCTTTAATTTGATACCCTGCATGTGTATTTTAATGAACTTTTGAGTTTTAACTAATACTATTAGCATTTAGCGTAGCGCATTTGCATTTCCAGAGCTCTAGTTGGGACGCAAGCGTCCCAGGTAGAGGTAAGAGGTTAAATACCCTTTGAAAAAAATAATGGATCATCGATGTTGGGTCCATATAAATTGACCAAGGTTATTGGTTTCGAATTCAGTGTACCAGTCACAATAATATACCGACCATTAGGATCTGAAATCGAGGATGAGTAAACAAAAGGAATGTTTTTCCTTATCAGGATTGCTACCCCTCTCGCTTTTGCATCAAAGTTAGACTGGTATATCTGACCGATCCAGCCGACTCGTAGCTTGGCCTGAGCGGAGCGTTTAATATGAGTTTCTTGAAGAAGCACTATGTCAGCACCCAGTGACTTAAGATGAGAAAAAACCTTAGCTCGTTTCACAACATGCCCTAAGCCATTACGGTTCCAGCTGACTATCTTTATTCCACCTGGTCTACTCTGTACTCTGTCACTATGTGGCATTTCTTATTTTAGAGCAAATTGTTGCTGTCATACAAAACCCAGTAGAAAAACACCCGCCGTGCGGGAGCTTGTCATGCCACCTGTATTAATAAACATGAACATAAAACACAGACCCCATCCCCCCTCCCGTCCCTTTATTGAGTGACTTCCCCAAACTAAGCACTCCTTGGCTAACACACAAACCTTAGGGTGTCTAGACATACAGCTTGAACTAACTCGTCTATAGATGCTCTGCATATAAACTAATATTAAATAACACTTAACTCTCAAGTTAGGGGGTGAGTGGCGCTAATACATGATATGCTAAACAATGCTATATTAGCCACAACATCTCACCTATCATATAAGTCCCAATTTCTGATCGAAAAGACATAGGCCGGAAATTCAAACACATTCCTGGCCTGTATTTGGCCATTAAGCCGGCTGACACAGCCGTTCTGTATCCTCAGCCAGGGAGCTTGCTTGTCAAGAACAGTTCGGCCTATTTTGGGTTGTCAAACGTACGTGTTGATCCCTCGACTGTCACCTTAAACCGGGCTGGGAAGAGGAATCCATATCGGATGTTGGCCGCCCTGCATTTGTTGCGTACCTCATCATACTCTTTCCATTGGTTCCTCACCTCCTAGGTAAGATCTGGGTAGAAAGACACCCTGGCTCCGTTGTAGTTAAGGGGGAACTTTTGCCTAGCCACAAGGTTGGCTGATATCTCAAAGAGTATGAGATCCCTGGTCTGGGGATAGTGCAGCCATACAAAGAATGGCCTTGGTGGCCCGCCCTTGGCCGGCTTCGTTGCCTGAGATCTGTGTGCGCGGTGGATCAGGATGGCCGTTTTGAAGTGTTCATTCCCCAGCAATGCCAGTATCAGCTCTGAGACAAATTCAGTGGGTTTCCCTTTCTCAGTGTCCTCCTGGATCCCACATATTCAGATGTTCTGGCGTCTTGAATGCGACTCGAACATTTCCAGTCGGGCTTTCAGGGTTTTGTTGTCATTTTTTAACGTTGCGCACTGTTTCTCTATGTCATTTAACATCATTTACATTTAAGTCATTTAGCAGACGCTCTTATCCAGAGCGACTTACAAATTGGTGCGTTCACCTTAAGACATCCAGTGGAACAGCCACTTTACAATAGTGCATCTAAATCTTTTAAGGGGGGGGGTTGAGAAGGATTACTTTATCCTATCCTAGGTATTCCTGAAAGAGGTGGGGTTTCAGGTGTCTCCGGAAGGTGGTGATTGACTCCGCTGTCCTGGCGTCGTGAGGGAGTTTGTTCCACCATTGGGGGGCCAGAGCAGCGAACAGTTTTGACTGGGCTGCGCGGGAACTGTACTTCCTCAGTGGTAGGGAGGCGAGCAGGCCAGAGGTGGATGAACGCAGTGCCCTTGTTTGGGTGTAGGGCCTGATCAGAGCCTGGAGGTACTGAGGTGCCGTTCCCCTCACAGCTCCGTAGGCAAGCACCATGGTCTTGTAGCGGATGCGAGCTTCAACTGGAAGCCAGTGGGAGAGCGGAGGAGCGGGGTGACGTGAGAGAACTTGGGAAGGTTGAACACCAGACGGGCTGCGGCGTTCTGGATGAGTTGTAGGGGTTTAATGGCACAGGCAGGGAGCCCAGCCAACAGCGAGTTGCAGTAATCCAGACGGGAGATGACAAGTGCCTGGATTAGGACCTGCGCTGCTTCCTGTGTGAGGCAGGGTCGTACTCTGCGGATGTTGTAGAGCATGAACCTACAAGAACGGGCCACCGCCTTGATGTTAGTTGAGAACGACAGGGTGTTGTCCAGGATCACGCCAAGGTTCTTAGCGCTCTGGGAGGAGGACACAATGGAGTTGTCAACCGTGATGGCGAGATCATGGAACGGGCAGTCCTTCCCGGGAGGAAGAGCAGCTCCGTCTTGCCGAGGTTCAGCTTGAGGTGGTGATCCGTCATCCACACTGATATGTCTGCCAGACATGCAGAGATGCGATTCGCCACCTGGTCATCAGAAGGGGGAAAGGAGAATATTAATTGTGTGTCGTCTGCATAGCAATGATAGGAGAGACCATGTGAGGTTATGACAGAGCCAAGTGACTTGGTGTATAGCGAGAATAGGAGAGGGCCTAGAACAGAGCCCTGGGGGACGCCAGTGGTGAGAGCGCGTGGTGAGGAGACAGATTCTCGCCACGCCACCTGGTAGGAGCGACCTGTCAGGTAGGACGCAATCCAAGCGTGGGCCGCGCCGGAGATGCCCAACTCGGAGAGGGTGGAGAGGAGGATCTGATGGTTCACAGTATCGAAGGCAGCCGATAGATGTCCTGTAGCCTGGCCACGTGATCGACTGTCGTCTGCTCAACCTCATGCGCCCTTCCCTTAGTTGCCTTCACAGTTTCGGCCAAAGTCCCAATACTCTTTGAGATATCAGCCAACCTTGTGTCCACCTTCTTGCTTAGTGAGTTTATGGCAGCCAGTATGTCACTTTGAGTGGGATCTGTGGGGAACTCTTTCATCACATTCCCAGTGGGTCAGAAGTTTACATACACTCAGTTAGTATTTGGTAGCATTGCCTTTGAAATTGGTTCGTTGTCTATCTTATTCAAATTATCTTGTTTAGCTCCCCCTTTTTTGGTGCCTTTTCCCTTTGTCATATTTGTTTGAAGTTATAGGTTGTGAGAAGTTAAGATAAATACTAATTTGTTTCGAAATAGAGCAGAGCTCTAGCAAAGCACGTCTACTCCATAGCACGCTCTCTAGCGCCCCCCAGAATGATTTATTTCAACTTTTATTTCTTTCATCACATTCCCAGTGGGTCAGAAGTTTACATACACTCAGTTAGTATTTGGCAGCATTGCCTTTGAAATTGGTTCGTTGTCTATCTCATTCAAATTATCTTGTTTAGCTCCCCCTTTTTTGGTGCCTTTTCCCTTTGTCATATTTGTTTGAAGTTATAGGTTGTGAGAGGTCAAGATAAATACTAATTTGTTTCGAAATAGAGCAGAGCTCTAGCAAAGCACGTCTACTCCATAGCGCCCCCAGAATGATTTATTTCAACTTTTATTTCTTTCATCACATTCCCAGTGGGTCGCTCTCTATTGCCTTTGAAATTGGCGCCCCCAGCTCCCCTTTTTGGTGCCTTTTCCCTTTGTCAATTTGTTTGAAGTTTATTTCAAGATAAATACTTTAGAAAGAGCAGAGCTTCTTTCATCACATTCCCAGTGGGTCAGAAGTTTACATACACTCAGTTAGTATTTGGTAGCATTGCCTTTAAATTGTTTAACTTGGGCCAAACATTTCGAGCAGCCTTCCACAAGCTTCCCACAATAAGTTGGGGGAATTTTGGCCCGTTCCTCCTGACAGAGCTGGTGTTTTCTATAGGATTGAGGTCAGGACTTTGTGATGGCAACTCCAATACCTTGACTTTGTTGTCCTTAAGCCATTTTGCCACAACTTTGGAAGTATGCTTGGGGTCATTGTCCATTTGGAAGACCCATTTGCGACCAAGCTTTAACTTCCCGACTGATGTCTTGAGATGTTGCTTCAATATATCCACATAATTTCCCCACCTCATGATGCCATCTATGTTGTGAAGTGCACCAGTCCCTCCTGCAGCAACGCATCCTCACAACATGATGCTGCCACCTCTGTGCTTCACGGTTGCGATGGTGTTCTTCGGCTTACAAGCCTCCCCCTTTTTCCACCAAACATAACAATGGTCATTATGGCCAAACAGTTATATTATTGTTTCATCAGACCAGAGGACATTTCTCCAAAAAGTGCGATCTTTGTCCCCATGTGCAGTTACAAACTGTAGTCTGGCTTTTTTTAATGGAGGTTTTGGAGCAGTGGCTTCTTCCTTGCTGAGCGGCCTTTCAGGTTATGTCGATATAGGACTCGTTTTACTGTGGATATAGATACTTTTGTACCTGTTTCCTCCAGCATCTTCACAAGGTCCTTTGCTGTTGTTCTGGGATCTATTTTCACTTTTCGCATCAAAGTACGTTCATCTCTAGGAGACAGAACGCGTCTCCTTCCTGAGCAGAATGACGACTGCGTGGTCCCATGGTGTTTATACTTGCGTACTATTGTTTGTACAGATGAACATGGTACCTTCAGGCGTTTGGAAATTGCTCCCAAGGATGAACCAGACTTGTGAAGGTATACAGTTTTTTTTCTGAGGTCTTGGCTGATTTCTTTTGATTTTCCCATGATGTCAAGCAAAGAGGCACTGATTTTGAAGGTAGGCCTTGAAATACATCCACAGGTACACCTCCAATTGACTCAAATTATACCAATTAGCCTATCAGAAGCATCTAAAGCCATGACATAACTTTCTGGAATTTTCCATGCTGTTTAAAGGCACAGTCAACTTAGTGTATGTAAACCTCTGACCCACTGGAATTGTGATACAGTGAATTATAAGTGAAATAATCTGTCTGTTAACAATTGTTGGAAAAATTACTTGTGTCATGCACAAAGTAGATGTCCTAACAGACTTGCCAAAACTGTAGTTTGTGAAGAAGTTACAGGTCTGTGAGAGCCAGAAATCTTGATTGTTTGTAGGTGACCAAATACTTATTTTCCACCATAATTTTGTCTGTCATAGTTGAAGTGTACCTATGATGAAAATTACACTTAAAAAGATGAGAGAACTTGCACAATTGGTGGCTGACTAAATACTTTTTTGCCCCACTGTATGCTGAGAACTTGTTGGCTGCTTTTCCTTCCCTCCGCGGTCCAGTTTATCCCAAACCATCTCAATTGGGTTGAGGTCGGGTGATTGTGGAGGCCAGGTCACCTGATGCAGCACTCCATCATTCTCCTTGGTCAAATAGCTCTTACACAGCCTGGAGGTGTTTTGGGTCACTGTTGAAAAACAAATTATAGTCCCACTAACCACAAACCAGATGGGATATCGCCGCAGAATGCTTTGGTAGACATGCTGGTTAAGTGTGCCTTCAATTGTAAATAAATCACTGACTGTGTCACCAGCAAAGTACCCCCACACCATCATACCTCTTCCTCCATGCTTGACGGTGGGAACCACAAATGAAGAGATCATCCGTTCACTTACTCTGCATCTCACAAAGCCATGGCGGTTGGAACCAAAAATCTCAAATTTGGACTCATCAGACAAAAGGACAGATATCCACCGGTCTAATGTCCATTGCTCATGTTTCTTGGCCAAGCAAGTCTCTTCTTCTTATTGGTGTCCTTTAGTAGTGGTTTCTTTGCAGTAATTCAACCATGAATGCCTGATTCACGCAGTCTCCTCTGAACAGTTGATATTGAGACATGTCTGTTACTTGAAATCTGTGAAGCATTTATATCCTCTGCAGCAGAGGTAACTCTGGGTCTTCCCTTCCTGTGGCGGTCCTCATGAGAGCCAGTTTCATCATTGCGCTTGATGGTTTTTGCGACTGCACTTGAAGAAACGTTCAAAGTTCTTGAAATTTTCTGGATTTACTGACCTTCATGTCTTAAATGATGGACTGTCATTTCTCTTTGCTTATTTGAGCTGTTCTTGCCACAGTATGGACTTGGTCTTTTACCAAACAGGGCTATCTTCTGTATAACCTGTATAATCTCTCAACGTGATCAAGACAAATGAGATGATTGTGGACTACAGAAAAGAGGACCGAGCATGCCCCCATTCTCATCGACGGGGCTGCAGTGGCACAGGTTGAGAGCTTCAAGTTCGTTGGTGTCCACATCACCAACAAACTAACATGGTCCAAGCACACCAAGACAGTCGTGAAGAGGGCATGACATAACCTATTCCCCCTCAGGAGACTGAAAAGATTTGGCATGGGTCCTCAGATCCTCAAAAGGTTCTACAGCTGCACCATCGAGAGCATCCTGACTGGTTGCATCACTGCCTGGTATGGCAGCTGCTCGGCCTCCGACCACAAGGCACTACAGAGGGCAGTGCGAACGGCCCAGTACATCACTGAGTCCAAGCTTCCTACCATCCAGGACCTCTATACCAGGCGGTGTCAGAGGAAGGCCCTAAAAATTATGAAAGACTCAAGCCACCCTAGTCATAGTCTGTTCTTTCTGCTACCGCATGGCAAGCAGTACCGGAGTGCCAAGTCTAGGTCCAATAGGCTTCTAAATAGCTTCTACCCCCAAGCCATAAGCCTCCTGAACATCTAGTCAAATGGCTACCCAGACTATTTGCATCCCTCCCCCTCTTTGCACCACTGCTACTCTCTGTTGTCATCTATGCATAGTCACTTTAATAACTCTACCTACATGTACATACTACCTCAACTAACCGGTGCCCCCGCACATTGACTCTGTCTCGGTACCCCCTTGTATATAGTCTCGCTATTGTTATTTCACTTTTTATTTCACTACTTTTATCTCTAATTCTTATCCATATTTTTTTTTAACTGCATTGTTGGTTAGGGGCTCTAAGTAAGCATTTCACTGTAAGGTCTACACCTGTTGTATTCGGAGCATGTGACTAATACGATTTGAATGAGTAGCTGTGTCCAAACTCTCGACTGGTACTGTATGTATATGTGTATAATTTATTTATCTCAGAAAAATTGGGGGGCCAAGTAAAACCAGTTGGGGAACCCTGTAGTACAATATTATTCAGAGACCAGACATAACACCAACGCTTTACTTTACATGACACCTGCCGTCAATAAACTGCTTGTTTCATGTACTTAACAGTAAAACAGCAAAAGTTTGTCTAGCAAAGTGACTCAGTTTCTACTGTGGTCAGAGAGTATCATTAAGTGTCACTTTCTCCTCCGTGACTGTCCTCCAGTGTCGATGACATTGGCATTGCCCAGCCAGAGGTCCTTGTCAGCTGTGATCCCTCCCCCACTCTGATGTCCTGTGGGAATATAATGACCATATGTTATGGGAACAGAGAAAGCTCACTATTAGCATACTAAACATTAAGTACATAAATAATGTAGAGATTACACTTCATCTTTCAAGGCTACATCAGTCATAAGGAGAGATCAGCACTTTTTGGTGCCAGTGTGCCTTTGTCCTGTGAAAGCTTTGATCATGGATCAGGGTATGTAAATTCTGACCACATGTTGAGTGCCAGGCTCAATAAGTGGAACAAAGTGGCCAGGCACAATCAATAGTGGTGTCCAAGTCCAATGGATAAAACTCCAGGAAAAGAGTTACAGTACATCGATCTCCGCTCACCTTTTGTCACCTCCCTTTATTGAGGCTTGAAACTTTGTACAACAATGTGATATAATAAACTGAGTAGCAGAAGGACAAGAGGACTTTCAAGGAGCAGAGAGAGGCTCAAGTCAATACAGAACAAGAGCAGCATAAACTTGGCCGGGAATAACTTAGTGAGTAGGCATAGCAAGAGAGACTGCACAGGCCTGATTCTCCATCCTCCACTTACATTTTAGCAAACACTCTTATACAGAGCGATTAGGGTTAATTGCTTTTCTCAAGGGCACATCGACAGATTTTTCACCTAGTCGGGTCAGAGATTTGAACCAGCAACCTTCTGGTTAATGGCCCAACGTTCTTAACCGCCAAGGCTACCTGTCGCCCATCATCATCATGACTCCCCCCACAGAGCCTTCCTCTGTGGTCTGGCATGCTATGCAGTCTGCACTCCTCCTCCTGCTCCATCCCTGTCCCATCCACTGTATCCTCCTCCTTCACCTTATTCCCCTGTGGAGCTCCAGCTGGTAACAGATGAGCCTCTCCTGACCTGTCTGCCTCCCAGGACCTGAGCACCTGACCCTTGCCCCGTCACTGTCAAGCCTGGCCCCTGGAGAGGAGACTCTGTCCAAATCGACTAACTGAACCATACATCCTCATCTCACCCTGGGTAACATGCATCAGTAGTAAGGGGAACAAGGAAGGATTCAGCAGAAATAAGGACATGTTAGTCTTCAATTTGATCAAAGTTAAATGTGATCAAAAGATGAATGTAGACAGGGGGGGGGGAGTGAGAGCGAAAGAGAGGGTTGAGAGAACAGACTGGTAATGGTAATAGAGAAAGAGAAGTAGACAGGAATAAACAGACAAGGAGAGGCATAGACGAAAGGAAGAATGTGAGAAAAGGTCACTTTGAAAGAGAAAACAAAAGAGACAGAAAATGTACTGAGAAGAGACCGTTGAAAATGTACTGAGAAGAGACCGTTGAAAATGTACTGAGAAGCAGTGGTTTGAACCCAAATTATTTCCCAATTGTTTCGTTGTAAACAGAATCACTATTTTGGGGGGTTTCGTTCCACTGTTCCAACCAACAAAATAACGTTCTGAAAAAAGTAAAAGTTTATTTAATTCCTTTTTTAACCTGTGATATCAACCGTTTAAAAAACAACAACATTTAGCTCACTAAATTACTTCCCCAATCAGTGCGCATAGAGCAGGCAAGCTAGTTGCTTACATGCGTGATGGACAGACAAGTGGTAACTATGGCGCAAAACGAGATTTACATTTTGCAGGTGTGGAGAGCGCGAGAGAGGATTGAGGAGGCTTGAAGCGCTGGGCATTTTATGCCATGTATTATATGAATTAGGTCCACAGAATTATACATAGGAGGAGCAGCTTCTATGGAGGAATTTGAAAGCCCGTTGAGCTAGCTAGCTAACAAGCTTGTGTGTGCAGAGTGGCATCGGAATTAAAAACACTTACCTTTATGTAGTTAATAAATCCAACGTGAAGCGTGATAGGGGGGGGCAGGTAGCCTAAACACTTACAGGAACAAGATTTTCAATTTGACAGAGTGAGGGCTTTGCATAGGCGCTTTGTTGCGTTGTTGTGGGACTAGAAAAAAATGCCTGGAACGTAAAATAACGTTATTAACCGATTCCCATGCCTTTAAAATAGCAGTTGTGCTAGGTTCCATTTCTGTTCCCTGAAAACCTGAAAATAACATTTATGTTCAGTTCCCTGAACCAGTTCCTACTCCTGCTGAGAAGAAAGAGAGACAGTATGAAATGTACTGAGAGAGAGACAGAGGGCAAATCGAGAAGGAAAGAGACAGAGACAGGATGAACAGCATAAAGGATGCAGGATGAATGAATGGGTGAGCAGTGAGTGATAAGCCGAGGGCCCTGTCCACAGTCCTGTCAACTGGTGATGTATAGACATCTTATCTCAGAGGACCAAACACATGATCAAAAACACGAAGACAATGGGTCAATACGTCTCATGGCCTGGACATGAATAGCAAATAAGGGGTTGTCAGTGACAGTGTCTGCCTTTCCTTAGCCATGGTTTGTGATGCTTGCCTTGTGGTGGAAGTTTTGCTCTCGCTCCAGTGACTATGATGCATGTTATATCTATGAAAGCATGACACCATTGAGAAAAAACTGGAATGAAATGTCTTGAGGTCAACTGTGATGGAATGGTTTAACGTTCAATATAGCCCAGGCTGTCACTGCTTTTTAGACTTAGTGACAGTGTTCATGTACTAATTCACGCTGCGTCATATTAATTGCTGGGTGATCCTCTATAGTGAAATGTTTTGTCACCGCCTTTGGCAGTATTGTTGTAGCAATACAGGCCAAAACATTCATATTGGCTTACAATAGACACTGCTGCTGCACCGAGGTGGCATTGCAAACGCAGTGGAGCCTCATCCGATTGTCATGGAGACAAGGGCTGATTGAAGCTAGGCCATGGATGAGGACATAGGCAGAAGGAGAGAGAGGGATGATGGAGAAAGAGACTTGTGCTCTAGCCTCGAAGAGAGACAGAGATGCATCACACTGCATACAGAGAGAACACACCACACTTCTCTCACCCACCAACTTTACTCAGCTGATCATTCCAGACATCCATTCATTTAAAAGTGCAGAATAGATTTCCTTTCATCAGATGAGCTAGTGTGCTGCAAATACCTCTAGGAATGTGAAAGTAAAGGGTGAACAGACAGGAGTGTTTGAAAGGCAATTAGATGGCAGACCAGCAGCACCTTGTCATCATGTCTGAGACCAAGGTGTCAATGAAGAGCATGATCAAAGATGAGCCAGCTGTCTTAATCATGTAGGAGCTTTCTGCAACAAAACGGGAGGAAGGTAACATATAACACAGCAAGAAATGGGCAGAAATCTAAGAATGATTGTGGCAGAACTACACACGCACACTAACAAATTACTCAGTCACCATCGGCAGTTTGACCTCAGATTTGGGCCCTTGCGTGCTTTGTGTTCTGAGAATTGTGTGCACCTCCCTCCATCCCCTCCCTCTTTCCTTACAAATGCAGAAGTTATATTGTGCATTACAGTAAAGATCACTGGCAAACTCCCCAGGGGCTTGATCCATAGCCGACAAACGTAGCATGGCACTGAAGTCTAAAAGGCTCCACAATGGTTCACAAAGACAAACGTTGTGTTACAAATTCCACCCTATTCCCTTTATAATGCACTACTTCTGACCAGGGCTCGTATGGAATAGACTAACGAAAGAAGATACCTACCAGTCCACAGAACAGGAGGTACCAGATGCTGGCCTCACTTCCAATCATACACAATAATTGCTGGTAGACAGATACAAGTACAAAGGGATCCCCATTAGGTACATGGTGCCACACGTACAGTAGTGTTAACTAATGCCGCAAAGCTTAATGACCTTCTTTAAACATGTTGACTGAATCACTTCACCACCAGATGGAGGAAGGAAAGGATTTTACACTCTCTCCACTATCAATGCACACACACACACTGGCTCTGACACGCATCAGATGTGGCAGGGCTTGCAAACTATCACGGATTACAAAGGGAAACCCAGCCACGAGCTGTCCATTGACACAAGCCTACCAGACGATCTAAATGTCTTCTAATTCTAGCTTTGAGGCAAGCAACACTGAACCGTGCGTGAGAGCACCAGCTGATCTGGACGACTGTGTCACACTCTCCGTATCCGATATGAGAAAAACCTTTAAACAGGTTAACATTCCCAAGGCCCCAGTTGTAACCAGACGGATTACCAGTCCATGTACTCAGAGAATGCACTGACCAGCTGGCAAGTGTGTTCACTGACATTTTCCACCTCTCCCTGACCCAGTCTGTAATACCTATATATTTCAAGCATACCACCATAGTCCCTGTGCCCAAGAACATCAAAGTAACCTGACTAAATGACTATTGCCTTGTAGCACTCACATCTGTAGCCATGTAATGCTTTGAAAGGCTGGTCAAGGCTCACAACACCTGGGGCCGTTCCCAGGTGGTGAGGGTAGACAACAATACATCTGCCACGCTGACCCTCAACACAGGGGCCCCTCAGGGGTGTGCTTAGTCCACTCCTATACCCCTTGTTCATCCAAGACTGCATGGACGCGCACGACTCCAACACAATCATTACATTTGCAGACATGATGGTGGTAAGCTGTACCAACAACGATGAGAAAGCCTTTAGGGAGGTCAGTGTGTTGCCATGACAATAATCTCTCCCTCAAAGGAGCTGATCGTGGACAACAGGAAACAGAATGTTTAGCTTGCCCCATTCAAATCTACGGGGCTGTAGAGTAGCGTGTCGAGAGCTTCAAGTTCCTCACAGTCCACATCACTAAGGATCTATCATGGTCCAAACATACCAACACAGTTGTGAAGAGGGCACGACAACACCTCTTCCCCCTCAGGGTGTTCGACAGCTTCACCATATGACCCAGTACATACTGGGCCCAAGCTCCTTTCCATCTAGGTCCTCTATACCAGGCGGTGTCAGAGGAAGCCCCCCCCCCAAAAAAACTGTCAAAGACTCCAGCCACCGAAGCCACAGACTGTTCTCTCTGCTACCGCATGGCAAGCAGTATCAATACACCAAGACTGGAATTAACAGGACCCTGAACAGCTTCTACCCCCAAGCCATAAGACTTCTAAACAAGACTGCTAAATAGCTAATCAAATGAGACTCATTTCAGAAAACTAGGAGTATATCACGGGTCATTACCTCACAGGAGAGCCATTTGAATGTAAACATATTTTTTAAATCAAATTTTGTTTTAGGGCAGAAATGCTTTCTCCAACATATGAACTTTCATGTGCCTTAATAACAAACTTGTTTTCCATCTGTAAATATGAATACAATTGTTAAATTACGAGCCTAGTTGGTTTAGCCACAGAAAAATACATTGGTCTGCCATATAGCTCTGGCTATCTACTACGATTTCAGAGCATGGGTAAGATATCGTAGCTAGATAAATTCAGGTATTACAGTTTTCTAATTTTGAAAGTCATTTTCATTTCAAGTTATGGTGTACTGTTAGATAGCTAACGTTAAGTATATTATCTTATCATTTGTATCGCAGCCATTTGCTCTGCTAGTTATAGCCTAATGTTAGCTAGCTAACATTGAACCTGGTTGGTTAGCTACCTGCAGATTCATTCAGGGTAGTAACATCATGAGTTGGGATTATGTTCATTGTTTAGCTAGCCAGCTACATGTCTTAACAAAAGACTCCACTATGCAAGTAACCATTTCGGGTGCGTTCATAAATTCAGTCTGGCCATCTACTCCGATTTCAGAGCACTCTCGTCAGTGTGCCAGAGCGCAGAATAACTGATGAATTTACGAATGCTCAACACCCGTTGAATATGGCCGGTGTCAGTAAATGCCTGCAAAAAAAGCATAATTAAATTGTTGCCAGCAGCACAGTTAGTCACCAACGCTCTGGATAACATGAAAACAGCCTAACCAGTTCTGCTAGGGTGAGTAAAATAGTCCGAGTTTGGGTGGGGGTTAAAGCTTAAAAGGGTGTGAACAATGCTGAATGGTGTAGACAAAGAGCTCTCCAGTAGGTACCAAAATATTCAAAGGCCATTTTCTCAAAAGTGAGGTTACAAGTTTGTCACAAACTCGAAGTTCCTAAAACAAAAAGGGAGACAACATGGAGATAAGGAATAACAAAATGTATTTATTAACTGAAGTAAACTAAATACAATTAACAATGGTGTGTGTAGTCAGCAGTGTAAGTGAGTGTTTGCGTGCATAAATGTGAGAATGAGGGGTGTTGAAAGGTGCCAAAGCAAACAAACAGCCACAAAAATGCCACAACCAAAATCTATAAGTGTGTCTGCATGGAGAGAGTCTCCTCAATGAATGGGGAAGAGGTGAATATATCCCGGGACACACCCGGGCCCTGGTGTGCCCCATGTCGCTGACGACCCTCCCAGTTCCGCCCGCCGACATCCTATTAAGGCAAACTAGATCAAAAAGAAATACGGCAGACAGAGTGGGAGTGTCGTCACCCACCCCCCAATAAAACCGTGCACCAACACCATACCAGTCACACAAACAAAATACTGCCATGGATCCTAGTAATTGACCCAGCCTGTGTAACAAATTGCCCCAGCCTGCATCCCAAATTCATAAGGGGGTACGTGTTCACACTTCCACCTTCCCCACCCAACCTCGTCCTCCCCAGACCTCAGCAACCTTTGCGCACAGGAAGTAACCTTTCAGAGGAAAGAAAAAAATGAGACCAGAAGAGAACAGGCAGGAGCGACAGAACAGTACAATACCAAACAAAATAAACAAATGGTCAGTCACGTAGATATTAAGGAACAGGGCCCACGAGCGAGCGCGTCAGCAACAAGCTCCAACGTAAAGAACATCTCAGGGTCCTTCTCACTACATTTTGACAACATAGGTAAGTTTCCAACAATATCAAATGAGTCCGGGGCACGACAGAGAGGAGCTACCCCTAGGTAACTCTGGGTCACCTTCCCAGGACAAACTCCCCTGAGAGCTTTCCTTCCCTAACCAACTGCAACCTCTTGTTGCAACTTGATTTTTGCATGCTCCAAATCCTGTTTAAATGCCAATTAATTGTCTTACTTTACACAATCATGCTCTAGTTGTAACAGAAGCAGTTCTATGTCTTTCAAAAGACAGACCACTAGGTCTAAAAGATGTGGTGGCCATTGTAATGAAACAGGGAGATGGCGAGTCCTCAGAAGAGGCTGCCCCAGTAGTAACTTCAAGAATACCACTCTCCATGAGATAAGCTTTCAAGATCAACCTAAAATAAGTTGATGTTTATCACTAATTTCAATCTTGTAGTGTTCAGCGATCTTCAACAGCTGTTCTTTAGTACATAATTCTAACAGTTCCTCTGATGGAAAGCAAATTAACTAGTCTACATCAGACACCATAGTCACAAGTAAATACAACAACAAAAAAATCTCGCTCTTCCCCTCTGCTGAGCACACCATACCGGACCACAACAAAAGAAATGTCAATCACACTGGGCACCACAGAAGAGAGATGAGATATATGGAGCTTCGCCAAAACCTACAATACCTCAACCCTAGTCTTCGTGCGGATTTGCGGTGGGTAATTACGCACTATAGCCCGCTGGTAAGGAAATAAACCACCCAGCACAGTGGCAGATTCCCCCAAGCCACGGATGTGCCCCCGAGACAACTGCTCAGTCCAGACACCACACAAAAACAAACAAAACAACCATGCCCAATGTATTCCAAAGTGAAGCACATCGCTAAGCCCAACAGGAGGAAAAGAAAGGCTCTGGGTCGTAAGTGTCACTACCTTACCCAAATCTCCCACTGAGGTGCACAGACGATTGTACTCACCTCCTCGGACCGATGTCCCAACAGCGAGTAGAGCAAGAGTCTCCAGCCTGGGCAGGGGCCTGGAAACAAACCAATGTGCTCTCTCCAATGCAGCACACAACCAACTATCCACCGCAGTGGCAAATTTACCAAACAAGCAAAGGTAACCAATACTGGGTCCCAAACATTATAACTCAAAAAAAGCTGTAACAAAAGATGCAAACAAAGCACCTACAGAGTTTAACATTAACTCCACGTTTACTCCCAAACACAATACCGTCAAGATCCTGGACGAGCCCCCACTTGTCACGAACCGGCTCGAAGTTCGTAACAAAAAGGGAGACAACGTGGATATAAGGAATAACAAATATATTTATTAGCTGAAGTAAACTAAACACAATTAACAATGTTGTGTGTAGTCAGCAGTGTAAGTGAGTGTTTGCGTGCATAAATGTGAGAATGAGGGGTGTTGAAAGGTGCCAAAGCAAACAAACAGCCACAAAAATGCCACAACCAAAATCTATAAGTGTGTCTGCATGGAGAGTCTCCTCAATGAATGGGGAAGAGGTGTATTTATCCCCGGACAAACCCGGGCCCTGGTGTGTCCCACGTCTCTGATGACACTCCCAGCTCCGCCCGCCGACATACTAATAAGGAAAACAAGCGCAAATAGAAAGAATACGGCAGACAGAGTGGGAGGTTCGTCACATGATCAACTTTCAAAGCAGAATTACTTTCCAATTGTTCCTCAAATATAGTGTATGATATACCATGTTGTAGCTCTGTGTGTCTGCTTTTATCCAAAGTAAAAAACACCATTTCAAATTTTGCTACATTAGACCAAATCAAGAAGGTTGGTAACAAAAGGACTACCTGCATTGACTCTTTCTTGCAATAACTATTTTGCACTGACTCTATACA
The DNA here is from genome assembly GCF_034236695.1 of Oncorhynchus nerka. Lineage (NCBI taxonomy): Eukaryota > Metazoa > Chordata > Actinopteri > Salmoniformes > Salmonidae > Oncorhynchus > Oncorhynchus nerka. The sequence goes on along the minus strand of NC_088402.1, from coordinate 69,770,799 downwards.
CACACATACTTACACCAACACACACACACGCTGCTGTTAGTCACTTTACCCCTACATATACAGTACATAGCTGCCTCAATTACCTCGCACCCCTGCACATTGACTCGGTACTGTTACTCCCTGTATATAGCAGTGGAGGCTCCTCAGAGGAAGGGGAGGACCATCCTCCACAGTGAATTTCAAACAAATAAAAATGGTAAAACATTGAAAAAATATACCAAATATATTCACGTCACCAAATAATTGATTAAAACACACTGTTTTGCAATGAAGGTCTGCAGTAGCCTCAACAGCACTCTGTAAGGGTAGCACCATGGTGTAGCCGGAGGACAGCTAGCTTCCGTCCTCCTCTTGGTACATTGACTTCAATACAAAACCTATGTTGACTAGCACGTTACTTTAGCTAATATGGAGACAACGATGTAGGCTGTGTGTAGCGGATATGACATGGTTTGGCTTGGAAAGTTTTTTTTCGCCTGGTCACATACAGCTGATGTGTTGTTCATTGAAGTCCACAAACAAAGGGAAAAGCTGAGAGGCGGAGAGTGCATAGAGGATAGAATGAATACAACATGGCTGCTATAAACAGGGGTGTTTTCATTCCACCGATTCTGTTGAAAATGTTTCTTAAACTGAAGCAAACAAAACAGATAAAAAATACCTACATTTGTCCAATAGAAACTCTTGTTTGCAATTGTTGGACTAATGATTACATCTGTAACGATTGTCTTTGGGAGAAGTAGAAGAGGACCAAAGTGCAGCGTGGTACGCATTCATAATACTTTTAATAAAGATGAATACTGAACAAAAACAACAAACCGACAAACGAACAGTTCTGCAAGGTGCAACAAAAGCACTAAACAGAAAATAACTACCCACCCCCAGGCGGCAGAAGAACCTGGAGGGAGGAGATGGAGAGACAGCCTGGTCCTCGGAGGAGGCACAGGATAGACCGGGCCGTGGAGGTGCGGCCGTGGAGGTGGTACTCGAACTAAGGGCCTGCACAACCCGTCCTGGCTGGATGGTGATTTTAACCCGGCACGTGCGGGGCGCAGGCCGCACTGGGCTGTGCAGACACACGGGAGACAGTGTGCAGAGCCGACGCAGGATATCCTGGCCCGAGGAGACGCACTGGCTGTCTGGAGAGCAGGGCTGGCACCATCCGCCCTGGCTGGATCCTCACCCTAGCCCGGCAGATGCGGGGAGCTGGGATGTAGCGCACCGGGCTAAGAACGCGTACTGGGGACACCGTGCGCTCCACCGCATAACACGGTGCCTGACCAGTACGACGCCCGCCACGGTAAGCACGGGGAGTTGGCTCAGGTCTCCAACCTGACTCTGCCACACTCCCCGTGTGCCCCCCCAAAATGTTTTTTGGGGCTGCCTCTTGGGCTCCCTTGCCAGCCGTGTTTGTGACGCCAACTCCATTCTCCGGTACCCCTCCTCACACTGTTCTAGAGAATCCCAGGTGGGCTCCGGCACTCTCCCTGGGTCAACTGACCACCTCTCTATCTCCTCCCAGGTTGTCTCATACTCCAGATAGCGCTGCTCACCTGTCCAGGAGTCCCTTTCACCACGCTGCTTGGTCCTTTGGTGGTGGGTAGTTCTTTAAAGATTGTCGTCGGGAGGAGAAGGAGAAGAGGACCAAAGTGCAGCGTGGTACGTATTCATAATATTTTTAATAAAGATGAATACTGAACAAAAACGACAAACAAACAGTTCTGCAAGGTGCAACAAAAACACTAAACAGAAAATAACTACCCACCCCCATAGTGGGAAAACAGGCTGCCTGAGTATGGTTCTCAATCAGAGACAACGATTGCCAGCTGCCTCTGATTGGGAATCATACCAGGCCAAACACATAGAATGCCCACCCCAACTCACGCCCTGACCAAACTAAAACAGAGACATAAAAAAGGAACTAAGGTCAGGACGTGACAACATCCTAGATAAGCTAGATGAAGGCAAGAGTGTGCAAGGCGGTATTGAATGTGTCAAATATTTCTCTCAACCTGTGTGCACCTACGTTGTAAACGTTCATTCATAGGCTAGGTTGTAGCAGCCTCATGATGGGTATAGGGCAAACTATGATGTTACATTGACGTGGGTGAACGGAATATGAATTACAGTCATCCAACATGCTGTAATAGAAATTAGGTCATGCTCATGATTTTATTTCTTAAAATAAACGGCACTGACCTCCACTAGTATATAGGAATGCTATTTTCTACTCCCCATATATAGCCATGTTGTTTTTACTCTTTATTTTTATTCGTTATTCACTGTGTCACTATTTCAATTATTATATATTTTTTGTAATCTTATCTATAACTCTGCATTGTCGGAAAATGACCTGTAATTAAGCACTTCATTGTTAGTCTACACCTGTTGTCTATGAAGCGTGTGACGAATACAATTTGATTTGAGTTGACACACGCACGGACAAGCACACATGCATGGAAGCATGCGAGTATAAAAGACCCCACACACATGCACACACAAACACACACACACACACACACATACAGACACAGACACACACACACACACACACACACACATGCACACACAAACACACACACACACATACATACACAGACACACACACACACAAACACACACACACACATACATACACAGACACACACACACACACACACACACACACACACATGCACACACAAACACACACACACACATACATACACAGACACACACAAACACACACACACACATACATACACAGACACAGACACACACACACATACATACACAGACACACACACACACAAACACACACACACACACACACACACATACATACACAGACACAGACACACACACACATGCACACACAAACACACACACACACATACATACACAGACACACACACACACAAACACACACACACACATGCACACACAAACACACACACACACACATACACACACAGACACAGACACACACACACACATGCACACACAAACACACACACACACATACATACATACACAGACACACACACACACACAAACACATGCTCATACAGTATCCTTGGGAAATGACAAACAGGGGATCTGCGCTCCAGCCATCTGGGGACAATGCGGCAGCAGCTACAGCAGATCCATTACAGTAACAGGGTCTGGCATGACAGGCAGGTTCAGCTGAAGGAGAGGACAGGCATTGACACCCATACTAATGAGACTACACATTAGGCAGTCAGTAACCGACCACGTACTGTAGCATGCAGGGTGCGATGACAGCAGAGACAATCACATCTCTACGAGAAAGAAAGCTATTATCTCACAATGGAATCCCCCTCGCATACCCATTCAATAAAAGCTATTTGCTCTGGTACCTCTATCAGTTCCTTGAACCACTGTACTGACACATTTCCATAGATCTACTACTGTGCTCCGAGCTTTTGTAAAAGCACGCCCCTAAACCTCATTGATGTTCACACTGATCCAGAGATCCACAGTGGATGTGTTCGATAGTGGATCCTCATAGAGCTTACGCCAGAACCTTAATGACAATATCCTGAGTGACTGGGACTGACATAACTGAATATGTCTTCATTTGGGCAGTTGAGTAATTATCAGATTGTGTGTGTGTGTGAGTGTGTGTGTGCGCGCATGTGCATGAGTGAGAAATGCAAATAGTTGAGTCAGTCAGCAACCTTCGAGAGCCCTTGAAAACCTCCAGATGAAATTCATTGCATCCCCCAACGGTTTAATAAGGCGCAGCATTGCCTTATGATGACAGACAGATGCTTTCCATGCAGGGAGGCAGCCACTGATCGCCTTGGTTCAATTATTAATGTCAACTCCCGATTCCAGTCTGTGCCTTCCCCAGGTAAAAAAAAAACATTTGAAGACCTATGCATCAGAGTCTGAGATGATTTTTATACATTTTATCACATAGCAGAAAGCCACATTGTACAATAGCTCCAGCCACAACAGGACATCCAGTTGGGGACACTTGTATGGGGTGGGTGTGTAGACGGTGCACCTTCGCACTGCCTGTGCTAACCCAAACTATCAATCTACCCCCCGGTCTCCAGTGGAGCGAGAGCCCCATTGTGCTGCCCCATTACCTGCCTGTCTTAAGGAGGGAGCAGCTGTGAATTATGCAACAGCTGTGTTTCTGTTTACAATAAAAGTGTAGTGCTTCGGTAAGCAAACAAGGACATCTAACCCCGGAGGACGGCTGGGTCTGGACTGTCTTTTCCTGCCGTAGGTAGGGATGTCAAACAGACAAAACTCACACTGACCTCAGGCTAAAGTCACAACACAAGAGGTCTGATGAGGACACATGAGGACGAGACAAGATGTTGCAAGACAGCTCAATTCGCGTGTGTGTGTGTGTGTGTGTGTGTGTGTGTGTGTGTGTGTGGTTGCTAATATTGCCGCAGTATAGAACTAGGATAGATGAGTTAGTGTATTACATCATGCTCTTCACTATAAATCCCACAGGGTACAGTCACCTCATACTAATGAATGGGGAATAGCATAATTTCTTATATTCATTTGTGGTTTTCACCTGTAAGTTATGTATTCTACAGCTTTTTCCATCCTATCTCCATACAATCTCTGTCTATGCAGTGGTGCTAAATGATAATGACTGAGCAATCCTATGAGTTGTTCAGATGAGTTGTTCAGTTGCTTGTGCGTGATTAAGTATGCCTTCTATGACTTTGCGTGATTCTTTGTGTTTCAATACTGTGTGTGTGTGTTTGCTTGTAAATTTACAATAAAGGTACAATGAATGTACAGTAGCGTATCATAAAAGTAGGGGAAACAATTATAAGCACTACTGCCATCATTAACATTATGAGTGTGAAGATAGGACCATATTTTAATGGAAATACCTCTGAATGCTTAGACTAGATAAAAGAAGGCTGGCTGTGAGCTATGCTAGGGCTGTGATTGTATATATCGGCTTAATTTGATGACCATTTCAACCTCAGGGATTAGTAAAGAAAAACACACTGTTGTTGACCAAAATTCAAACAGCCTCAAGGAAGGAGAATATCTTTTCACAAACAGAACTGTCTGTGTATGTGATCAGAGAGAGGCCTTTCATACTATTTTTCAGCTCCCAATGGGGCATTCTCACAGCATATTACAGTGATAACAACCTCAGAGATAACTGAGAGGAGAATAGAGAGAAACATTTCGGAGTATCCCCAGGGAGACTTTGTAAGTGCTACTAAATGCAAAAATCTACATGATTCATGTATTGTGTGAGTAAAATGTTTTTGTTCTTCTTCAGTGCGATAAATGTGCATATAAATATTGCAGTCTATTCATATGAGCCATAGTTATCAAATAGCATCACTTAACTTCTTCAGCATTTTATTGTTTAAATGATAAGAAATCCATGTTAGTCATGGCCTACAGTAATAATTCTGGAGGCTATGTATTTTGTATTATGATCTTCTTATATAAAAGACACTTTGGCCGCAACTGAAAGCTACTGCAATGATCCAATCCACAGGAGGAGCTGCAGAGAGAGAGACCCTGAGTCCTGGGGATGAGGGGAGAAAGAAGAAGAAAACACCAGCTGCATGGATTTGGAGAATGCCCAAAGGGGAGATTGTAAGACGTTTTATATCAAGGTCACAACGGGATGGACACAAAGCGATTGTGACTGCTAGTGTTAGAAGTTCTGAGAGACATGTTGTACATACACACACCGGTTCTCTTCATGAAATTGCCTGACCGTTACTTAGACACAACATCTATGACGGTGCCACACACTCACCACTCCTAGCAGCCATTGTCATTGGCTAAGTGTTACTCTTGACCCAAATGGTCTGAAAAAGATGGGCCAGTATCAACTGTACTTGGCACACTCTCCCGATCTACCCCTGTGGCACGATTCTTATATTTAAAAAAGGAAACTAAACACCAATGTTCTCTATCATTTTTATAGGCCCTGAGAACATTTCAGGTCTGCTGAGCGCAAACTTGAACGTTGTGAAAATTCTATGCAATTTCCAGCGTGCGTTTACTGTGCGTTAACACTTGCCTGTTCTTAACTGACTTGCCTAGTTAAATAAAACGTAAATAAAAAAAACACTGAGGCAGTATCCGCTTTAAGTTACAGTTTTAACAATGGCCCAGTAGGCTACTATAGATATTTGCAAAATAAAATGTATTATTTTTTTCCCATACCATTATTACAGTGATCTAAAAACAAGCGCATCTACTCAAGACCGCTCATGCTGTCCAGTTCAAAGTAAACGGCACAGATCCATATATGGCAATGGTCTACTTGCATATAGGCCTACTGCAGCTCTGATTGGTAATGCCGCATGCAATAGAATCCTACTCCGATGAGTTCTACCAACAACAAAACGTTCCTTTTGTTTCGGTATGTTGCATTGAAAGTGGCTAATATTGCATTGATTCGATCACAATTGCCACAGTAAAGGGAATCGGTGACAGTGTTAACTAACAGGGTAAACTCTACAAAGCTGGATGAAGTTCTATCTGGTGCTTCTCTATGTCTGATATTTCTATATTATATTATATATTATATAGTTTCAGGGCAACTGCGCGCCTGCCCATACGTGCAGTTTAGAGGGAACATTGCTAAACACCATAGTAGGTATTCAGAAAGCACTTATAGAAGTACTGTATATCCTATCCCATACTTGGCTGCAGTGTGAGCATGTCATTGACTTTCCTCTGCCTTTGCATTCTCAAGCAGCAAGACATTCAGAGAGGCAGCATCAGTGACAGCCTCTGAATATCATCTCCCAGTCTCCCAGAGTATCACACATACAGTGCCATCGGAAAGTATTCAGACCCCTTGGCTTTTCCCACATTTTGTTACGTTACAGCCTTATTCTAAAATGGATTAAATACATAAAAAATCCTCAGCAATCTACACAGTTGACTGCATGTCAGAGCAAAAACCAAGCCATGAGGCCGAAGGAATTGTCTGCAGAGCTCCGAGACAGTATTGTGTCAAGGCACAGATCTGGGGAAGGGTACCAAAACATTTCTGTGGCATTGAAGGTCCCCAAGAACACAGTGGCATCCATCATTATTAAATGGAAGAAGCTTGAAATCACCAAGACTCTTCTAAGAGCTGGCCGTCCGGCCAAACTGAGCAATTAGGAAAGAAGAGCCTTGGTCAGGGAGGAGACCAAGAACCCAATGGTCACTCTGACAGAGCTTCAGAGTTCCTCTGTGGAGATGGGAGAACTTTCCAGAAGGACATCCATCTCTGCAGCACTCCACCAATCAGGCCTTTATGGTAGAGTGGTCAGACGGAAGTCACTACTCAGTAAAAGGCCCATGGCAGCCCGCTTGGAGTTTGCCAAAAGTCACCTAAAGACTCTTAGACCATGAGAAACCATATTCTCTGGTCTGATGAAACCAAGATTTAACGCTTTGGCCTGAATACCAAGCGCCATGTCTGGAGGAAACCTGACACCATCCCTACGGTGAAGTGTGGTGGTGGCAGCATCATGCTGTGGGGATGTTTTTCAGCGGCAGGGACAAGTACAGAGAAATCCTTGATGAAAACCTGCTCCAGAGTGCAGGACCTCAAACTGGGGCAAAAGTTTACCTTCCAACAGGACAACGACCCTAAGCACACAGCCAAGACAATGCAGGAGTGGCTTCGGGACAAGTCTCTGAATGTCCTTGAGTGATCCGGCCAGAGCCCGTACTTGAACTCGATCGAACATCTCTGAAAATATCTGAAAATAGCTGTTCAGCAACGCTCCCCATCCAAACTGACAGAGCTTGAGAAGATCTGCAGAGAAGAATGGGAGAAACTCTCCAAATACATGTGTGCCAAGCTTCTAGCGTCATACCCAAGAAGACTCGAGGCTATAGAATAAGGCTATAACGTAATAATATGTGGAAAAAGTCAAGGGGTCTGAATACTTTCCGAATGCAATGTATAACTCTAAAAATGTCATGAATCAAGGGCCCATAAAACTGTTGAGATGTAAATGCACCGGGAACATTTTCATGAGAAGTCGTTACTATACGTGACAGTTCATTTGTTAAGGCGATAGTTCACTAAAATGACAAATATACTATTCCCTATGGAGAACTAGCAACATAGCTAAAGTTTAGCTCTGGATGAGTAATCAGATATATTGTTATGGTCTCTGACACCCAAAGTCAGTAAACTACTACTAGTTATCAATAAAATGTGGTAAGTTTGTAATTTTTGTGAAATACTATTTTCTGGAGGTTTTCATATTGATATAGAACAAGACAAAAACAGCAAGGCCTATCCAATGGGCTTTAAGCATGCTCTAAGGCAAATGCATTTCTTTGTTTTTACCATTAAGAGCTTAAGTGATGGCTATTCTTCTGAAAAAGGGGTGAAAAAAATCAAAGTATTTGCAAAAGAGGACCAGAACCTATGATATGAAAAATCAAGGACTCGGCACTATAAGATCCTATCTGCAAAATGTATGGTCTTGAGATAATGAGTATTTTTCCTATTAGTCCCAGATGTCAGAACTGTTTTGTGATGTCTTCCAATACCAGAACTCAAAAAGTACATCACCTTCCAGCAATTATGTTTTATTAGCAACCCAGCATTGTGTTATTAAATTGCAGATATACCTTATAGCACCAAGGTCAAAGGTATTTGAGCAGTTAGAACTTTATTATTATACCTTTTTTAAATTCATTGTAAATTGATTTTCAGATCTCATACTCAAGTTTAGCTTAATCTAGTGGTTCAGAAAGAGGATGTGGATTCCTCCACTGGGTTCATGAACAATAATCAAACCATACACTAATCTAACCGAGCTATGTGAGCTGTGTGTGAGTAACATAGGCATCCCTTGCATTTTGAATTACACTGGGAATCTGTGCAAAGCACTTCCAGTCTGATGGACTTTGGGATTAAGGATAAGAAGAGAAAATGAAAGAGAAACCATACCAATGTTCCCTAGAAGGTACTTCAGAGGTTAAAGTGATCTCTGTTTTATAATTATTGTAACATTTAATATGTTATCAGTAGAACCAATAATATATTAGGCTATATGTCAGTTAAATAGGCAACCAACATAAAGAATGGTCCAGGAAACCAATCTTCCAATTAATAATTGCACTAGTCCTGACTGTACTGTAGTCTAGCAAGCCTACAGCTAATCTAAGAGTATCCCTTACATGAGATTGCTGCTTGGCACCAGGGCTCTGATGTTACACAATCTGGTGTAATCTGAGAATGGAGTCACAAGGTTGGCATCCTGCCGTGTTAATCTGACTACAGAGGACTCATCTCTGCTCACTGACGTTCAATATGTTCTAGACCCTGTCTGTAAAAAGTATTTCTGTGATGAAACACCTACAGAGTACTATCTCAGATGACAAATAGCTCAAGCCAATTCTTTTAAATGAAGCATGAAATAATTGTGAAATAATACATTTCCCTGGCATTCGCATGGAGGAATAATCCCAAAAGATTTTGCTTGTGGTTGCATTTATGTGTAGGTAGGTCATCACACATCACATTCACAAATCACATTCCCCTTGATTCCCCTTGATTCCCCAGTGACTCCCCTTGACACACTGCTCTCATATTGTTGCCAAACAAAATGAGAGAACTAACTTGGTGGTTTCTGCTTGCAAATTTCTGAAGATGACCTTCTTGCTGCTTGAGCAGTGGCTACTGAGTGGGAGATGATTCTATAACAAACAGAAGACATCTCACAGAAGTATGTTAGGAGAACATATGGCTCTTCCTTCTACATAATCTTCCCTCTTCCTAAGGAAACATCCATCCATAGGGGTAATGGATCTAATAAGGTAATAAGGTCTGTTAGTGGGTGTCAAAATGTAAAAAACAACAACATTTAAATCAAGTGAGTTATGTTACTTTGTGTGTGCGTGAGTGCATATGTGAGTGTTTGTGTCTCAGCGTTCATCAAATACATTTTATATGCTGAACACCCACAGACACTAAATCACCAAGCAATGCCCCTGAAACGGCAAAGAGAATAACATAAATGATCTTTGTAGTTACACAACAAAGTAACTCTCTCTGCATTGAATGTAGCGTACAGCCCTGCAGTACTGTATACTGTACATTCATTTTTCTCCCACCATCACCGCCTCCTCTTCCTGACAAACAACTTATCTTCTTACTAATGTAATTAACTGCTTGGAGGGTTTTCTCTCTGAGTCTTTTTATTTCCTTAACATTGCTGTAACTGTATATGATTTAGCTTGCAGGCTTTCTGTTATGGCTGATTTTAAGTTAACTACAACAGGGTAAGACATTTTCCAGAACCAGGGCACAAATAACTGACTGTTTCATTTTCAGAAAGAAAAAAAAAACAGCCTGCATGAAGCTACATTTTATGATTTAATTGCACCACTACTCATGCCACAATTACAGACAATTTTTCTCCTCAAAGTTGAGTAAATATTACAGAATGCCAGAAAAAGCTCACTAAATGGAACAAACAGCTGGTCCAGCATATTCCCTGTGTTGGACGCAGGAGACGTAAATTAATCACCCAGGGACAAAGACTCATTAATTGCTGTGTTGCTGATTAATCGTCCCTTGTGAGCGACGTTTAACTTAACATGCAAATCTGTGTCAGAGGATCCTTTCAGTGAGAGTGGGGAGGGAGCAGGGACATACTGGAGACAGACACTACACCCGTGGGGAGAAAACAGCTAACATAAAGTCCATCAGGTACGGAGAACAGCTATTTCCAATATTTAGACAAGGTAGAAAATGTAATAAATAGAAAGCTATGAATAAAGGGGGGCCGAATGGAGGTAACCAGAGGTAGAGGGTTTCTTTAGAACATCACTTATAGTCGTCAAGAGCTGTCTAAATGAGCACACTGTATTTAGATCCTATTTTGTCTGCCCTTCTTGCTTTCTTTGACGCAGTGAACTGACTGTTGAGACTTGAGAGGATGAGAGAGAGAACAATGGAGAGAGAACAGTTTGCTGAGGGACAAGAGGATTGTTGTACAATCCACTAATCTGCTAGCAGGAGCTGTCATTGACTCAGCAGAGAACAGCACAGGGACAGGATGCTACAGTGTCAATAGAGCCAGCAGCCTGCAATTAACCACCTCTTCCTTCCACTTCATCAGTACTAATATGGGATGTATGGAAAGGGACGTTAAAAAGGTAGTCATATCTCAGAGGAAATGAGACGCTCCTCACCAAGACAATGACACCATTTTATAGGACGCTTTCAAGTCCTCTAGATCAATAGGTTTGAGAGAGGGATGGCACAGGGCAAGGGCAGGAAAGAGACATTCTTACTGAACCTAAAGGAGCAAACCACAAGCATGTTTGTCATGACCAAGGTTTTGTGACATCTGGTGTGCAGTAAATTGAATTTTCCACATGGATATCGACTCAAACAAATCCATGAAATCAGGTGATTGAAATCCACTTAATCTAATTTAGTGGGACACTGAGGTAACACTGACACACGTGGTCATCATCTGCTCCTGCCTCCACACTGTGGTGCATACAGAAGCCTAATACATGCTCGTCAACAGGGAGCTTTTATCCATCTTCCTCTCACTGATCTCCTCTCTATGTCCTCTCAATCTGCCTCTCATCCAAGCCTTGTTTCTATGGAGAAGAAAACAGATGTGAAAATAAGCTATTGGTCAAGAGTCTAAAAATACACCCCCACTCAAGGACAAAATTCAACACAACAAAACGCCATGAAGACATTTCAGAATGTCCTCTCCTTCCTTCTACCCCTTTTCTCCCCAATTTCATGGTATCCAATTGGTAGTTACAGTCTTGTCTCATCACTGCAATTCCCGTACGGACTTGGGAGAGGCGAAGGTCGAGAGCCGTGCGTCCTCGAAACACAAACCAATCAAGCCACACGGCTTCTTGACACAATGTCCACTTAACTCGGAAGCCAGACGCACCAATGTGCGGGAGGAAACACTGTACACCTGGCGACCGTGTAAGTGTGCACTGCGCCCAGCCCGCCACAGGAGTCACTAGTGCGCAATGGAACAAAGACTTCCCTGCCGGCCAAACCCTCCCCTAAGCTGGACGATGCTGAGACTATTGTGCGTCGCTCTAATGGGTCTCCCGGGCCGGCTGCGACAGAGCCTGGACTCGAACCCAGAATCTCTAGTGGCACGGCCGGCTGAGACAGAGCCTGGACTCGAACCCAGAATCTCTAGTGGCTCGGCCGGCTGAGACAGAGCCTGGACTCGAACCCAGAATCTCTAGTGGCACGGCCGGCTGCGACAGAGCCTGGACTCGAACCCAGAATCTCTAGTGGTACGGCCGGCTGCGACAGAGCCTGGACTCGAACCCAGAATCTCTAGTGGCACGGCCGGCTGAGACAGAGCCTGGACTCGAACCCAGAATCTCTAGTGGCTGAGACAGAGCCTGGACCGAACCCAGAATCTCTAATGAGACAGAGCCTGGACTCGAACCCAGAATCTCTAGTGGTACGGCCGGCTGCGACAGAGCCTGGACTCGAACCCAGAATCTCTAGTGGTACGGCCGGCTGCGACAGAGCCTGGACTCGAACCCAGAATCTCTAGTGGCACGGCCGGCTGCGACAGAGCCTGGACTCGAACCCAGAATCTCTAGTGGCACGGCCGGCTGAGACAGAGCCTGGACTCGAACCCAGAATCTCAGAGCCTGACAGAGCCTCGAACCCAGAATCTCTAGTGGCACGGCCGGCTGCGACAGAGCCTGGACTCGAACCCAGAATCTCTAGTGGCTGCGACAGACGGACTCGAACCCGGCTGCGACAGAGCCTGGACTCGAACCCAGAATCTCTAGTGGCACGGCCGGCTGCGACAGAGCCTGGACTCGAACCCAGAATCTCTAGTGGCACGGCCGGCTGCGACAGAGCCTGGACTCGAACCCAGAATCTCTAGTGGCACGGCCGGCTGCGACAGAGCCTGGACTCGAACCCAGAATCTCTAGTGGCACGGCCGGCTGCGACAGAGCCTGGACTCGAACCCAGAATCTCTAGTGGCACGGCCGGCTGCGACAGAGCCTGGACTCGAACCCAGAATCTCTAGTGGCACGGCCGGCTGCGACAGAGCCCGGACTCGAACCCAGAATCTCTGCGACAGAGCCCGGACTGGCAGAATCTCTAGTGGCACGGCCGGCTGCGACAGAGCCCGGACTCGAACCCAGAATCTCTAGTGGCACGGCCGGCTGCGACAGAGCCCGGACTCGAACCCAGAATCTCTAGTGGCACGGCCGGCTGCGACAGAGCCCGGACTCGAACCCAGAATCTCTAGTGGCACGGCCGGCTGCGACAGAGCCTGGACTCGAACCCAGAATCTCTAGTGGCACGGCCGGCTGCGACAGAGCCCTGAACCCAGACTCGAACGGCCGGCTGCCAGAATCTCTAGTGGCACGGCCGGCTGCGACAGAGCCTGGACTCGAACCCAGAATCTCTAGTGGCACGGCCGGCTGCGACAGAGCCTGGACTCGAACCCAGAATCTCTAGTGGCACGGCCGGCTGCGACAGACCCCGGACTCGAACCCAGAATTTCAAGTGGCACGGCCGGCTGTGATAGAGCCCGGACTCGAACCCAGAATCTCTAGTGGCACGGCCGGCTGCGACAGAGCCCGGACTCGAACCCAGAATTTCTAGTGGCACTGCCTGCTGTGACAGAGCCCGGACTCGAACCCAGAATCTCTAGTGGCACGGCCGGCTGCGACAGAGCCCGGACTCGAACCCAGAATCTCTAGTGGCACGGCCGGCTGCGACAGAGCCCGGACTCGAACCCAGAATCTCTAGTGGCACGGCCGGCTGCGACAGAGCCTGGACTCGAACCCAGAATCTCTAGTGGCACGGCCGGCTGCGACAGAGCCTGGACTCGAACCCAGAATCTCTAGTGGCACGGCCGGCTGCGACAGAGCCTGGACTCGAACCCAGAAACTCTAGTGGCACGGCCGGCTGCGACAGAGCCTGGACTCGAACCCAGAAACTCTAGTGGCACGGCCGGCTGCAACAGAGCTTGGACTCGAACCCAGAATCTCTAGTGCCTTTAGACCACAGCACCACTCGGGAGGCCGTTGTTTCCTACCTTGCTGAATATATTTAGTTATTTACTATGAATACATTCAATTATACAGGTTCACTGAGCTGCATGTGTACTGGGCACAGTAGATGAGACAGACACATTTAGGCACTTTGATTTTCATGTAATTTTATTTTTACAAATGGACCCAAAAATGTATGAGTTGTGGTGGCGCCATGACACGACAAGCTAGCAAGGGTTTTTGACAAAGTGAGCTTCACGCTTCAGTGTGCATAACAGCACAGGCAATTTGGCTCTCTGTGTCCACAGGAGTGTCCCACAACATGGTTACCACGGTGCACTCCAACACAGTGTAGTCACAGAGTAGTGTAGCCAGTGACACATGAGGCTGGCTGGTGGAGAGAGGCTCTGTAATGTAATTGCCTTGCAGTGTACCACCAGCTGACCTACACCCACTACATGGTGTACTGTACTGCTGAGAGCAGTCAGATAGGTAGCTAGGGAGTGGAAAATAATACAAAAAAGGATTCAAATTAATGTGAATGAATTCGGTGCTCAAAGTTATGAGGTTTACGCAGTATTTGCTGCATATAACATCTGTTTTTACTTAAAAGATCAGAATAATTCTAGTCGCTTATACATATGTAATAGCCTTGGTTATAGGAGAAAGAAGAGAAAAGTAGAGAAGAGATGAGAAGAGTAGAGAAGAGATGAGAAGAGATGGGGCAAGATGACCAAGTACCATCTATTGGGTGACTACATACAGCTCAAGGTGAAATGCATGGTGACATCGTTGCTCTGTCTCCTGTCATGATACAGTTAGGTTGCCCAGCAGTTTAGCAGTAACAGTTCCTCTCTTGGGAGTCTCCATGATGATGTCACAGAGAGAGAAGACAGTAACAGGGTTATGAAAGGCCTTGGTCATTGGAGACTGGGGTCAGAGACCGTGTCTGTTCCATCATTCATATTCAGTTCCCCTCATGAGCAGCATAGTGGAACATAGATCAGTCAAGCTATCTTATCATGCATAATTTGCTTGCTGTAAATAATCAATTACAATTGTTTTTCATTGACTGACTTTACTAGACTGTTCATCTTGGAATATTGATATCAATAACACCTTGCAGAAATGTTTTTCTCTGTTCTCTTCGAATATGATGAAATCCTGCTACATCAACATTTCATAGCAACAGCATCCTTTCTACATAATGGCCTATTCCCCAGTCACGGGTGTCATTGAGGCTCATGAAACCTGATTAAATGCATCTCACAATGAATAGTCCACAAAAGGGAGAGAGAGAGAGAGAGGTCAAACCCAAGGTCATGGATCTCATATCACAGAAGAAAATGTTGTCACTTAGAGCAATTGCTAATGCAACGTTGGTCCCTATAATCATGTCATAGTGGTCAGTGATACATGATACTGTATGAAATGGCTGTGTATCGCTCTACTCATCCTGACTATGACAACTACCTGAAGAACACCCACTATTCTGGATGTAAGCCAGCTCCAGTTCCCTTAAAGGCCACTAGCAGTGACATCATTGCTGGTAACTCCCTGGCAGCAGATAGAACACTGGCACCACAGTGACTAAGCAGAGAGAGAACCTTCAGCAGAGAAGGATGATTTAATTAGTGTCACTTCAGCGTGATGGAGTAGAAGCCATGAAACCTCCAGAGAGGCTCCTCAACATACAGTAATGTAGTATGTGTATGGTGGTGGGACCTTGTACTGTTTTCCGGAACCTGCAGGTATAACATTTGAATGAAAGACAAAAGGAAAATGTTCAGCACAATTGTAATTTATGTTTAAGTCATTTAGCTAGCCTCTTTTTTTTAAAGGTCTGACATACAGACATGCTATGACCTATTCATAGCGAATTCAATGCGACAATTTATTCAAACGATAATCTGCCAACATGCCAACACCATTTCACATGGTTAAAACATGCTTAAGTAGCATGTTCTTCTAAAATGTCGTAGAGCGGGCCTCTGATTAGCAGTCACAGTTAAGGTTGCAAAGCTACCGGTAATTTACCAAAGTTAACCAGAATCTTCAGTAATTTACGTAATTAACAGAAAATCTATGGCAATCTATCATAACTTTGGTCATTTATAATTGAATAACTTTTTAAAAAATGTATTAATATTTAGTATTAATTTATTATATTTGTGTCCATATTGTCCATGAGTTTCTAGTAGATAAACCATATGGTTCAATAGAAAATAGCCTAATTAATGGAAAAAGTATCTTAACAACAATGGCATTCTTTTCTATTAACTCTGCAACTTTTTCACAACTGCCACCAGTTTGACACCAAAATATTTACATCAAATACATACTGACAGTAAAATAAATACAAAAATATAGAAAGAATATTTCATGATGAAACCCTCACATTAAACACCAATGATATTCACTACGGTGATGGTTTATATTTAGAATATTGTTCTACAGATTTGTCATTATATTTTAAAATCATCTTATGTAATTATTTCATACACGATACTCTATATGTGACAAGGCGACACAGAGGGCCAGACACCTGTGATTATCTGAAGTACCCAAAAGGGCCACTAGATGTCTTGTGATAGATAACTTTAAATAATTGAAAGATACCAAAATTCTGATAGTTTATTGGTAAATTATGGTAGTTTATTGGTAAACTTTGAAAGTTTCCAGTAATATACCCTCTTTTTGTAACCGTTGTCACAGCTCTCAGCTGCCCAGAGCTCATTGAAGGTCTGCCTGCAGCAGCAGCAGCAGCAGTTGGGAGGAGAGTAAAGCACAACCAGGCTGCTACACTATGACATCCCTCAATATGCCTGGCGATGATTTGTTGCCGAATTAAGCTGCGGATGAATTATTAATCACTCCTCCAATGACAAAATAGGCTTTTAATTGCTGGAAGTCCGGTTGGACAACAACAACAACAACGGGGCGGACCCCGACGGAGGCAAACTCATTCCATCGACCTGCCCCTGCTCTGACTTCCCCTGGCCTCCTCTGCTCTGAGACAAGTGTGCCAGATTGCATGGTGTAGAGACAGGAATCCATCTGACCAAGGGGAAGGCTGCACTTCTTCTATATTGGTCGGTGCTTTGCAGTGTTAGATCTCATACAGACTACAGTATTTTTTCTCTAATGGTATGTTAATGTTTCACCCACAATTAGGATTTGTACTAAAGCTTTTGTGTTATTACATTTGCAAAAATGAAAGAAAAAGGAAACAAACCTCAGATAATTTAGTTAGACTGCAAGGATTTGTTATGTATAAAAACAGAACCACTTTTTCAAATACTCCATCAATTAGAGTAGAGATGGGACAGGACAGAGAGGGGTATTAAAAAAATAGATATTGTGCATTGCATTTAGCATGATGTTTTAGGTTAAGTTAGGTTACATTATGAATGGAAGACCGATGGTACAACACCATAGGAATTATAGGACGTGTTGTATCATACCTCTTACCAGGTTGTACAATAGCATATGAATTGGATGACGAAACCTATCATACATTTTGGTGGATGTTTAGTTTTATGTTTTTCTCTGGGGCCAGGCTTTTTGTGCCATAACAACAAAAGATAATTATGGGGAAATTTAAATTGGCAGTTAGGGGAAATAATGACAAAGGTTAGGATAATTTACGTAAAAGGTTAGGAGAACGAAACAAAAGTTTCGGTGAATTTACGTAGCAGGAATAGATGAATTTGGTCACGTTTAGAATACATGTTAGGGGCAGGATTAGCTAAAATGCTGCAGTTGTCCCCAACCGGATTTGAACACGCAACCCTTGGATTGCTACCGAGACAGTGGCGGATTACACACACACACACACACACCAACCAGACCTACCTACCTACTTTCGTTTCTGTCTAAAGTAAGTAAACCATTAGTAGATATCAAATTTATTAGCGGTGCTGATAAATCCTGTACGTAAAGCATGGTTCCTATGACTTTGATGCCAGGCTGCATTACTGAATCTATACACGTTGCTTTGTATGATTTGGATTACCTGACAGTAATTCAAAGGAAGTTATAGTTATAGTCAATGTTATAGTCTTATTCTGAGAATATGGCCAGCACTTTAGATTTGTTGACATGTTGACCAGCTACAACTGTAAAGTTTCAAACATAACAAACTGGCATAACGGATAAGTTCTGGGTAGACAATATAGGACACATACATTCTCTACTGTATATCCACACAAATTCAGGCTGTATTTGGATTTCCCTTAGTAGGTTATGCTCTTGAGTTTGACAAGATGGTATAGCATATATAAGCACCATACATTGAAATCAAAGATCAATACCTTTACCATCTAAGTCTCCATTGACTAGAATACCAATGAACTCCACATTGAGATGTGCAAATAGCCATACATATTGTACACACGTAACATACATTACTAATTTATGCTGCGTACAGTAGCCTAAGTTATGTGAAATGTAGCCAACTAAACTGAACATGAGAGAACCAGCAGTCTGTAACTCTATCCATGTAAACTCGACTGCAACATAGTAACATAATTCGCATATCTCGCAACATTCCTCACACAAAAATAGAGGCAATTATTCAATAGCTTACCTTATTTCATCCTTGACTGTTCGGTGGGTGTCGGTCACACAAGACTTGATATCCTATTACATGTCCCAAAAATATATGTCCTTTTTATCGACAATATGACTGATGAGTAGGTAAACTGCGCTGATCTAAAATATCGCACAGGTTTAGATTGGCAGCCCTTCTCAGTCTAATGGAATGAACATTGTTTTCTGTCCTCTGCTGTTGTGTCCCCCTGCGTGTCGAAGGATAAACGAGGCTAAATTGGACCCCACGGCGGTAGACTACCCATCACAGAGTCTCATTCATGACACGTTTGCAGTGGAGAAGCGTTTCTGTGGCAGCCGGTGATGCTGCGGCGTTTGGTCAATGGAGACATGGGATGAGAGGCGGGGGTGTGGGCAGTGGGCAGCACAGGGCCCTGAAACAGAGCAGTTCAATAATTACTATAGTGATCAGCTGAATTTATAGCAAACTGTCATTTACAACAAGGACATCTGCATTTGACATATTAAATTAATTAATATTAATTCATATTTGTTGAAACCAAATACTGCATGTGTGCAGTGCATGTTTTATAATAAACATTGTGTGTGTGTGTGTGTGTGTGTGTGTGTGTGTGTGTGTGTGTGTGTGTGTGTGTGTGTGTGTGTGTGTGCGTGTAAAGAGTGTAAAGTGTGTGTGAGAGACAGAGAGAGAGAAGGGGGGATATGTGGAAAGGAGAAAATATTTGACTAAAAACATCATGCTACATTTTAGATGGGCTTGGGTATTCCAGGTCCTAAAAGATCAATCATGTTTTCTTTTTTATTACTACTAGTTCTTTAATACCATCCTCCAGCCACTTAACCATTAAAAGGTATCATAAATGGTCTTTGCTCTGGTCTAGCCACTGTCATCTACTTGATTGCAATAAGGAGCACTCGGCTGACTAAGCAATTGGATCTAGAATCCATAGAACATATTACTGTGCATGGTGTGCTGGTCAATTCCCAAAGTTATGACATACTAGATACAGTATCTCAGCAAGCATGTCATTTCTCCTGGAAGCAGCAGCCAATATAGGCTTTGCAAGATGCAGGGCTTCCATTGCTGAAATATTGATTGGATTACGTGGTTATCATTTCAAAGGCTGATAAAGCCATGTCCACTGCACAATCTATGTTATGAGATGGCTCATTTCATAGAGCAACAGCAGGCTTGCCTCAGGGGTGGGAGTTGTATATGTGTGTGACTGATTCCATGTTTGAAGTTGTGGTCTTTCGTCATCTGCGATAGTCTGTGCTCTTTGGTGCTCTATACGGTATACTTCATGTTTTCACAAGAGTAAAAACACATATACTGTATGCTGTTGCATATAAGGCCTAAAGCATGTTTCACCATAACCCTAACTCTAGCTTCATGTCCACATCATGGTTCAACCCTAACCCTAGCTTCATGTCCACATCCCGGTTCAACACTAACCCTAGCTTCATGTCCACATCCCAGTTCAACCCTAACCCTAGCTTCATGTCCACATCCTGGTTCAACTCTAACCCTAACCCTAGCTTCATGTCCACATCCCAGTTCAACCCTAACCCTAGCTTCATGTCCACATCCTGGTTCAACCCTAACCCTAGCTGCATGTCTACATCCTGGTTCAACGCTAAACCTAGCTTCATGTCCACATCCCGGTTCAACCCTAACCCTAGCTTCATGTCCACATCCCGGTTCAACGCTAACCCTAGCTTCATGTCCACATCCCAGTTCAACCCTAACCCTAGCTTCATGTCCACATCCCAGTTCAACCCTAACCCTAGCTTCATGTCCACATCCTGGTTCAACCCTAACCCTAGCTTCATGTCCACATCCCAGTTCAACCCTAACCCTAGCTTCATCTCCACATCCTGCTTCAACCCTAACCCTAGCTTCATGTCCACATCCCAGTTCAACTCTAACCCTAGCTTCATGTCCACATCCTGATTCAACCCTATCCCTAGCTTCATGTCTACATCCTGGTTCAACTCTAACCCTAGCTTCATGTCCACATCAGGGTTCAACCCTAACCCTAGCTTCATGTCCACATCCCAGTTCAATCCTACCCCTAGCTTCATGTCCACATCCTGGTTCAACCCTAATCCTAGCTTCATGTCTACATCCTGGTTCAACTCTAACCCTAACCCTAGCTTCATGTCCACATCCCAGTTCAACCCTAACTCTAGCTTCATGTCCACATCCTGGTTCAACCCTAACCCTAGCTTCATGTCTACATCCTGGTTCAACTCTAACCCTAACCCTAGCTTCATGTCCACATCCCAGTTCAACTCTAACCCTAACCCTAGCTTCATGTCCGGATCATGGTTCAACCCTAACCCTAGCTTCATGTCAACATTCCAGTTCAACCCTAACCCTAGCTTCATGTCCACATCTCAGTTCAACCCTAACCCTAGCTTCATGTCCACATCCTGGTTCAACCCTGACCCTAGCTGCATGTCCACATCCCGGTTCAACGCTAACCCTAGCTTCATGTCCACATCCTGGTTCAACCCTAACCCTAGCTTCATGTCCACATCCCAGTTCAAACCTAACCCTAGCTTCATGTCCACATCCCAGTTCAACCCTAACCCTAGCTTCATGTCCACATCCTAGTTCAACCCTAACCCTAGCTTCATGTCCACATCCTGGTTCAACCCTAACCCTAGCTTCATGTCCACATCCCGGTTCAACTAACCCTAACCCTACCTTCATGTCCACATCCTGGTTCAACAACCCTAACCCTAGCTTCATTTCCACATCCCAGTTCAACCCTAACCCTAGCTTCATGTCCACATCATGGTTCAACCCTAACCCTAGCTTCATGTCCACATCCTGGTTCAACCTAACCCTAGCTTCATGTCCACATCCCAGTTCAACCCTAACCCTAGCTTCATGTCCACATCCCGGTTCAACCTAACCCTAGCTTCATGTCCACATCCCAGTTCAACCCTAACCCTAGCTTCATGTCCACATCCTGGTTCAAACCTAACCCTAGCTTCATGTCCACATCCTGGTTCAACCCTAACCCTAGCTTCATGTCCACATCCCAGTTCAACCCTAACCCTAGCTTCATGTCCACATCCTGGTTCAACCCTAACCCTAGCTTCATGTCCACATCCCAGTTCAACCCTAACCTAGCTTCATGTCCACATCCCAGTTCAACCCTAACCCTAGCTTCATGTCCACATCCCAGTTCAACCCTAACCCTAGCTTCATGTCCACATCCTGGTTCAACCCTAACCCTAGCTTCATGTCCACATCTGGTTCAACTCTAACCTAACCCTAGCTTCATGTCCACATCCCGGTTCAACCCTAACCCTAGCTTCATGTCCACATCCCAGTTCAACCCTAACCCTAGCTTCATGTCCACATCATGGTTCAACTCTAACCCTAGCTTCATGTCCACATCCCAGTTCAACCCTAACCCTAGCTTCATGTCCACATCCTGGTTCAACCCTAACCCTAGCTTTATGTCCACATCCCAGTTCAATCCTAACCCTAGCTTCATGTCCACATCCTAGTTCAACCCTAACCCTAGCTTCATGTCCACATCATGGTTCAACCCTAACCCTAGCTTCATGTCCACATCCCAGTTCAATCCTACCCCTAGCTTCATGTCCACATCCTAGTTCAACCCTAACCCTAGCTTCATGTCCACATCCTGGTTCAACCCTACCCCTAGCTTCATGTCCACATCCCGGTTCAACCCTAACCCTAGCTTCATGTCTACATCCTGGTTCAACCCTAACCCTAGCTTCATGTCCACATCCTGGTTCAACCCTAACCCTAGCTTCATGTCTACATCCCAGTTCAACCCTAAACCTAGCTTCATGTCCACATCCTGGTTCAACCCTAACCCTAACCCTAGCTTCATGTCCACATCCCAGTTCAACCCTAAACCTAGCTTCATGTCCACATCCTGGTTCAACCCTAACCCTAGCTTCATGTCCACATCCCAGTTCAACCCTAGCCCTAGCTTCATGTCCACATCCTGGTTCAACCCTAACCCTAGCTTCATGTCCACATCCTGGTTCAACCCTAACCCTAGCTTCATGTCCACATCCCGGTTCAACCCTAACCCTAGCTTCATGTCCACATCCCAGTTCAACCCTAACCCTAGCTTCATGTCCACATCCTGGTTCAACCCTAACCCTAGCTTCATGTCCACATCCTGGTTCAACCCTAACCCTAGCTTCATGTCCACATCCCGGTTCAACCCTAACCCTAGCTTCATGTCCACATCCTGGTTCAACCCTAACCCTAGCTTCATGTCCACATCCCGGTTCAACGCTAACCCTAGCTTCATGTCCACATCCCAGTTCAACCCTAACCCTAGCTTCATGTCCACATCATGGTTCAACCCTAACCCTAGCTTCATGTCCACATCATGGTTCAACTCTAACCCTAACCCTAGCTTCATGTCCACATCCTGGTTCAACCCTAACCCTAGCTTCATGTCCACATCCTGGTTCAACCCTAACCCTAGCTTCATGTCTACATCCTGGTTCAACTCTAACCCTAACCCTAGCTTCATGTCCACATCCTAGTTCAACTCTAACCCTAACCCTAGCTTCATGTCCACATCCTGGTTCCACCCTAACCCTAGCTTCATGTCCACATCCTGGTTCAACCCTAACCCTAGCTTCATGTCCACATCCTGGTTCAACTCTAACCCTAACCCTAGCTTCATGTCCACATCCCAGTTCAACCCTAACCCTAGCTTCATGTCCACATCATGGTTCAACCCTAACCCTAGCTTCATGTCCACATCCCAGTTCAACCCTAACCCTAGCTTCATGTCCACATCCTGGTTCAACCCTAACCCTAGCTTCATGTCCACATCCCAGTTCAACCCTAACCTTAGCTTCATGTCCACATCCTAGTTCAACCCTAATCCTAGCTTCATGTCCACATCCTGGTTCAACCCTAACCCTAGCTTCATGTCCACATCCAGTTCAACCTAACCCTAGCTTCATGTCCACATCCCGGTTCAACCCTAACCCTAGCTTCATGTCCACATCCCAGTTCAACCCTAACCCTAGCTTCATGTCCACATCCCGGTTCAACCTAACCCTAGCTTCATGTCCACATCCCAGTTCAACCCTAACCCTAGCTTCATGTCCACATCCCAGTTCAACCTAACCCTAGCTTCATGTCCACATCCCAGTTCAACCCTAACCCTAGCTTCATGTCCACATCCTAGTTCAACCCTAACCCTAGCTTCATGTCCACATCCTGGTTCAACCCTAACCCTAGCTTCATGTCCACATCCTGGTTCAACCCTAACCCTAGCTTCATGTCCACATCCTGGTTCAACCCTAACCCTAGCTTCATGTCCACATCCCGGTTCAACGCTAACCTAGCTTCATGTCCACATCCCAGTTCAACCCTAACCCTAGCTTCATGTCCACATCCCAGTTCAACCCTAACACTAGCTTCATGTCCACATCCCAGTTCAACCCTAACCCTAGCTTCATGTCCACATCCTAGTTCAACCCTAACCCTAGCTTCATGTCCACATCCTGGTTCAACCCTAACCCTAGCTTCATGTCCACATCCGGTTCAACCTAACCTAGCTTCATGTCCACATCCCAGTTCAACCTAACCCTAGCTTCATGTCCACATCCTGGTTCAACCCTAACCCTAGCTTCATGTCCACATCCTGTTCAACCCTAACCCCTTAGCTTTATGTCCACATCCCGGTTCAACCCTAACCCTAGCTTCATGTCCACATCCCGGTTCAACGCTAACCTTAGCTTCATGTCCACATCCCAGTTCAACCCTAACCCTAGCTTCATGTCCACATCCCAGTTCAACCCTAACCCTAGCTTCATGTCCACATCATGGTTCAACCCTAACCCTAGCTTCATGTCCACATCCCAGTTCAACCCTAACCCTAGCTTCATGTCCACATCCTGGTTCAACCCTAACCCTAGCTTCATGTCCACATCCTGGTTCAACTAGCTTCAATCCTGGTTCCCTAACCCTAGCTTCATGTCCACATCCCAGTTCAACCCTAACCCTAGCTTCATGTCCACATCCTGGTTCAACCCTAACCCTAGCTTCATGTCCACATCCCGGTTCAACCCTAACCCTAGCTTCATGTCCACATCATGGTTCAACCCTAACCCTAGCTTCATGTCCACATCCTGGTTCAACTCTAACCCTAACCCTAGCTTCATGTCCACATCCCAGTTCAACCCTAACCCTAGCTTCATGTCCACATCCCGGTTCAACGCTAACCCTAGCTTCATGTCCACATCCCGGTTCAACCCTAACTCTAGCTTCATGTCCACATCCCGGTTCAACCTAACCCTAGCTTCATGTCCACATCCTGGTTCAACCCTAACCCTAGCTTCATGTCCACATCCCAGTTCAACCCTAACCCTAGCTTCATGTCCACATCCTGGTTCAACCCTAACCCTAGCTTCATGTCCACATCCCAGTTCAACCCTAACTCTAGCTTCATGTCCACATCCCAGTTCAACCCTAACCCTAGCTTCATGTCCACATCCCAGTTCAACCCTAACCTAGCTTCATGTCCACATCCTGGTTCAACCCTAACCCTAGCTTCATGTCCACATCCCAGTTCAAACCTAACCCTAGCTTCATGTCCACATCCCAGTTCAAACCCTAACCCTAGCTTCATGTCCACATCCCAGTTCAACCCTAACCCTAGCTTCATGTCCACATCCCAGTTCAACCCTAACCCTAGCTTCATGTCCACATCCTAGTTCAACCCTAATCCTAGCTTCATGTCCACATCCTGGTTCAACCCTAACCCTAGCTTCATGTCCACATCCCAGTTCAATCCTACCCCTAGCTTCATGTCCACATCCTAGTTCAAAACTAACCCAAGCTTCATGTCCACATCATGGTTCAACCCTAACCCTAGCTTCATGTCCACATCCCAGTTCAATCCTACCCCTAGCTTCATGTCCACATCCTAGTTCAACCCTAACCCTAGCTTCATGTCCACATCCTGGTTCAACCCTACCCCTAGCTTCATGTCCACATCCCGGTTCAACCCTAACCCTAGCTTCATGTCTACATCCTGGTTCAACCCTAACCCTAGCTTCATGTCCACATCCTGGTTCAACCCTAACCCTAGCTTCATGTCTACATCCCAGTTCAACCCTAAACCTAGCTTCATGTCCACATCCTGGTTCAACCCTAACCCTAACCCTAGCTTCATGTCCACATCCCAGTTCAACCCTAAACCTAGCTTCATGTCCACATCCTGGTTCAACCCCTAACCCTAGCTTCATGTCCACATCCCAGTTCAACCCTAACCCTAGCTTCATGTCCACATCCTGGTTCAACCTAACCCTAGCTTCATGTCCACATCCTGCTTCATTCAACCCTAACCCTAGCTTCATGTCCACATCCTGGTTCAACCCTAACCCTAGCTTCATGTCCACATCCCAGTTCAACCCTAACCCTAGCTTCATGTCCACATCCTGGTTCAACCCTAACCCTAGCTTCATGTCCACATCCTGCTTCAACCCTAACCCTAGCTTTATGTCCACATCCCGGTTCAACCCTAACCCTAGCTTCATGTCCACATCCCGGTTCAACGCTAACCTTAGCTTCATGTCCACATCCCAGTTCAAGCCTAACCCTAGCTTCATGTCCACATCATGT
Organism: Oncorhynchus nerka; assembly: GCF_034236695.1. Lineage (NCBI taxonomy): Eukaryota > Metazoa > Chordata > Actinopteri > Salmoniformes > Salmonidae > Oncorhynchus > Oncorhynchus nerka. The sequence continues at coordinate 69,744,572 of NC_088402.1, read as the reverse complement.
TTCAACCCTAACCCTAGCTTCATGTCCACATCATGGTTCAACCCTAACCCTAGCTTCATGTCCACATCCCAGTTCAACCCTAACCCTAGCTTCATGTCCACATCCTGGTTCAACCATAACCCTAGCTTCATGTCTACATCCTGGTTCAACTCTAACCCTAACCCTAGCTTCATGTCCACATCCCAGTTCAAGCCTAACCCTAGCTTCATGTCCACATCATGGTTCAACCCTAACCCTAGCTTCATGTCCACATCCCGGTTCAACCCTAACCCTAGCTTCATGTCCACATCATGGTTCAACCCTAACCCTAGCTTCATGTCCACATCCTGGTTCAACTCTAACCCTAACCCTAGCTTCATGTCCACATCCCAGTTCAACCCTAACCCTAGCTTCATGTCCACATCCTGGTTCAACCCTAACCCTAGCTTCATGTCCACATCCCGGTTCAACCCTAACTCTAGCTTCATGTCCACATCCCGGTTCAAACCTAACCCTAGCTTCATGTCCACATCCTGGTTCAACCCTAACCCTAGCTTCATGTCCACATCCCAGTTCAACCCTAACCCTAGCTTCATGTCCACATCCTGGTTCAACCCTAACCCTAGCTTCATGTCCACATCCCAGTTCAACCCTAACTCTAGCTTCATGTCCACATCCCAGTTCAACTCTAACCATAGCTTCATGTCCACATCCCAGTTCAACCCTAACCCTAGCTTCATGTCCACATCCTGGTTCAATCCTAACCCTAGCTTCATGTCCACATCCCAGTTCAACTCTAACCATAGCTTCATGTCCACATCCCAGTTCAACCCTAACCCTAGCTTCATGTCCACATCCCAGTTCAACCCTAACCCTAGCTTCATGTCCACATCATGGTTCAACCCTAACCCTAGCTTCATGTCCACATCCTAGTTCAACCCTAATCCTAGCTTCATGTCCACATCCTGGTTCAACCCTAACCCTAGCTTCATGTCCACATCCCAGTTCAACCCTACCCCTAGCTTCATGTCCACATCCTAGTTCAAAACTAACCCAAGCTTCATGTCCACATCATGGTTCAACCCTAACCCTAGCTTCATGTCCACATCCCAGTTCAATCCTACCCCTAGCTTCATGTCCACATCCTAGTTCAACCCTAACCCTAGCTTCATGTCCACATCCTGGTTCAACCCTACCCCTAGCTTCATGTCCACATCCCGGTTCAACCCTAACCCTAGCTTCATGTCTACATCCTGGTTCAACCCTAACCCTAGCTTCATGTCCACATCCTGGTTCAACCCTAACCCTAGCTTCATGTCTACATCCCAGTTCAACCCTAAACCTAGCTTCATGTCCACATCCTGGTTCAACCCTAACCCTAACCCTAGCTTCATGTCCACATCCCAGTTCAACCCTAAACCTAGCTTCATGTCAACATCCTGGTTCAACCCTAACCCTAGCTTCATGTCCACATCCTGCTTCAACCCTAACCCTAGCTTCATGTCCACATCCTGGTTCAACCCTAACCCTAGCTTCATGTCCACATCCCAGTTCAACCCTAACCCTAGCTTCATGTCCACATCCTGGTTCAACCCTAACCCTAGCTTCATGTCCACATCCTGGTTCAACCCTAACCCTAGCTTCATGTCCACATCCCGGTTCAACCCTAACCCTAGCTTCATGTCCACATCCCATCTTCATGTCCACATCCCGGTTCAACCCTAACCGTAGCTTCATGTCCACATCCCGGTTCAACCCTAACCCTAGCTTCATGTCCACATCATGGTTCAACCCTAACCCTAGCTTCATGTCCACATCATGGTTCAACTCTAACCCTAACCCTAGCTTCATGTCCACATCCTGGTTCAACCCTAACCCTAGCTTCATGTCCACATCCTGGTTCAACCCTAACCCTAGCTTCATGTCTACATCCTGGTTCAACTCTAACCCTAACCCTAGCTTCATGTCCACATCCTAGTTCAACGCTAACCCTAGCTTCATGTCCACATCCTGGTTCCATCCTAACCCTAGCTTCATGTCCACATCCTGGTTCAACTCTAACCCTAGCTTCATGTCTACATCCTGGTTCAACTCTAACCCTAACCCTAGCTTCATGTCCACATCCCAGTTCAACCCTAACCCTAGCTTCATGTCCACATCATGGTTCAACCCTAACCCTAGCTTCATGTCCACATCCCAGTTCAACTCTAACCCTAGCTTCATGTCCACATCCTGGTTCAACCCTAACCCTAGCTTCATGTCCACATCCCAGTTCAACCCTAACCCTAGCTTCATGTCCACATCCTAGTTCAACCCTAATCCTAGCTTCATGTCCACATCCTAGTTCAACCCTAACCCTAGCTGCATGTCCACATCCCGGTTCAACGCTAACCCTAGCTTCATGTCCACATCCCAGTTCAACCCTAACTCTAGCTTCATTTCCACATCCCAGTTCAAACCTAACCCTAGCTTCATGTCCACATCCCAGTTCAACCCTACCCCTAGCTTCATGTCCACATCCTAGTTCAACCCTAACCCTAGCTTCATGTCCACATCCTGGTTCAACCCTAACCCTAGCTTCATGTCCACATCCTGGTTCAACCCTAACCCTAGCTTCATGTCCACATCCCGGTTCAACCCTAACCCTAGCTTCATGTCCACATCCCGGTTCAACGCTAACCTTAGCTTTATGTCCACATCCCAGTTCAACCCTAACCTTAGCTTCATGTCCACATCCTAGTTCAACCCTAACACTAGCTTCATGTCCACATCCCAGTTCAACCCTAACCCTAGCTTCATGTCCACATCCTAGTTCAACCCTAACCCTAGCTGCATGTCCACATCCCGGTTCAACCCTAACCCTAGCTTCATGTCCACATCCCGGTTCAACGCTAACCCTAGCTTCATGTCCACATCCCGGTTCAACCCTAACCCTAGCTTCATGTCCACATCCCAGTTCAACCCTAACCCTAGCTTCATGTCCACATCCCGGTTCAACGCTAACCTTAGCTTCATGTCCACATCCCAGTTCAACCCTAACCCTAGCTTCATGTCCACATCATGTTTCAACCCTAACCCTAGCTTCATGTCCACATCATGGTTCAACCCTAACCCTAGCTTCATGTCCACATCCCAGTTCAACCCTAACCCTAGCTTCATGTCCACATCCTGGTTCAACCATAACCCTAGCTTCATGTCTACATCCTGGTTCAACTCTAACCCTAACCCTAGCTTCATGTCCACATCCCAGTTCAAGCCTAACCCTAGCTTCATGTCCACATCATGGTTCAACCCTAACCCTAGCTGCATGTCCACATCCCGGTTCAACGCTAACCCTAGCTTCATGTCCACATCCCAGTTCAACCCTAACTCTAGCTTCATTTCCACATCCCAGTTCAAACCTAACCCTAGCTTCATGTCCACATCCCAGTTCAACCCTAGCCCTAGCTTCATGTCCACATCCTGGTTAAACCCTAACCCTAGCTTCATGTCAACATCCTGCTTCAACCCTAACCCTAGCTTCATGTCTACATCCTGGTTAAACTCTAACCCTAACCCTAGCTTCATGTCCACATCCCAGTTCAACCCTAACCCTAGCTTCATGTCCACATCATGGTTCCATCCTAACCCTAGCTTCATGTCCACATCCTGGTTCAACCCTAACCCTAGCTTCATGTCTACATCCTGGTTCAACTCTAACCCTAACCCTAGCTTCATGTCCACATCCCAGTTCAACCCTAACCCTAGCTTCATGTCCACATCATGGTTCAACCCTAACCCTAGCTTCATGTCTACATCCCAGTTCAACTCTAACCCTAGCTTCATGTCCACATCATGGTTCAACCCTAACCCTAGCTTCATGTCCACATCCCAGTTCAACCCTAACCCTAGCTTCATGTCCACATCCTAGTTCAACCCTAACCCTAGCTTCATGTCCACATCCTGGTTCAACCCTAACCCTAGCTTCATGTCCACATCCTGGTTCAACCCTAACCCTAGCTTCATGTCCACATCCTGGTTCAACCCTAACCCTAGCTTCATGTCCACATCCCGGTTCAACGCTAACCTTAGCTTTATGTCCACATCCCAGTTCAACCCTAACCTTAGCTTCATGTCCACATCCTAGTTCAACCCTAACACTAGCTTCATGTCCACATCCCAGTTCAACCCTAACCCTAGCTTCATGTCCACATCCTAGTTCAACCCTAACCCTAGCTTCATGTCCACATCCCGGTTCAACCCTAACCCTAGCTTCATGTCCACATCCCGGTTCAACGCTAACCTTAGCTTCATGTCCACATCCCAGTTCAACCCTAACCCTAGCTTCATGTCCACATCATGGTTCAACCCTAACCCTAGCTTCATGTCCACATCATGGTTCAACCCTAACCCTAGCTTCATGTCCACATCCCAGTTCAACCCTAACCCTAGCTTCATGTCCACATCCTGGTTCAACCCTAACCCTAGCTTCATGTCTACATCCTGGTTCAACTCTAACCCTAACCCTAGCTTCATGTCCACATCCCAGTTCAACCCTAACCCTAGCTTCATGTCCACATCATGGTTCAACCCTAACCCTAGCTTCATGTCCACATCCCAGTTCAACCCTAACTCTAGCTTCATGTCCACATCCCAGTTCAACCCTAACCCTAGCTTCATGTCCACATCCCAGTTCAACCCTAACTCTAGCTTCATGTCCACATCCCAGTTCAAACCTAACCCTAGCTTCATGTCCACATCCCAGTTCAACCCTAGCCCTAGCTTCATGTCCACATCCCAGTTCAACCCTAACCCTAGCTTCATGTCCACATCCTGGTTCAACCCTAACCCTAGCTTCATGTCCACATCCTGGTTCAACCCTAACCCTAGCTTCATGTCCAACATCCTGCTTCAACCCTAACCCTAGCTTCATGTCTACATCCGCTTCAACCCTAACCCTAGCTTCATGTCTAAATCCCGGTTCAACCCTAACCCTAGCTTCATGTCCACATCCCGGTTCAACCCTAACCCTAGCTTCATGTCCACATCATGGTTCAACCCTAACCCTAGCTGCATGTCCACATCCCGGTTCAACGCTAACCCTAGCTTCATGTCCACATCCCAGTTCAACCCTAACTCTAGCTTCATGTCCACATCCCAGTTCAAACCTAACCCTAGCTTCATGTCCACATCCCAGTTCAACCCTAACTCTAGCTTCATGTCCACATCCCAGTTCAAACCTAACCCTAGCTTCATGTCCACATCCCAGTTCAACCCTAGCCCTAGCTTCATGTCCACATCCCAGTTCAACCCTAACCCTAGCTTCATGTCCACATCCTGGTTCAACCCTAACCCTAGCTTCATGTCCACATCCTGGTTCAACCCTAACCCTAGCTTCATGTCCACATCCTGCTTCAACCCTAACCCTAGCTTCATGTCTACATCCCGGTTCAACCCTAACCCTAGCTTCATGTCCACATCCCGGTTCAACCCTAACCCTAGCTTCATGTCCACATCCAGATTCAACGCTAACCTTAGCTTTATGTCCACATCCCAGTTCAACCCTAACCTTAGCTTCATGTCCACATCCTAGTTCAACCCTAACACTAGCTTCATGTCCACATCCTGGTTCAACTCTAACCCTAACCTTAGCTTTATGTCCACATCCCAGTTCCATCCTAACCTTAGCTTCATGTCCACATCCTGGTTCAACCCTAACCCTAGCTTCATGTCCACATCCTGGTTCAACCCTAACCCTAGCTTCATGTCTACATCCTGGTTCAACTCTAACCCTAACCCTAGCTTCATGTCCACATCCTAGTTCAACGCTAACCTAGCTTCATGTCCACATCCTGGTTCCATCCTAACCCTAGCTTCATGTCCACATCCTGGTTCAACTCTAACCCTAGCTTCATGTCTACATCCTGGTTCAACTCTAACCCTAACCCTAGCTTCATGTCCACATCCCAGTTCAACCCTAACCCTAGCTTCATGTCCACATCATGGTTCAACCCTAACCCTAGCTTCATGTCTACATCCCAGTTCAACTCTAACCCTAGCTTCATGTCCACATCATGGTTCAACCCTAACCCTAGCTACATGTCCACATCCCAGTTCAACCCTACCCCTAGCTTCATGTCCACATCCTAGTTCAACCCTAATCCTAGCTTCATGTCCACATCCTGGTTCAACCCTAACCCTAGCTTCATGTCCACATCCTAGTTCAACCCTAACCCTAGCTTCATGTCCACATCCCGGTTCAACCCTAACCCTAGCTTCATGTCCACATCCCGGTTCAACGCTAACCTTAGCTTCATGTCCACATCCCAGTTCAACCCTAACCCTAGCTTCATGTCCACATCCTGGTTCAACCCTAACCCTAGCTTCATGTCCACATCCTGCTTCAACCCTAACCCTAGCTTCATGTCCACATCCCGGTTCAACCCTAACCCTAGCTTCATGTCCACATCCCGGTTCAACGCTAACCTTAGCTTCATGTCCACATCCCAGTTCAACCCTAACCCTAGCTTCATGTCCACATCATGGTTCAACCCTAACCCTAGCTTCATGTCCACATCATGGTTCAACCCTAACCCTAGCTTCATGTCCACATCCCAGTTCAACCCAACCTAACCCTAGCTTCATGTCCACATCCTGGTTCAACCCTAACCCTAGCTTCATGTCTACATCCTGGTTCAACTCTAACCCTAACCCTAGCTTCATGTCCACATCCCAGTTCAACCCTAACCCTAGCTTCATGTCCACATCCCAGTTCAACCCTAACCCTAGCTTCATGTCCACATCCCGGTTCAACGCTAACCCTAGCTTCATGTCCACATCCCAGTTCAACCCTAACTCTAGCTTCATGTCCACATCCCAGTTCAAACCTAACCCTAGCTTCATGTCCACATCCCAGTTCAACCCTAGCCCTAGCTTCATGTCCACATCCCAGTTCAACCCTAACCCTAGCTTCATGTCCACATCCTGGTTCAACCCTAACCCTAGCTTCATGTCCACATCCTGGTTCAACCCTAACCCTAGCTTCATGTCAACATCCTGCTTCAACCCTAACCCTAGCTTCATGTCTACATCCCGGTTCAACCCTAACCCTAGCTTCATGTCCACATCCCGGTTCAACCCTAACCCTAGCTTCATGTCTACATCCTGGTTCAACTCTAACCCTAACCCTAGCTTCATGTCCACATCCCAGTTCAACCCTAACCCTAGCTTCATGTCCACATCATGGTTCCATCCTAACCCTAGCTTCATGTCCACATCCTGGTTCAACTCTAACCCTAGCTTCATGTCTACATCCTGGTTCAACTCTAACCCTAACCCTAGCTTCATGTCCACATCCCAGTTCAACCCTAACCCTAGCTTCATGTCCACATCATGGTTCAACCCTAACCCTAGCTTCATGTCTACATCCCAGTTCAACTCTAACCCTAGCTTCATGTCCACATCATGGTTCAACCCTAACCCTAGCTACATGTCCACATCCCAGTTCAACCCTAACCCTAGCTTCATGTCTACATCCTGGTTCAACCCTACCCCTAGCTTCATGTCCACATCCTGGTTCAACCCTAACCCTAGCTTCATGTCCACATCCTGCTTCAACCCTAACCCTAGCTTCATGTCCACATCCCGGTTCAACCCTAACCCTAGCTTCATGTCTACATCCTGGTTCAAGCCTACCCCTAGCTTCATGTCCACATCCTGGTTCAACCCTAACCCTAACCCTAGCTTCATGTCTACATCATGGTTCAACCCTAACCCTAGCTTCATGTCCACATCCCAGTTCAATCCTACCCCTAGCTTCATGTCCACATCCTAGTTCAACCCTAACCCTAGCTTCATGTCCACATCCCAGTTCAACCCTAACCCTAGCCTCAACCCTAGCTAGACAAACATTTACATTGTGGTTTCCAACTTAATAATAGTCCCTATGGACCATTGTTTTAAGCATAATAACTTTACATTTGCCCTTTATTCTAAGTATATAACGCTACCTTCCAATGGCCCGTATACAAATAACCCATCACTTGCCTAAATAGTAGGTATGTTTTCGGTCAGGCATCTTGCTTTTCTGTGACCCCGGGGTATGGAATGTAAAAATAAATACTATGTCTCTGAAATAGTAAACTATGGTACTTTAGTTATGTGATAGAATTGTCTAAGCTTTGACCGCTATATTTGAATTCTGACACACATAATGGGACAATGTTAGCTTGCACCATACGTCTGCAGTGTGAGTAATCCCCAGTTTGAATTTGAACTGACAAAAACTGACGATCTGTCCTCTCCTGAGAAATGGGAGGAACATAAAGGATACATAAATGCGATAAGACCATGACTAGCATCTCAACATCTAGTAAATATGTAGATTGGCCAAGCAGCAGCCAGTGGGTGAGTTATTTTTTTAATTTTATTTCACCTTTATTTAACCAGGTAAGCAAGTTGAGAACAAGTTCTCATTTACAATTGCGACCTGGCCAAGATAAAGCAAAGCAGTTCGACACATACAACGACACAGAGTTACACATGGAGTAAAACAAACATACAGTCAATAATACAGTAAAAAAAAAAAAACAAGTCTATATACAATGTGAGCAAATTAGGTGAGAAGGGAGGTAAAGGCAAAAAAGGCCATGGTGGCAAAGTAAATACAATATAGCAAGTAAAACACTGGAATGGTAGTTTTGCAATGGAAGAATGTGCAAAGTAGAAATAAAAATAATGGGGTGCAAAGGAGCAAAATAAATAAATAAATAAAATACAGCTGGGAAAGAGGTAGTTGTTTGGGCTAAATTATAGGTGGGCTATGTACAGGTGCAGTAATCTGTAAGATGCTCTGACAGTTGGTGCTTAAAGCTAGTGAGGGAGATAAGTGTTTCCAATTTAAGAGATTTTTGTAGTTCGTTCCAGTCATTGGCAGCAGAGAACTGGAAGGAGAGGCGGCCAAAGAAAGAATTGGTTTTGGGGGTGACTAGAGAGATATACCTGCTGGAGCGTGTGCTACAGGTGGGAGATGCTATGGTGACCAGCGAGCTGAGATAAGGGGGACTTTACCTAGCAGGGTCTTGTAGATGACATGGAGCCAGTGGGTTTGGCGACGAGTATGAAGCGAGGGCCAGCCAACGAGAGCGTACAGGTCGCAATGGTGGGTAGTATATGGGGCTTTGGTGACAAAACGGATAGCACTGTGATAGACTGCATCCAATTTGTTGAGTAGGGTATTGGAGGCTATTTTGTAAATGACATCGCCAAAGTCGAGGATTGGTAGGATGGTCAATTTTACAAGGGTATGTTTGGCAGCATGAGTGAAGGATGCTTTGTTGCGAAATAGGAAGCCAATTCTAGATTTAACTTTGGATTGGAGATGTTTGATATGGGTCTGGAAGGAGAGTTTACAGTCTAACCAGACACCTAAGTATTTGTAGTTGTCCACGTATTCTAAGTCAGAGCCGTCCAGAGTAGTGATGTTGGACAGGCGGGTAGGTGCAGGTAGCGATCGGTTGAAGAGCATGCATTTAGTTTTACTTGTATTTAAGAGCAATTGGAGGCCACGGAAGGAGAGTTGTATGGCATTGAAGCTTGCCTGGAGGGTTGTTAACACAGTGTCCAAAGAAGGGCCGGAAGTATACAGAATGGTGTCGTCTGCGTAGAGGTGGATCAGAGACTCACCAGCAGCAAGAGCGACCTCATTGATGTATACAGAGAAGAGAGTCGGTCCAAGAATTGAACCCTGTGGCACCCCCATAGAGACTGCCAGAGGTCCGGACAGCAGACCCTCCGATTTGACACACTGAACTCTATCAGAGAAGTAGTTGGTGAACCAGGCGAGGCAATCATTTGAGAAACCAAGGCTGTCGAGTCTGCCGATGAGGATGTGGTGGTTGACAGAGTCGAAAGCCTTGGCCAGATCAATGAATACGGCTGCACAGTAATGTTTCTTATCGATGGCGGTTAAGATATCGTTTAGGACCTTGAGCGTGGCTGAGGTGCACCCATGACCAGCTCTGAAACCAGATTGCATAGCAGAGAAGGTATGGTGAGATTCGAAATGGTCGGTAATCTGTTTGTTGACTTGGCTTTCGAAGACCTTAGAAAGGCATGGTAGGATAGATATAGGTCTGTAGCAGTTTGGGTCAAGAGTGTCCTCTTTGAAGAGGGGGATGACCGCAGCTGCTTTCCAATCTTTGGGAATCTCAGATGACACGAAAGAGAGGTTGAACAGGCTAGTAATAGGGGTGGCAACAATTTCGGCAGATAATTTTAGAAAGAAAGGGTCCAGATTGTCTAGCCCGGCTGATTTGTAGGGGTCCAGATTTTTCAGCTCTTTCAGAACTTCAGCTGAATGGATTTGGGAGAAGGAGAAATGGGGAAGGCTTGGGCGAGTTGCTGTTGGGGGTGCAGTGCTGTTGACCGGGGTAGGAGTTGCCAGGTGGAAAGCATGGCCAGCCGTAGAAAAATGCTTATTGAAATTCTCAATTATGGTGGATTTATCAGTGGTGACAGTGTTTCCTATCTTCAGTGCAGTGGGCAGCTGGTTATACACTACCTACCTTTTGTAAAAGATTCTAAGGGATGATCAGACAAAGTCTTGTCACATCCCTTATAAACACAATTCATTGGTCTTTTTTGGTCTTTTTTTACCCCTTTTTCTCCCCATTTGGTAGTTACAGTCTTGTCTCATCACTGCAACTCCCATACGGACTTGGGAGAGGCGAAGGTTGGGAGCCAAGCATCCTCCGAAACAACCCAACCAAGCCGCACTGCTTCTTGACACAATGCCCACTTAACCTGGAAGCCAGCTGCACCAATGTGTCAGAGGAAACACTATACACCTGGTGACCGTGTCAGCATGCCCGGCCTGCCACAGGAGTTGCTAGTGTGCGATGGGACAAGGACATCCCTGCCGGCCAAACCCTCCCCTAACTCGGACAACGCTGGGCCAATTGACGCCACCCCGTGGGTCTCCCGATCACCTGCAACAGATTCCCAGAATCTCTAGTGGCACAGCTGGCACTGCAATACAGTGCCTTAGACCACTATGCCACTCGGGAGGCCCCACGATTTATTGGTCTGAAGAAGAATTGTTGCAGTTAGTTAGGGAGAGAGGTGGAGAGGTAGACAGACACAGGCACAGCTGTAGCAGGAGGACGTGAGGCCCTGACATGCCTATCAAGAGATAAGCAGACCGTGGCTAATTAGTTTAGTGACAACAGCCTGTTTATGTCCAAATATATTGATGCTTCAGTAGACTCAGGTGTTTGCAAAGTACATAAGTAATTATTGCGTTTTTCTTGCCAGGCCTTAGTAACACAACATTTTCTCAGTAATTGTGCATACATCCTTGCAGTTCAGTATAATTATGTTCACGGATGGATAAGGAAGGAAGTATAGTAATTCATTTAAATTCCAGCATTTTTCCACTTCCAGCATTTTGCAAATTGGTACCTACTATGATTACCTACAGTAACTTCCATACTGTACGTGCATCACAATGCTTGTCTGTTGAACACATCTGATGGTGGTGATGGAAAAGGGACAATGAAAAGCTTTCAAGTAAACCACCCACATTTCTGATAGACATATCCGCTGCTCATGGCACTCTATTCTGCACAACCAAACATCTCTTTTCCGACTAGGAACAGGCTATTCTCTCTGCCTTCTTACTGTAAGTCATGCACATACACTTTACACACCAAAGAACAGTACAGGATTTGTTGAGCATTAGTATCTGGGGAGAAGTGTTCCTGTCGACTGCCAGACTCTGCCCTGAGAGGATCAAATTAGCCCGTCTCGTCATTGACAAGCTGTTCCCTATGCACATCTCCTTACACAGTTACCCAGGACCCAGTCCAGGACTGATAAGCTGTATGTCTGTCAGAGGACTCACACACAATAGGGAAAAGCATATATTATATGGAACATATTTTGCATTATACCTGATATCAAATCTGAGTTCACTTAGAATATTATACATACGATGACAAAATCTGAACTAAAACATATTACTTTTCAGCTTTGTTGATGCATAGTGGAGTTTAACACCAAATTCTTAATTCTGAGAGAGGGGAAATATGCATGTTTTGACAGAAAATGTGAGAATAGAATACAGATATGGATATGACTCATATTCATCACTCTATCCTGGAAATATGACATCACTGTGTTTGCTCAGTTTTATTTTTTTATAGCGAACCCAGCACTCAATTATAGTTCTATGGTTTACATGAATGATTCAAAATATACATGAGAGCCTTGATTCAGCTAGATGTGAAGCACTCAGATTTACAACAGAAGAGAGGAGCTCACCATGCCAGTTTTGAGAGCTGAGAGTGTTTTTATTGTGATGAAATATACATGACTCTATTCTCATGGCTGCATGTTATACTATGTCACCTGGAATATCCTCATGCAGACAGAAATGTGCAGGCAAAGTCGGAATTTATTGAATCATGTTAGTCTTCAAATTTGTACGAATTTTTCAAGGTTGACATGCAGTACTGAAACTAGTACAATGTGCACTTAAACATTAGATCAGTTTGTGAGGTTTTGTGTGAAAAAAATGTGCGCCAATTCGTTCCATTTTAGCATTATTCATTATCCACAATACTGTACAGTGCATTTGGAAAGTATTCAGACCACTTGACTTTTTCCACATTTTGTTATGTTGCAGCCTTATTCTGAATTTTTTATATTTTTTATCCTTAATCGATCTACAAACGATACCCAATAATGAGAAAAAAAGAAAAGAAAAAAAATATATATATTTTAAGCATCACATTTACATAAGTATTTAGACCCTTTACTCAGTACATTGTTGAAGCACCTTTGGCAGCGATTACAGCCTTGAGTCTTCTTGGGTATGATGCTAGAAGCTAGTCACACTTGTATTTGAGGAATTTCTCCCATTCTTCTCTGCAGATCCTCTCTAGCTCTGTGTTGAATTTATTGTGGATTTATTATGGATAAATGAATAAACAATATCCCCATTTTAAATAGAATTGTATCTAGGTAAACTTATACTCTGTTGTATAAGTAATAGACAATATGAGTTCATAAGAAGAAATTGTGTGACAGGACAAGGAGTAATAAAATGTTACTAGGCAGGAACAAATGGGTTGTGGACTGTGTAAACACATAAGGTCGTTAGCCTATGGTTGACCCAACTGAAACTTTTTAGATAAGGCCGTGAGTGCATTCCTAGGGTTTCTGTTCATTAAAACTGTCAGTTCAGTGGTGATCGATAATGTTGAGGGGTCAAAAGTTATCTGGGAGTGTGTTAGTAAGTTAGAATGAACTTTTCACCTTACTTTGTCCCGGTCGAGAGGAGGGGGTTCGGTTAAGGCAGTGAAATGACGTCATGATCTGTATATAAACTGATGCATGTGTTTAAGTGGTAGCGCGCTCCGAGAATAAATTCTATTACCTATTATTTAAAGACTGGTCTGCGTCTATTTTATGCAAACAAGAAATCTTACAAATTCTCATAAAATTAGATTAAGGGCTTTCAATTGATGAAAGCACATTGTCATAATTAAATTATACTAACACTCTGTCAGGTTGGATGGGGAGCGTCGCTGCACAGCTATTTTCAGGTATATCCAGAGATGTTCGATCGAGTTCGAGTCCGGGCTCTGGCTGGCCAACTCAAGGACATTCAGAGACTTGTCCCGAAGCCACTCCTGCGTTGTCATGGCTGTGTGCTGTTGGAAGGTGAACATTTGCCCCAGTCTGAAGTCCTGAGCGCTCTGGAGCAGGTTATCATATAGGATCCCTCTGTACAGTACTTTGCTCCGTTCATCTTTCCCTCGATCCTGAATAGTCTCCCAGTCCCTGCTGCTGAAAAACAACCCCACAGCAGGATACTGCCACCACCATGCTTCACCGTTGGTATGGTGCCAGGTTTCCTCCAGACGTGACGATTGGCATTCAGGTCAAAGAGTTCAATCTTGGTTTCATCAGACCAGAGAATATTGTTTCTCATGGTCTGAGAGTCTTTAGGTTCCCTTTGGCAAACTCCAGCGGGCTGTCATGTGCCTTTTACTGAGGAGTGGTTTCTGTCTGGCCACTCTACCATAAAGACCTGATTGATGGAGTACTGCAGAGATGGTTGTCCTTCTGGAAGGTTCTCCCGTCTCCACAGAGGAACTCTGGAGCTTAGTCGGGTGGTGTAGGTGTCCAGGACACCCGATGTTACAGGAAGGCCATAAAGATCATCAAGGACAACAACCACCCGAGCCACTGCCTGTTCACCCCGCTATCATCCAGAAGGCGAGGTCAGTACAGGTGCATCAAAGCTGGGACCAAGAGACTGAAAAACAGCTTCTATCTCAAGGCCATCAGACTGTTAAACAGCCACCACTAACATTGAGTGGCTGCTGCCAACACACTGACACTGACACTGACTCAACTCCAGCCACTTTAATAATGGGAATTGATGGGAAATTATGTAAATATATCACTAGCCACTTTAAACAATGCTACCTTATATAATGTTACATACCCTACATTATTCATCTCATATGCATACGTATATACTGTACTCTATATCATCTACTGCATCCTTATGTAATACATGTATCACTAGCCACTTTAACTATGCCACTTTGTTTACATACTCATCTCATATGTATATACTGTACTCGATACCATCTACTGTATCTTGCCTATGCTGCACTGTACCATCACTCATTCATATATCTTTATGTACATATTCTTTATCCCCTTACACTGTGTATAAGACAGTAGTTTTGGAATTGTTAGTTAGATTATTTGTTGGTTATTACTGCATTGTCGGAACTAGAAGCACAAGCATTTCGCTACACTCGCATTAACATCTGCTAACCATGTGTATGTGACAAATAAAATTCGATTTGATTTGATTTGCTTAGTCAGAGTGACTATTGGATTCTTGGTCACCTCCCTGACCAGGGCTCTTCTTCCCCGATTGCTCAGTTTGACTGGACGGCCAGCTCTTAGAAGAGTCTTGGGGTTTCCACATTTCTTACATCAAATCAAATCAAAGTTTATTTGCCACATGCGCCAAATTACAGTGAAATGCTTACTTACAGGCTCTAACCAACAGTGCAAAAAAGGTATTAGGTGAACAATAGGTAAGTAAAGAAATAAAAACAACAGTAAAAAGACAGTGAAAAATAACAGTAGCGAGGCTGTATACAGTAGCGAGGCTATAACAGTAACGAGGCTACATACAGACACTGGTTAGTCAGGCTGATTGAGGTAGTAAGTACATATAGGTATGGTTAAAGTGACTTTGCATATATGATAAACAGAGAATAGCAGTAGCGTGAAAGAGGGGTTGGCGGGTGGTGGGTGGTGGGACACAATGCAGATAACCTGGTTAGCCAATGTGCGGGGGCACTGGTTGGTTGGGCCAACTGAGGTCGTATGTACATGAATGTACAGTTAAAGTGGCTATGCATATATGATAAACAGAGAGTAGCAGCAGCGTAAAAGAAGGGTTGGGGGAGGCACACAACGCAAATAGTCCGGGTTGCCATTTGATTACCTGGTATAGAGGTAATGCCTGGTATAGAGGTCCTGGATGGCAGGCAGCTTAGCCCCAGTAATGTACTGGGCCGTACGCAGTACCCTCTGTAGTGCCTTGTGGTCGGAGGCCGAGCAATTGCCGTACCAGGCAGTGATGCAACACAGTCAGGATGCTCTCAATGGTGCAGCTGTAGAACCTTTTGAGGATCTGAGGACCCATGCCAAATCTTTTTAGTTTCCTGAGGGGGAATAGGCTTTGTCGTGCCCTCTTCATGACTGTCTTGGTGTGTTTGGACCATTCTAGTTTGTTGGTGATGTGGACACCAAGGAACTTGAAGCTCTCAAACTGCTCCACTACAGCCCCGTTGATGAGAATGGGGGCGTGCTCGCTCCTCCTTTTCCTGTAGTCCACAATCATCTCCTTAGTCTTGGTTACGTTGAGGGATAGGTTGTTATTCTGGCACCACCCGGCCAGGTCTCTGACCTCCTCCCTATAGGCTGTCTCGTCGTACATTTAAGAATGATGGAGGTCACTGTGATCTTAGAGACCTTGAATGCAGCAGACATTTTTTGGTACCCTTCCCCAGATCTTTTCCACACAATCCTGTCTCTGAGCTCTACGGACAATTCCTTCGACCTCATGGCTTGGTTTTTGCTCTGACATGCACTGTCAACTGTGGGACCTTATATAGACAGGTGTGTGCCTTTTCAAATCATGTCCAATCAATAAAATTTACCACAGGTGGACTCCATTCAAGTTGTAGAAACACCTCAAAGATGATCAATGGAAACACGATGCACCTGAGCTTAATTTTGAGTCTCATAGCAAAGGGTCTGAATGCTTATGTAAATAAGGTATTTCTGTTGTTTTTTAAACATTTACAAAAATACAAAAACCTGTTTTCGCTTTGTCATTATGGGATATTTTGTGTAGATTGATGAGGAAAATGTTTTATTTCATCCATTTTAAAATAAGGCTGTAACGTAACAAAATGTGGAAAAAGTAAAGGTGTCTTTCCGAATGCACTGTATATGCCTGTAACATTTAGTCAACCCTACTACCCTTCTTCTTAGATCAGTCCTGACAAGAGTCAGTGTTTCTCTAAACACAGTCCTGAGAGTTTGCCCATTTGTGTGTATAACTAGTTTTTCCTGTGGAGGGTTGGTATAAAATTGCAGACTGCTCGTCATGCTATTGCCCCCAAGATGTCACGCCAATTATTTGTCTCTGTGGGAGCAGCCTATTTGTGGAGGCTTTTCTTAAAATAAGAACAGGAAGTCACAGCCTCTCTGTATCCCCCCCTGTTCCTGAGTGGACCGATAGGCAGACCATGCTTCATCTCTCACTGTGGGCCCTGTAGGGTCAGCCTACCAGAGCAATGGCATGGTTATGACATCACAGCCCACGTGAACCACAACCTATTTGTTCCATTCTCACCCACTGAAGAGTCATACTTCAGTCACTGAGCTTCTCTGCTGCTCCATTTTGGCCATTTTCAGACAGATCTTTTACCACATAACCTACTCAAGGCTCTGTCAAATATCAAGCCTCCCAATCCTCTGCCAGTGGGTAGATTTGATTTGAAACAAATTTGACATGTCCTCAGTTGACTGTCCCTGTACTGGAGCTTAGCATGTAGTTGCAAGGATTCTGCAGCCTCCCACAGTGTCATCCCTTTACCTGAGACCTGTAGTAGCTGATGGCCTCCATATTATAAAATCTGTAGTTTATAGTACTGTAGTTTATGCGACACTCGCCACAATATACAGCCATGATCCCCTATATTTAACTTTAAGACAGGAGCATATTAAGAGGGGTAGACAAGGTAAGATACTTGACTAATAGACAGAAATGGGAAGCAGTTGGATGCCATAAGCAGCTGACAAGAGGATGTTAGGTGTGGGAGAGAAATGTTGCCATGGAATCGAACATAATGATCAGTCAATGGTGATGGAAAGAGAGTGACAGGAGGATAGGAGAGGAATGAGAGAGTCAGTTGGCATCAGAGGAGGCTGTTGGGAGGAGCTATAGGAGGACAGGCTCATTGTAATGCCTAGATTGGAATAAATGGAACAGAGTCAAACATGTGGTTGCCATATGTTCGATGTGTTTTATATCATTCCATGAAATTATTCCATTCCATCCAATCCTCCTATAGCTCCTCCCACCAGCCTCGTCTGAATGGCATGTCAGATAAAGCAATGAAGGAGAAAAAAAGGAACTGGAGAAGGCTGCAGGGGGTAGAGTGCAGTTGAGAGGGGAGCATGCACAAGAGACAGAATTCCAGTGAGAAAGGGAGAGGAATTCAAGTGAACAAATGATTATGTAAGAGATTGGTCGACAGGAAGAGACACACATAAAAGAGGGAAAGAGGCCATGGAGGCTGGAGAGCCGTAAGCCCACACCGGTCCTAACCAACTCTATAATCTGGCTTTCACTGATTGCTCTTCAGATCAGAGTGGGACTCTTTTAACCTAATTAAACAGGCCTCATGTTTCATAAGGACGGGCAGTCACGGGTAGTGAGGCATGGTAACTGACAGGCATATACACTCTCAATCTCACAAACATGCAGGTTATTCTCTCTTTGCCTGTCATAAAGAGATATTGAGTATCTACAAACGATTCTCAGAATGCTTCCAAGAAATGATGTACCAACATTTCTGTGAAATAGAGATTTAGTCTTGCCATGTCTCCAAGGATTAGTGCTTTTTACTATCACTCATGTCTGTGTTATCTTTTTTCCATCTGTCCCTGTGGTCTTCTTTATGTTTGGGCTGACCTGTAGTTACAGTAAGTACCTAGAGCTGGTCTGTCTCAGTTTGACCCAGCAGCCAATGGTTCTATTTAAAAACAACATCAGTGCTGTAATCCTGGCACCACTGAGCCAGTACCACAGATGGCTCTGTGAAGCCAGCTCCAACATCTACTGGCCTTATTCATGTTGGACAAAAGGAAGGGGGAGAAAGTATTTTTTGACATTTCTGAATGTGTTATTCAAAGCTTTAGTAGCAAAAGGCAAAAATCAATATTTGATCAAATATATATTTTCTATACAGTACCAGTAAAGAGTTTGGAAACACCTACTCATTCAAGGGTTTTTCTTTATTTTTACTATTTTCTACATTGTAGAATAATAGTGAAGACATCAAAACTATGAAATAACTGATTTCCACCAGTCCATTGCATGTGTTTCTTGGCCCAAGCGAGTCTCTTCTTATTATTGGTGTCCTTTAGTAGTGGTTTCTTTGAAGCAATTCGACCATGAAGGCCTGATTCACTCAGTCTCCTCTGAACAGTTGATGTTGAGATATGTCTGTTACTTGAACTCTGTGTTTATTTGTATTGTATTTATTTGGGCTGCAATCTGAGGTGACTCTAATGAACTTATCCTCTGTAGCAGAGGTAACTCTGGGTCTTCCTTTCCTGTGGCGGTCCTCATGAGAGACAGTTTCCTCACAGTGCTTGATGGTTGAAGAAATGTTCAAAGTTCTTGAAATGTTCTGGATGTCTTCAAGTAATGATGGACTGTTTCTCTTTGCTTATTTGAGCTGTTCTTGCCATAATATGGACTTGGTCTTTTACCAAATAGGTCTATCTTCTGTATACCACCCCTACCTTGTCACAACACAACTGATTGGCTCAAATGCATTAAGGAAAGTAATTCCACAAATTAACTTTTAACAAGGCACACCTGTTAATTTAAATGCATTCCAGGTGACTACCTCATGAAGCTGGTTGTAAGAATGCCAAGAGTGTGCAAAGCTGTCATCAAGGCAAAGGGTGGCTACTTTGAAGAATCTCAAATCTCAAATATATTTTGATTTGTTTAACACTCTTTTGGTTACCACATAATTCCATATGTGTTATTTCATAGTGTTGATGTCTTCACTATTATTCTACCATGTAGAAAATAGTAAAAATAAAGAAAAACCCTGGAATGAGTAAAGGCCAATAACAAAGAGACATCCAAACCTCTGTGCCAATAACAGGGGGTTCTAGCGGGGGTTCTAGCTAAATTCTTGCTTGGGAAATAGTTTTTGGCCAAAAAACTATTTTTGCCCATTTTAATGGAAATCTATTACAGTATGGTACTTAATTGTTACCCAGAAATGATTTGAGAGTGATATAAAAACAGATGCATTGGGCCTTTAAATTTGATTTTGTCCCAGATACAGAAAAAGCTACTCTGTCCATCCATTAGCTAATTGTAAAATGGTTGCTCTGCAACAAGATGTGTATCAGAGTAATGAGTGTGTGGTGGGGGAGGTCAGACAGACTGCTCTATCACTGTCTCCATAGACATAGTGTTGTGGTTTGCTTGCTTTTATTTATGTTCTCTCCTTAGACACATCAACCTTAATCCTAACTGATGTACAAAACTTTACACACAATTCATTGCATTAATTGCCACATCAATCATTTGACAAAACATCTAAATATCAACAGCCTAAACCGAAAACAAAGCAATCCATCATAAAAAGTAAAATCATCAATCATACAGTGAGTGAAGGAGACATTAGCCTTTTATGCTTACACAGCCTGAATAAGTGGAGAGGAGTTAGTTCATTTTGGGTAAAATATTGATCTCCTCATAGGGGCTACCTTTAAGTTTAAAGTAGATATATTTTTATTTGTTTTACTTTGTTGTTAAAACCTCCCATTGTTTCTAGTCTTTCTTGTTGACAAGAACCAAAACACAATAAATGATGCACACACTGATTGATGCTCCTAACAATGATGGAGTTTAATTTTCTTCACATTGTTGGTTCCAACTATTGGCTGGTCTTCCTCAAGCAAGCTTTTGTCAATTAAACCCCATCCAATGTATAGTGTCTCATTATGCCTATAGGCCTACTATGCCAGTCTGAATTAATTTACATTGCTGCTCCTAAGAGGGGCTAAATCTCTCCTAAAGACTCATACCATCCTCTCTGAAGAGACCCTCTTATCTGCATCATATAAAAGGCAGGATATATTAAAAATAAGATATTTTATTGTCTCATACTGTATACAAGATAGGTGCAGTGAAATATGTTGTTTTACAGGGTAAGCCAGAGTAGTACAGTGCCCTGGAGCAAATTAGGGTTAAGTACCTTGCTCAAGGGCACCTGGACAGATTTTCACCTTGTCTGTTTGGGTATTTGAAGCATCGGTTACTGGCCCAACACTCTAACCGCTTGAACAGAGGCACAGCATGACTGCAAGGTGATTCTCTAGTCTTCCCCCATTATTCTTCATCCTCCTGTCTCCCACACTCAGCTCTCTGCTCTTCATTCTGCAGATACTGTATCTGACCTCAAACAGTCGACCTGCACCTGCAGGGCCTAACAGGGAGGGGGACAACCCAACTGAGATTGATGAGCAATTGCAGCCCCGACCGACCGGCTCCCCTGCGGGAGACATCACAGCCATGGTGAGTGGGCCTGATCTCCGGGTGATGCTTGTTCCAGTCGAGACAGCGGGGAAGTAGCTGTGCATTTCCGATCTATTCCTATTTCTTCTTCCTTTGTATATGCATAATCAGAAACTCAGCAGGGGCACCAGGGCGTTGGGTGCATAGAGGACTCCATAACCTGAGTCCTCTCCACAATCATCTTCGTGCTGGGGTGGCCGCTCCCGCTCTGCTTAAAGCCCTGCATCATTTACTCTCATGCGGCTCTTTGCACCTATTTGTGCCCACAGGGAGCAGGACGCCATAGACAGTGGCTTAGAAAATGAGTATAATGGTCCCCATTTCAGGGAAGAACACATTACTGCAGAGAACCTCATTATTGATATGCAGCATTACGTGCAGTCCTCCGTTCTGGTTTCAGTAGTTAGCGTTAGCATCTCCTGCAGAATGCAAAGGGATGATGGGTTGTTTTTCGTAGGATGTGTGTGCAGGTTAACCTAATGCTCAACACCACCATCTGCTCCATACATTATATAGCATTGTATAATACTATATAATTATAATTCCTCTCATAATACATAATACTATATTGCTAACATAACTTGCATTAACATGTAATAGGTTAATACTACACACTGAGCCGTGTTTAAAATGACCTTTTAAAATCAATTTCTCTTTCAATGATGTCTTGAAAAAAACCTTTACGTAACTGTGTTTGATTGAGTTGTGTTGTTTTTTTGTGTTTTATTTTTAAATTTGAAGTTGTGTTGTGATGAATTTGATGTGTGTTTTCTGTCAAAACAACATATTTATGTATCCATGCATTTCGAGGCCAAACTTTGACTGGATATAAATGACAGTGTAGTCAGAGGCAGACAGATTGTTCTCATTTTCAATCTCAGTTGCATAATTTCACAAATCTATTAGAGTATGCTCTCATTTTATAGTGTTATGATATGGGGGGTACTTTAGTGTGAGACACATAGATGGACAATATACTACACTTCCAAACCTCTTCCCCGGGGGCAGCAGCAATAGGTTTAGGGGATGTGCTCTGCCAGGAAGCCTTCATCATTCTCAGGTGTGAGCAATCAGATGGTTGTCTCTTTCAGGGAGAGAGAGGAGGCCAGAAGGCTCTCGGCTGACCTTTGTTTGTTTCTTTGTCTTAGTTAACCACTTTAGTTGGGCATGTCTTTTTTTGTGGTTTTGTACATATTTATTTTGTCACCATGAACATTGTGAAAATTAGTTTGGACTGGCCGAACAGAAGTTTTGTTTCCTGAGCACATGTTTATACAGCACAGTACGCTGATTTCTGACATAGATGCATACATTAAATCAAGTTACAGACCAGTTAAGTAGGCCTAAGACCCCTAGCCATAATCAATGCAGCAATATCAGTATAGTTATTGGTTTCGTAACGATAGTTTTTTTAATCATTTTGAATCAATCTACATACACAGTATATAGAAATGAACCACATGGCTACATAGCAGCCTCAATATTGCCTGTTGCCTCTGCACAGCAAATCATAGTTTTGTCAGTTCTCTAGTATCTTTCTTCACTATCTCTCGTCGTACTTTAGAATTGTAGGATGAAAGAATGCTGTATGTGAGTTTGTCTGTCTGCCCTGCAGGCTAGAGTGGAAGGTTTCACATCATTTTCTATTTTCAGACTGTAAAGTCGCAGAAAGTCAAGTGTGGAAAACAGATTTACAACAGAGTCGTGCAAGTTTAGTGACTATGTCATACCAGAGGTGTAAAGTAACGAATTACAGCAAGTCTAGTTACTGTAATTTTAAGAGTACTTTTTTTGTGTTTTTCAAAGTCAGTCATTTTACTTATACCTTATTAAATATGAATGTAAGTAACAGTACTTGTACTTGAATAGGATATTACAGTACTCTTTCCATAGCTGATTTTAATTGCTTTACATCCTTAATTTATTTTAAAATGTTATAGTATATTTTTGACAAATCCTTAGTTTTTTTTACATACAGAATTGTCTTTGAGGCGTTCATGTGCTATCCGAGTTATCAGAAGCTCCTAGTTCCCAGTGGGAAATTTCATTTGAATGACCCTCCAAGACGGAATTACAAGTGGGAGAATGTTGTTACCCGAATTGCCTTTTTAACCAAAAGATGTTAACAAATCAGTGTTTGACAATTACAACCGTATCATATGTATAATGTAAACTCAGCAAAAAAAGAAACGTCCTCTCACTGTCAACTGTGTTTATTTTCAGCAAACTTAACATGTGTAAATATTTGTATGAACATAACAAGATTCAACAACTGAGACATAAAATGAACAAGTTCCACAGACATGTGACTAAAAGAAATTGAACAATGTGTCATTGAACAAAGGGGGGTGAAAAATCTAAAGTAGCAGTCAGTATCTGGTGTGGCCACCAGCTGCATTAAGTACTGCAGTGCATCTCCTCCTCATGGACTGCACCAGATTTGCCAGTTCTTGCTGTGAGATGTTACCCCACTCTTCCACCAAGGCACCTGCAAGTTTCTGGGGGGAATGGCCCTAGCCCTCACCCTCTGATCCAACAGTTTCCATACGTGCTCAATGGGATTGAGATTCGGGCTCTTCGCTGGCCATGGCAGAACACTGACATTCATGTCTTGCAGAAAATCACGCACAGAACGAGCAGTATGGCTGGTGGCATTGTCATGCTGGAGGGTCATGTCAGGATGAGCCTGTAGGAAGGGTACCACATCAGGGAGGAGGATGTCTTCCCTTTAACCTCTCTGCGCAGCGGGATTAAATTCGACAACATACGGTGATCGCTACATAAATAGTCATATTAAACATTCATGAAAATACAAGTGTCTCACATGGGTCGAAAGCCTAGAATCTTGCTAATCCAACTGCGTTGTCAGATTTTTAAAAAATGATTTACTCCGAAAGAATACGATGCGATTATCTGACAACAAAGCCCCATAAAAAAATATATTTCAACCAGCACAGGCGTAACAAAATCACAAATTGCAATAAAATAAATTGTTTACCTTTGACGATCTTCCTCTGTTTGCAATCCCAATGCTCATTGTTAAACAATGAATGGTCTTTTGTTTGATAAAATCCATTTTTATAGCCTAACACGAAACATTTTGTGAACCGCTTGTGTCGTGAATTCCGTCTCATTCCATTTTCGACGACACATTCAATGTAAATACACACACTAAACATGACTTTATCCAGTCATGTTTGGTTTCATTGCAATCAACTGGTTTGTTTGTAACACAACCAAACTTGATGGGTCATTTCGCAGGACGTATTGACTGAAAGAAACCGATTTGAAGACAACAAGTAATGACATCATTGTGCACCAATGATATGACCGCTGTTTCGTTGATTGACTGTATTTTAACCCAATGGCCACTGATCGTCTTGAAATCTAGCTGGGTAGATAGCCAATGAGCTGAGGTAAACGGCAATATGTAATGGTTATGTGTTGGAAGACCAACCCATGTAGTAAACTCCGGCGTAAAGAGGGTCATTCGCCATTGAAGTTTCATACCAGAAGGAGCCACGCATGTTACGCACAGCATTATTTTGGTAAAGCGCATCTTCAGCTGTTTATATATCAATCAGTATGGCGACTAAGTCAGGGAAAGCTAAATCTAAGTCTAGATATACAGATGTACACACAATTTTAGAAGAAATTGATCGGGAAAGTGAGACAGATTGTTGGAGGACGATTCATTTAGCGATTCCCAAATGGAGGAATATTTTTTGAACGGAGAGAACATCATTCTTTTCATGCTAATGCCGTTGTTTGAAATTAATAATATAAAATATTATTTGTGATTTTTTTTACATTTTAGTAGCAATATATAAAAATGTAATGAAATGTGTAAAGTACACGTTGGCTATACATTGTGGGTGGGGGTATGTTTGTATGTATGTGTATGACCCATAGCCTATGTTTGTATGTATGTGTATGACCCATAGCCTATGTTTGTGTGTGTATATATACATATTGTGGATTAGAGGGAGCTTGGCCGAGATGCGTGTGTCTGCTGCTCCACCCCACCCCACCCCCACACGAGGAGAAAAGCAGTCTCTTCCTCATTGACTGTCCTGCATTTCCCATGGTACTAGGCCTTCCCTGGTTGGCTCATCATATCCCCACTATTTCCTGGCAACAGAGGGCTCTCACAGGGTGGTCGCGAGAGTGCTCGGGGAGGTGTGTAGGGGTTTCCGTTGGCGCTACCATGGTGGAAATTCCAGACTAGGTCTCCACCCTGTGCATCCCCCCCAGAATATGCCGATTTGGCTCTCGCCTTCTGTAAAAAAAAAAAGGCGACTCAAATACCACCTCATCGACAGGGGGATTGTGCGATAAATCTCCTGGCAGACGCTGCGCTTCCCAGGAGTCACGTGTATCCCCTGTCGCAAGCGGAGACGGTGGCTATGGAGACATCTGTCTCTGAATCCCTGTGTCAGGGGTACATTCGGTCCTCCACTTCACCCGCCTCATCGAGTTTCTTTTTTGTGAAGAAGAAGGATGGAGGTCTACGCCCGTGCATTGACTAAGAGGTCTCAATCAAATCACGGTGAGGTACAGTTACCCGCTACCTCTTATTGCCATGGCGATTGAGTCAATGCATGGGGGCGCTTCTTCGAGTGGAAGACAGCATTTAGTAACACCTCAGGGCATTAAGAGTACTTAGTCATGCCGTACGGGTTGATCAGTTTTCCAATCCTTTATAGACAAGACTTTCAGGGACCTGCACGGGCAGGGTGTAGTGGTGTATATCGATGACATTCTGATATACTCTGCTACACGCGCCGAGCATGTGTCCTTGGTATGCAAGGTACTTGGACGACTGTTGGAGCATGACCAGTACGTCAAGGCCCGAGAAATGCCTGTTCTTTCAGCAGGTCGTCTCCTTCCTAGGGTATCGCATTTCCACATCAGGGGTGGAGATGGAGAGTGACCGCATTGCAGCCGTGTGTAATTGGCCAACTCCCACCACGGTAAAGGATGTGCAGCGCCTTTTATGGTTTGCCAATTACTACCGGAGATTTATCGGGGTTTTGGCCAGGTGGCTGCTCCCATTACCTCACTGCTGAAGGGGGGGTCCCGTACGGTTGCAGTGGTCGGCTGAGGCAGACAGGGCTTTTGGGCAGCTAAGAGCTCTGTTTACTTCGGCTCCCGTGCTGGCCCATCCGGATCCCTTTTTGGCGTTCATAGTGGAGGTGGACACCTCCGAGGCTGGGATAGGAGCCGTGCTCTCACAGCGCTTGGGTACACCACCAAAACTCAGCTGTTGGCTGTGGTTAAAGCGTTGAAGGTGTGGAGACATTGGCTTGAGGGGGCTAAACACCCTTTCCTCATCTGAACTGACCACCGCAACCTGGAGTACATCCGGACAGCAAGGAGACTGAATCCTCGTCAGGCAAGGTGGGCCATGTTCTTTAACCGTTTTGTGTTTACCCTGTCCTACAGACCAGGTTCCCAGAATACGAAGGCAGACGCACTGTCCCGGCTGTTATGACACAGAGGAGCGGCCCATGGATCAGACTCCCATACTCCCGGCCTCTTGCTTGGTAGCGCCGGTCATGTGGGAGCTGGACGTGGACATTGAGCAGGTGTTGCGTACAGAGCCCGCTCCCCTCCAGTGTCCTGTCGGGCGTATTAATGCCAAAATAACAAGCAAAACAGGTAAGGCCAAAACACAAGACCCACATTGTTTAGCTAAAAATGTGGGTCTCAAAATGGCCCTGAATGACAGGTCACCACTGGTAACATTATAAAATGCCAATAATTGTCTGAATGCATAATTAGAGGAAGTGTAGTGGTTCATGCACTGGACAGCTGTGTGACATAAAAAAGAACACTCAGTTCAAATTACTACATACATAAGTGCATAACTTCATGCAGGTGCAGTAAGGAAGTTAGTCAAACTGCATTGTCATCTCTTAGAACAGCTCATTACATATGTTATTGGATAACCACCAATAGCAGCATAGTTTGCATATTTCATATCAATATGTTTCAATTTAGACCACACACACAACCTTATATTGCCATCTGCTGTTTTTAAATGGGTCTGCAACACACTGCTTGTGAAACAGTTATCTTTGGGAAAATTTGAGGGACATAAATTGCAGTATTAGATTGTATCTAAGTGAAGAAGGGTTTGCAACAGTTATCACACCAGATCATACCTGAACATTTAAGATGGAGATGTATTTTAGGGCAATGCTGAAACAATGTTGGTCATTTAGATCATTTAGTTACTTTGGACTTGATTACTCTAATTTAACTGGCAAATCCAATAATTTAAGATTATGAATAAATTGAAGAATAGCCTATGTTATGAGAAAAATACATCTCTTGTTCTTGTTCCCAAGATAAATACTTGAATGATGTAAACAGGGTTGGAATGTGAAGCATCATTATACTCTACAAGAGAGCAAAACTATGCTACATGGAACTTAAAATAGTGCAAAAAAGCATTAGAAACGACATAGATCTGTGAATAATGTTTGTTTAAGCTTTGGACATGCTGATCAACAGAAAGAACTGCATTTTTTGGGATCATTCCATGATCTGAGATGATGTGTACAATTGAAGTTGGAAGTTTACATACACTTAGGTTGGAGTCATTAAAACTCGTTTTCAACCACTCCACAAACGTCTTGTTAACAAACTATAGTTTTGGCATGTCGGTTAGGACAAATACTTTGTGTGGGACACATGTCATTCTTCCAACAATTGTTTACAGACAGATTATTTAATTTATTCCAGTGGATCAGAAGTTTACATACACTAAATTGACTGTGCCTTTAAACAGCTTGGAAAATTCCAGAAAATGATGTCATGGCTTTAGAAGCTTCTGATAGGCTAATTGACATCATTTGAGTCAATTGGAGGTGTACCTGTGGATGTATTTCAAGGTCTACTGTACATTCAAACTCAGTGCCTCTTTGCTTGACATCATGTGAAAATCAAAAGAAATCAGAAAAAAATTGTAGATCTCCACAAGTCTGGTTTATCCTTGGGAGCAATTTCCAAATGCCTGAAGGTACCTTGTTCATCTGTACAAACAATAATACGCAAGTATAAACACAATGGGACCACGCAGCCGTCATACCGCTCAGGAAGGAGACGTTTTCTGTCTCCTAGAGATGAACTTACTTTGTGCAAAAAGGGAGAGGCTTGCAAGCCGAAATGCAAATCAATCCCAGAACAACAGCAAAGGACCTTGTGAAGATGCTGGAAGAAACAGGTACAAAAGTATCTATATCCACAGTAAAACGAGTCCTATATCGACATAACCTGAAAGGCTGCTCAGCAAGGAAGAAGCCACTGCTCCAAAACTGCCATAAAAAAGCCAGACTACTGTTTGCAACTGCACATGGGGTCAAAGTTCGTAGTTTTTGGAGAAATGTCCTCTGGTCTGATGAAACAAAAATAGAACTGTTTGGCCATAATGACCATCGTTATGTTTGGAGGAAAAAGGGGGAGGCTTGCAAGCCGAAGAACACCATCCCAACCGTGAAGCATATGGGGGTGGCAGCATCATGTTGTGGGGGTGCTTTGCTGCAGGAGGGACTGGTGCACTTCACAAAATAGATGGCATCATGAGGATGGAAAATTATGTGGATATATTGAAGCAACATCTCAAGACATCAGTCAGGAAGTTAAAGCGTGGTTGCAAATGGGTCTTCCAAATGGACAATGACCCCAAGCATACTTCCAAAGTTGTGGACAAATGGCTTAAGGACAACAAAGTCAAGGTATTGGAGTGGCCATCACAAAGCCCTGACCTCAATCCCATAGAAAATTTGTGGGCAGAACTGAAAAAGAGTGTGGGAGAAAGGAGGCTTACAAAACTGACTCAGTTACACCAGCTCTGTCAGGAGGAATGGACCAAAATTCACTCAACTTATTGTGGGAAGCTTGTGGAAGGCTGCCCGAAACGTTTGGCCCATGTTAAACAAGTTAAAGGCAATTCTACCAAATACTAATTGAGAGTATGTAAACTTCTGACCCACTGTGAATGTGGTGAAAGAAATAAAAGCTGAAATAAATCATTCTCTCTACTATTATCCTGACATTTCACATTCTAAGAAAAAAGTGGTGATAAACTGACCTAAGAAAGGGAATTTTTACTAGGATTACATTTCAGGAATTGTGAAAAACGGAGTTTAAATGTATTTGGCTAAGGTGTACGTAAACTTCAGACTTCAACTGTATGTCCTCAATCATATCCTATTTTTTGGTATAAGATGATAACCTTTCCGACTACCTATTTCAATTGGATGCGTACAGTAGGCCTTCATGTAGACCTATACTAATTGAATCAATAAAAACAGACATTTACATTTTAGCACATGCTCTTATCCAGAGCGACTTACAGTAGTGAGTGCATACATTTTTATACTGGTCCACTGTGGGAATCAAACCCACAACTTTAACGTTGCAAGTGCCATGTGCTACCAACTGAGCTACACAGAACCAGGGAAAGGAAAGGAAAGCTTCAAGAGAAGAGAGATAATGTGTTGTTAAAGTAGGACTACGAACCAATCCATGTTTGGCAGTGATTTATTTATTTATGGGAGAGACAGAACAGAATGCCCTTGTTTAGAATGGAGTGACCTAGGTTTATATAAATAATCTTCTTGAAGAAAGACTGCAACATTCGGAATCACTGAATTCCCACACTCATATCCTGTTCCATGAATAACCCACTCATGCTATGCTGCCATGTGCATAAGAGTTTTTTGTTTGTTTGAAAAGCTGTGAATTCAGCAGAAGAACACTAGTCACATTCCACAGCTGTATGTTTCAAGGTTGATTTCAACAGATCTCACCAAAAAAATATGAAAGATACAGTGGAGACATCATGGCACCAGAGGGGTGGGCACCATTATTGATCTGAACAAAAGGACCTGTCAGACAGTCATAACTGAAGAGCCTCGGAGATCTTTCGCACTTGCTGCTGCAACTGCACGCATTCCCGCAGCACAGACACAGTGTGAAACAGGCCCAAATCGGAATGCAGCCTACTGAGCACCGGCAGAGATTTGTCTACCCGTCGACTAGGCTGCATTAAGGGTTTCTTCCAAATCAATAACTTTGGGATTGGTTATTAGAATATTAAATGAGTGACATAGACACAGATAGGACTGGTAAGTGTCTCACTCTGACATTTTTCTTCCGAATTGATCATTCAATCATTCAAAATGTTGGTCAGATTAATAAAAGCATATCAGTGTAGGGTTAAATACTGTACTAATGTGCTATTATAGGCTACAGGCATAAAGTACTCAGCCTATTGCAGGCTACTGGTCCAGAAAAAGTTCTGTATGTGGTTGTATTTAGTTTGGCAAAGTTTCTGTGATGATCAGTTGTGGGAAGGAGCTGTATAGCATACTCAGGACAGAGTCTGCTTTCAAACTTGAATGTTTACTGTTTGAGTTTTGCACAGTGGCAAATAAAGGCATGTTTGTTTGTCACATAAAGGAGTCACATTGAACACTAGGGGCCTTATTAAATTTTCTCAGGTTCAAAATGTACTCTTGTACACACTGTCTAGTCTACAACTCCCATGTCTCCTTTGCAAAGGGGTGCAGAAATGGCAATGAATTAGTCTATTGGACACAGCATCACATTCATGTCTAAAGACTAGAACATATAGATATTGACGATCATCGCCTTTGCATAGGCCAATAAAATAAAGTACACACACTGTTATGTACATGGTCAGGTGGGATTTCACTGTAAGAAATAGAACTTCATTGAATATGAAATATCTCATTACAGCCTGCAAGTTCTTTGGTAATTAAATGATTCCCACGCACTCTTCGTTATGTAAGGAGATGAGGTCTGGTGTTTATTTTGACACTGGTGCTGCTCTGACAGCTCTAGGCTAAGGAAACCGTGCTGAGCACTACCACATAACAGTAAATGTGTTTTTTAGATTTCTGATGTTAAATAGCAAGTTGGCTCGATCAGTTACTGAAGTCAACTTTGAAGACTTTCCCTGAAATGTTCATTGGTGTTGGTATTTAGCAGAGGTGGGACCAAGTCATTGTTTTACAAGTCACAAATAAGTCTCAAGTCTTACCACTCAAGTCCCAAGTCAAGTCCCATTTGAAGACAGGCAAGTCCGAGTCAAGTCTCAAGTCAAGACCGTCAAGTATCAAGTCAAGTCTCCAGTCCTAAACTTTGAGTTTCGAGTACTAAACAAGTCATAATGTGCTCTTCACCAAATGTAATACCATTTCATATTTAAAAAGAGTAATAGTATATTAAATTTACGCATATCATGAATGCTTTTAAAAATATATATATTTATTACTTTCCAAATAAACTTTATATTTCAATGGAAATACATGGGTAGCCATGAGAAAGACATCAATATGACAACAAAAACAAAATATTGTAGTGCTCTCTCCCTCTCTCTCTCTCTCTCCAGATATACTCTAGACACCTAAAACAATCCTGCCATAAAGTTACAATCATTCATTTAAAGGTACATCTAAACAACTGACACTGAACTGAGGCCTAAAATTTGAACAATGAATGTCTGAGAAAAAAATACAGATCTCAAAGACGGGAGATAAAACCTGAACATGGAAACTACATGTGTGTGTGTGTGTGTGTAATGCATAAACAGTTACATTTTTCCCTTGTCTCAGGGTCCTATGATGCATTGCATTTGCAAAATACCAAATTCGATAAAAGTCTGTCAGTCATTTGTGCACGATGAGGCCACAGTATGATGCCACCATGGCTGAAGACATGCTCCACCGAAACACTGGAGGCAGGCACTGCCATGACCCTGATGATGGCCACTCGAGACAGTGAAGGAAGAGCCTTCCTGTTCATTGCCCAGAACAAGAGGGCATTCTGTCCTTCACATATGTCAAGGTAGTGACTTAGCTGTAGTGCTGGAGAGGTCCCAACAGCGTTCTTCTGTCTCTTACAGCATGCTGCAAACAGCCCTTCTTCTTGTCCAAGACTATGGTCCTCTCACTCTTCCTCATCAACAAGAGGCACAGCTTGCTCAGTCCCTGTAGCATCTTGCAGAATCTGTTCTGGCAAAACATGTAAAAGCATAGCAGAAATAAAAAGGATGGTATTAGAGTATTGGTGATGCAATGGATTAAACTGAACAGGTATTATTGTTGTAGTCAATTGGATTAAATTATGAGAAAAAGTTACATTAAACTCAGTAATATTTACCTTTCACTCTTTGTGCCACCTCCTCCTTGACCTCCTTCTTGACCAGCACATGGTTCTCCACCCACATCAGAGAAAAAGCCAGATCCAAGGCAACTGCTTTGAGGTAAACTGGATATGTTATCTGTTAAGATATCAGTTTGTCTCTGTGAATGGTTTGTCCTCTGACAAATCGACTGTACATTTCGGTGTTCCTCAAGGTTCCGTTTTAGGACCACTATTGTTTTCACTATATATTTTACCTCTTGAGGATGTCATTCGAAAACATAATGTTAACTTTCACTGCTATGCGGATGACACACAGCTGTACATTTCAATGAATCCTGGTGAAGCCCCAAAATTGCCCTCGCTAGAAGCCTGTGTTTCAGGCATAAGGAAGTGGATGGCTGCAAACGTTCTACTTTTAAGCTCGGACAAAACAGAGATGCTTGTTCTAGGTCCCAAGAAACAAAGAGATCTTCTGTTGAATCTGACAATTAATCTTTATGGTTGTACTGTCGTCTCAAATAAAACTGTGAAGGACCTCGGCGGTACTCTGGACCCTGATCTCTCTTTTGACGAACATATCAAGACTGTTTCAAGGACAACTTTTTTCCATCTATGTAACATTGCAAAATTCAGAAACTTTCTGTCCAATAATGATGCAGAAAAATGTATCCATGCTTTTGTTACTTCTAGGTTAGACTACTGCAATGCTCTACTTTCCGGCTACCCGAATAAAGCACTAAATAAACTTCAGTTAGTGCTAAATACGGCTGCTAGAATCCTGACTAGAACCAAACAAATGGATCATATTACTCCAGTACTAGCCTCCCTACACTGGCTTCCTGTTAAGGCAAGGGCTGATTTCAAGGTTTTACTGCTAACCTACAAAGCATTACATGGACTTGCTCCTACCTATCTTTCTGATTTGGTCCTGCCGTACATACCTACACGTACGCTACGTTCACAAGACGCAGGCCTCCTAATTGTCCCTAGAATTTCTAAGCAAACAGCTGGAGGCAGGGCTTTCTCCTATAGAGCTCTATTTTTATGGAATGGTCTGCCTACCCATGTGAGAGACGCAGACTCGGTCTCAACCTTTAAGTCTTTACTGAAGACTCATCTCTTCAGTGGGTCATATGATTGAGTGTAGTCTGGCCCAGGAGTGTGAAGGTGAACGGAAAGGCTCTGGAGCAACGAACCGCCCTTGCTGTCTCTGCCTGGCCGGTTCCCCTCTCTCCACTGGGATTCTCTGCCTCTAACCCTATTACAGGGGCTGAGTCACTGGCTTACTGGTGCTCTTTCATGCCATCCCTATGAGGGGTGCGTCACTTGAGTGGGTTGAATCACTGACGTGATCTTCCTGTCTGGGTTGGCGCACCCCCCTTGGGTTGTGCCATGGCGGAGATCTTTGTGGGCTATACTCGGCCTTGTCTCAGGATAGTAAGTTGGTGGTTGAAGATATCCCTCTAGTGGTGTGGGGGCTGTGCTTTGGCTAAGTGGGTGGGGTTATATCCTTCCTGTTTGGCCCTGTCCGAGGGTATCATCGGATGGGGCCACAATGTCTCCTGACCCCTCCTGTCTCAGCCTCCAGTATTTATGCTGCAGTAGTTTATGTGTCGGGGGGCTAGGGTCAGTTTGTTATATCTGGAGTACTTCTCCTGTCTTATCCGGTGTCCTGTGTGAATTTAAGTATGCTCTCTCTAATTCTCTCTTTCTCTCTTTCTCTCGGAGGACCTGAGCCCTAGGACCATGTCTCAGGACTACCTGGCATGATGACTCCTTGCTGTCCCCAGTCCACCAGGCTGTGCTGCTGCTCCAGTTTCAACTGTTCTGCCTGCGGTTATGGAATCCTGACCTGTTCACCGGACGTGCTACCTGCTGTTTTCAACTCTCTAGAGACAGCAGGAGTGGTAGAGATACTCTTAATGATCGGCTATGAAAAGCCAACTGACATCTACTCCTGAGGTGCTGACTTGCTGCACGCTCGACAACTACTATTATTATTATTTGACCATGCTGGTCATTTATGAACATTTGACCATCTTGGCCATGTTCTGTTATAATCTCCACCCGGCACAGCCAGAAGAGGACTGGCCACCCCTCATAGCCTGGTTCCTCTCTAGGTTTCTTCCTAGGTTTTGGCCTTTCTAGGGAGTTTTTCCTAGCCACCGTGCTTCTACACCTGCATTGCTTGCTGTTTGAGGTTTTAGGCTGGGTTTCTGTACAGCACTTTGAGATATGTATGGAGAGCTATATAAATACATTTTATTTTATTTTGATTTGATCTGAAAAGGGGGCAGTGATTCCATCTTATGTCCTGGCCATTTTCACATTGATGAAGATTCCAATAAATATTTTGCTCAGGGATGCCTGGAGACTTCTGACCAGGCCGCTCAGGAAATGGACTTGAGGCTTCCGCTGCTCCAGGTGGTGATTCAGGGACAGGACCGAGGGACCAACAGAACTGATTGTGACTATCTTCTCCCCCTGTGTCATATCTCTTGCTTCTCCAACTCCTTCATCTTATTCCACTCCCGTACTGTGAACAACAACTCCTTGTGCCCAGCCTTTTCTAGAACATCATTGAGCTTTCGATGGTCACATGGGATAACTGCCTTCACTTGTCTCAGTCTGGAGTTCCATCTTGTGTTGACAGCAGCAGGGATGCCTCTTTCCCCAAATTCAGCCTCAAACACCTCTTTGAATGTTGTGCTTGTATGCAGCAGTGAGCTGATTTTTGATAACTTTGAAAGAGAAGGAGTCTAAACTTTTGTTTCTTTCAAGCCATCTCCCACCACCAGCTGGAGAGTGTGGGCAAAACGCTGCAAGCGCTGTTTTTTTGCAATAGCAGCATCCACTGTTTGCTGGTCTTCCAGGGTTAGGCCATTCCAGAGCTCTGGGTCATCAAGGTGATCTTCGTCATGTACTTCATCTTCTTGTTCGATGGGGAAGCACACCGTGAATGCTTTTCTCATGTTGGCAGCATTGTCACTAATGATATAGTCCAATTCATCTTTAATGCTATACTCACCACATATGGCCTCAAATTGCTCACAGATTATTTTGGCCGTGTGTGGGCCTTTGAAGCGGTCACAGGCCAAGAGATTGGACTTGCGCTGTATCCTCTCTCCATCTTTCTCCATACAGTGCACAGTGACACCAAGGAACCCCCTCATCTTTCGGTTGGACCAAATGTCCACTGTGACTGAAACATGGTCTGTGTTGCTCAACTGAGTTTTCAGTTTTCAACGTCTCTCTGTAGCGAGGTTCTCTACTTTTGATGTCAATGTTCTACGACACACAGGGCTGTACTTACTGTCAACCACTAACAGAAAGGGACGAAAACTCTTGTTTTCCACATTAGACAGAGGCAAGTTGCAAGCGATAACCAGGTCGGACAGTATTGCATTGTTGATAGCTTTCTGCTGTGGATGATTCATGCTGTACTGCCCTACACGGGTCTCCATGAACTGTGAGATTGGAGACTGTTGTGGTTCACTTGTGACACTTTTGTTCATCTGGTATTGTTCAAATCTGTAAGCATATAAAAAAATAATTGAGCGGGGCAGTAGCACAATCTTGCTTGGTCTCAATCTTGGGTGCAATGATCACGTTCCCGCACTGGCTGACTGTTTGGAGGCTCATTGATTTAACGTTATGTTAGCCTACATGCTATACTAGCAAAGTTATATATAGCTGTCGGCTATATTAGCCACGATTTACCGTTCTTTGTGCAGCTTCAAATGTCGAACAAAGTTGTAAGTTGTTGCGCCTCCATCTGTCATTTTCTTCCCGCATGTTTGGCAAGTTGCAATCCGTTTTTTGTTGACTACAACGTAGTCTTTATATCCGAAAATAATAATTTTGGGTATCATCTTTCCAATGGCTTAATCTGTATTCACCCGCTGATGTTCCTCTGCACTGCCACACACAACTTTTTCTGGCTGCTGTCCGATTCAAACTGTAATCCGTTAAATGAAGAGTTGATGCGCTGCACACTTTTTAATAGCATCATTTTTTATTTGGCCCTGGGGAGGGTATCAAGTCAGGTCGAGTCATAAGGTCCAAGTCAAGTCACGAGTCATTGGTGTTAAAGTCAAAGTCGAGTTGCAAGTCATCATATTTGTGATTCGAGTCTGACTTTAGTCCAAGTCAATTGACTCGAGTTCACACCTCTGGTATTTAGCATTATGCTATTTACACTGTCAGAACACATTTCCACCATCTACCATTTGTTGGTCACCAGTTTTTACTCATGATTTACTTACATAATTTACCATCTGATCTGTTGCTTCCTGCATTAGAATATATCCCTGAGTGGATTACCGTTTCTCTTAATCGCTTTGGAACCATTTTCACAAGTATGTGGTACATTTTCACAGCTCTTAGAACAAAACTCCAAACTGGTCACACTTGTATAGCAGCCAGTCGTTCATTCAAAATCTGTCATTGTGCATTCATTTGAATTGTAAACATCTCTCACCACACAAACACTGATTGAAAATATACATTACCGTTCAAAAGTTTGGGGTCACTTAGAAATATCCTTGTTTTTGAAAGAAAAGCAAATATTTTGTCCATTAAAATAAAGTCAAATGTATCCTAAATACAGTGTAGACATTGTTAATGTTGTAAATGACTATTGTAGCTGGAAATGGCAGATTTTTTATGGAATATCTACATAGGCGTACAGAGGCCCATTATCAGCAACCATCACTCCTGTGTTCCAATGGCACGTTGTGCTTGCGAATCAAAGTTTATCATTTTAAAAGGCTAATTGATCATTGGAAAACAATTTTTCAATTACGTTAGCACAGCTGAAAACTGTTGTGCTTATTAAATAAGCAATAAAACTGGCCTTCTTTAGACTAGTTGAGTATCCGGAGCATCAGCATTTGTGGGTTGGATTACAGTCTTCTGAAACTCGTCAGTCTATTCTTGTTCTGTGAATGAAGGCTATTCCATGTGAGAAATTGACAAGAAACTGAAGATATTGTACAACGCTCCCTTCACAGAACAGCGCAAACTGGCTCTAACCAGAATGGAAAGAGGAGTGGGAGGCCCCGGTGCACAACTGAGCAAGAGGACAAGGACATTAGAGTGTCTAGTTTGAGAAACAGACGCCTCACAAGTCCTTAACTGGCAGCTTCATTAAATAGTACCCGCAAAACACCCTTCTCAACGTCAATAGGCGAATCCGGGATGCTGGCCTTCTAGGTCGAGTTCCTCTGTCCAGTGTCTGTGTTCTTTTTTTTACCTTTATTTAACTAGGCAAGTCAGTTAAGAACACATTCTTATTTACAATCACAGCATAGGAAAAGTGGGTTAATTGCCTTGTTCAGGGGTAGAACGACAGCATTTTACCTTGTCAGCTCGGGGATTCAATCTAGCAACCATTTGGTTCCTAGCCCAACGCTCTAACTACTAAGCTACCTTTTGCCTATCTTAATCTTCTCTTTTTATTGGCCAGTCTGAGATATGGCTATAAAAAATGTAGATATTCCATTTAAAATCAGCCGTTTCCAGCTACAATAGTCATTTACAACATTAACAATGTCTACACTGTATTTCCGATCAATTTTATGTTATTTTAATGGACAAAAAATGTGCTTTTCTTTCAAAAACAAGGACGTTTCTAAGTGACCCCAAACTTTTGAACGGTAGTGTACGTTTATTGTGAAATGTAATGAGAACATTAGTTTAATCACCCAAACACAATAATATATTTTCTAGGGGTGTACGTTTTTATCCCTTTTTTGCCCCATTTGGTAGTTACAGTCTTGTCCCATTGCTGCAACACCCGTATGGACTCAAGAGAGGCGAAGGTCGAGAGACACGCATCCTCCAAAACACAACCCTGCCAAACAGCACTGCTTCTTGACACACTGGTCGTTTAACCCAGAAGTCAGCCGCTCCAATGTGTTGGAGGAAACACCGCACAACTGGCGACCAAGTCAGCGTGCATACAACCGGCCCGCCACAGGAGTCGCTAGAGTGCATTGGAACAAGGATATCCCGGCCGGCCAAACTCTTACCTAACCTGGATGACACTGGGACAGTTGTGTGCTGTCTCATGGGTCTCCCGGACACAAGCCTGCGACACAGCTCAGGATCAAACCCAGATCTGTAGTGGCACCTAAAGCACTGAAATGCAGAACCATAGACCGCTGCGCCACTCGGGAGCCAATGATATCTTTTCTATTTAGCTCTTTTTTTCTTTTTTTTGAATTTGACCCCTTTTTCTCCCCAATTGGTATCCAATTGTTTAGTAGCTACTATCTTGTCTCATCGCTACAACTCCCGCACGGGCTCGGGAGAGATGAAGGTTGAAAGTCATGCGTCCTATGATACACAACCCAACCAAGCCGCACTGCTTCTTAACACAGCGCGCATCCAACCCGGAAGCCAGCCGCACCAATGTGTCGGAGGAAACACCTTGCACCTGGCAACCTTGGTTAGCGCGCATTCTTGGGTATTCCTGTACCCAAGAATGCAAAAGTAACTGAACTAAATTACTATTGCCCCGTAGCACTCACTTCTGTCATCATGAAGTGCTTTGAGAGTCTAGTCAAGGATCATATCACCTCCACCTTACCTGTCACTAGGCCTGGGCAAAGGCCAGCCCGGGGGCCGTATGCGGCCCGCGACCTCATTCAATACGGCCCGGGGAATCATGCTCAGATCACATTTGCGATAGTAAAGTTTTGAAAAAAGTATTTGTTATTCAATTAAAAGCCCAATGAATACTAGCCTTTGTATAATGATTTAACTCCCACCGCTTGTAGGACATTTATTTTGAAGGCACATATAAATAACAACTGAACGAGGACAGACAGTGACTGACAGGCTGACACACACATCTCAGTTACAAATAGTAGCTAGCTAGAAATTGCGCAAAAATTTGTTTTTCAACAACAACAATAAATAAAGGAAAGTCGTTTTTGGGCCCTTTTCCACATCAGATGTACAGCCTTGTCAAAGCTTTCAAGGGAAAATGAATCCTCCTGACCTGCCAAGTAGAAGCCAACAATCTCACCCACCTTCCGACACTACAAGTCTGTTCCCTGTCAGATGACCAGAGGGAGAAGTATACAGTACATCGCTGCTGCATGCTTTGAACGGTGAGTTTTCTTGTCATTTTGAGGATTTCAAAGTGTTGGAAAATGACATGCTGTTGATTTACTCTCCTTTCACCTTCAATGTAGATAACGATCCCACTGACCTGCAACTCAAACTTATCGATCTTCAGTCTGATGCAGTGATTGGAGAACTATTCAAAACAATGTCACTGACGAGGTTCTATGCATCAATGAACAAAACTCTCCAAAGATTAGGAGTCATGCTCAGAAGATACGTGTATTTGTACTGTTTGGGGCAACCTATGTATGAACAGACATTTTCAGTGATGAAATATAACAAGTCAAGGCACAGATCAACTCTTACTGACTCTCGCCTCTCAGCAATCCTTCGCATAGCGACGTCAGAAACTATACTGACTTCACAGCTATAGTCAATGCCCATCAGAGACTTCACTCCTCACACTGATTGAGTAATTTAACTGTGATGTTGAGCTCTTTCTCTTTCTTGTGTTTTTGTGAATACCCGTTAACAAGAGTTCTGTCCATGGTGCTGAATGCACACTGTACTTTTCCCTCTGTGTAGTCCATTGCATGTTTAATAATGAAAATACCTACCAAAAGGAGAACATGATGTAGTTTATTTCTGTGCATGTTTAAAACAACAACACAAAAAATTGTAGCATATCTGGACTTGATTACTGTAGATATATCTGTCAACACAGTCATATACATGATGTATAATCCTGTAATGATTCTGGCCCGCAGTGGAAAACATATTTTCTAATGTGGTCCTCCATGGAAAATAATTGCCCAGGCCTGCCCTAGACCAACTTCAATTTGATTACTGCCCAAATAGGTCCACATACGATGCAATCACCATCACACTGTACACTGCCCTATCCCATCTGGACAAGAGGAATACCTATTTAAGAATGCTATTCATTGACTATAGCTCAGCATTCAACACCATAGTACCCTCCAAGCTCATCATTAAGCTTGAGGACTTGGGTCTCAACCCTGCCCTGTGCAATTGGGTCCTGGACTTCCTGACGGGTCGCACCCAGGTGGTGAAGGTAGGAAAAAACATCTCCACTTCGCTGTCCCTCAAAAATGTATGTGCTCAGCCCCCTCCTGTACTCCCTGTTCACCCATGACTGCCTGGCCATGTACACCTCCAACTCAATCATCAAGTTTGCAGATGACACAACAGTAGTAGGCATGATTACCAAGAACGACGAGACAGCCCCCCCCGCATCCACATCGATGGGACAGCAGTGATGAAGGTGGAAAGTTTTAAGTTCCTCGGCGTACACATCACGGACAAACTGAAATGGTCTACCCACACAGATAGTGTGGTGAAGGAGGCGCAACAGCGCCTCTTCAACCTCAGGAGGCTGAAGATGTACAATTGAGAGCATCCTGTCGGGCGGTATTACCGCCTGGTACGGCAACTGCACCGCCCACAACCGCAGGGCTCTCCAGAGGGTGGTGAGGTCTGCACAACACATCACCGGGGGCAAACTGCCTGCCTTCCAGGAAACCTACACCACCCGATGTCACAGGAAGGCCATAAAGATCATCAAGGACAACAACCACCCGAGCCACTACCTGTTCACCCCGCTATCATCCAGAAGGCGATGTCAGTACAGGTGCATCAAAGCTGGGACCGAGAGACTGAAAAACAGCTTCTATCTCAAGGCCATCAGACTGTTAAACAGCCATCACTAGCACAGAGAGGCTGATGCCTACATGCAGACTTGGAATCATTGGCCACTTTAATAAATGGATCACTAGTCACTTTAATAATGACACTTTAATAATGTTTACATATCTTGCATTGCTCATCTCATATGTACAGTGGGGCAAAAAAGTATTTAGTCAGCCACCAATTGTGCAAGTTCTCCCACTTAAAAAGATGAGAGAGGCCTGAAATGTTCATCATAGGTACACTTCAACTATGACAGACAAATGAGGAAAGACAATCCAGAAAATCACATTGTAGGATTTTTAATGAATTTATTTGCAAATTATGGTGGAAAATAAGTATTTGGCCACCTACAAACAAGCAAGATTTCTGGCTCTCACAGACCTGTAACTTCTTATTTAAGAGGCTCCTCTGTCCTCCACTTGTTACCTGTATTAATGGCACCTGTTTGAACTTGTTATCAGTATAAAAGACACCTGTCCAGAACCTCAAACAGTCACACTCCAAACTCCACTATGGCCAAGGACACCAGAAACAAATTTGTAGACCTGCACCAGGCTGGGAAGACTGAATCTGCAATAGGTAAGCAGCTTGGTTTGAAGAAATCAACTGTGGGAGCAATTATTAGGAAATGGAAGACATACAAGACCACTGATAATCTCCCTCGATCTGGGGCTCCACGCAAGATCTCACCCCGTGGGGTCAAAATGATCACAAGAAAGTTGAGCAAAAATCCCAGAACCACACGGGGGGACCTAGTGAATGACCTGCAGAGAGCTGGGACCAAAGTAACAAACGCCTACCATCAGTAACAAACTACGCCGCCAGGGACTCAAATCCTGCAGTGCCATCATGCTTTGGGGCTGTTTTTCTGCAAAGGGACAAGGGCGACTGATCCGTGTAAAGGAAAGAATGAATGGGGCCATGTATCGTGAGATTTTGAGTGAAAACCTCCTTCCATCAGCAAGGGCATTGAAGATGAAACGTGGCTGGGTCTTTCAGCATGACAATGATCCCAAACACACCGCTCGGGCAACGAAGGAGTGCCTTCGTAAGAAGCATTTCAAGGTCCTGGAGTGGCCTAGCCAGTCTCCAGATCTCAACCCCATAGAGAATCTTTGGAGGGAGTTGAAAGTCTGTGTTGCCCAGCAACAGCCCCAAAACATCACTGCTCTAGAGGAGATCTGCATGGAGGAATGGGCCAAAATACCAGCAACAGTGTGTGAAAACCTTGTGAAGACTTACAGAAAACCTTTGACCTCTGTCATTGCCAACAAAGGGTATATAACAAAGTATTGAGATAAACCAAATACTTATTTTCCACCATAATTTGCAAATAAATTCATTAAAAATCCTACAATGTGATTTTCTAGATTTTTCTCTTTTGTCTGTCATAGTTGAAGTCTACCTATGATGAAAATTACAGGCCTCTCTCATCTTTTTAAGTGGAAGAACTTGCACAATGTCACGCCTTGGTCTTAGTATTTTGTGTTTTCTTTCTTTATTTGGTCAGGCCAGGGTGTGACATGGGTTTATTTTGTGGTGTGTTTTTTTATTGGGGTTTTAGTAGGTATTGGGATTGTGGCTGAGTAGGGTTGTCTAGGAAAGTCTATGGTTGCCTGAGGCGGTTCTTAATCAGAGGCAGGTGATTATCGTTGTCTCTGATTGGGAACCATATTTAGGCAGCCATATTCTTTGAGTGTTTCGTGGGTGATTGTTCCTGTCTCTGTGTTAGTTTGCACCAGAATAGGCTCAGTCACTTGGTTTTTTCTTTTCAATTGTTTTGGAAGAGAAGAGAACGAGCGCCATTCTCCTTGCGGAGATGGTGCTAAATACATCAACACGGTCGGTCCCTGGGATTGGGCTGGCCAACACGATTCGGTTTGCTTGGAAGGAAAAGGAGTTTGAGCCTTTAGGACGGGAATCCTTTGGAAGGATAATATTGATGGGGATTCTAAAGCTGACGGTGAAGGACGTGTTTTGTTTCCAAGGCAACTCGTTGGAGGGAGCATACGACGTTGCACTATATACAGAGGAAAAACACGATGATATCCTGAGAAGGGCAAGAGCAGTGGGAGGTGAGAGGCCGATGTGCCACTACGAAATAACAAGCCTGGCGAAGAATAACTTTAGGGTTGTAACTGTGAACATTTACAACCCTTAGGTTAAGGACGAAGAGGTGAGGGCTTTTCTGGGGAGATACATGGATAACGTCTCCTCAGCAAGGCACCTCAAAGACTCCCTTGGGTTTTGGAATGGGAGGAGAGGCTTCCAGGCCCTCCTCAGAGAGGACCCAAGGGGACACGGTGGCTACCTCCATCCTCCTGCTATGTTCTCCCTAGGGGCTGACAGGGGGACGTTGTATTATGCACGTCAGCCCCCATTTTGCAGACGCTGTATGGCC
Source organism: Oncorhynchus nerka (assembly GCF_034236695.1). Taxonomy (NCBI): domain Eukaryota; kingdom Metazoa; phylum Chordata; class Actinopteri; order Salmoniformes; family Salmonidae; genus Oncorhynchus; species Oncorhynchus nerka. The sequence goes on along the minus strand of NC_088402.1, from coordinate 69,701,310 downwards.
TATGGTCACATATTCGCCTCATGCAGTGCAAGAAAATGCAGATTTTGTGCATCTGAGGATCACGAGGCGAGGGATTGTGACAAGCCTAAGACGTGCCATGGGTGTGGCTCGTCAGTACACCTGTGGAGGGGGTGCCCGGCCCGTCAGAGGTCATATGCGTCTGCGGCTGGGGGGGGAGCAGGAGCGGGGGATGGGGGAAGAAGAGGAGGGGAAGGAAGCACGCCTCATGACCAGAGTTCAGGTCCAGAGGGGAAGGCCACAAGGAAGGAGGAGGAGCCAGAAGCGGCGGATGGAAGAGAGAAGGAAACGGAAGGCACGGGAGTAGGAGAACCAGAAAAAGCGGCGGAAGAAGGCAACCGAGTGGAGGAGCATGAGAGAGAAGAAAGCGAGGGAGGAGTGGTGGAGAAGGAGACGGTGGAAGAGAAAGTGGACTGGGGGAAAGTGCCATGGTGGAAGAGATGAGGGGTATGGTGGAGGAGCTGGCGGGGGAGGGTGGTATCTCTTCACTGCCGCCATCACCAAAGAAGAGTATGAAGAGGAGGGGGCGATTGGCCGACAGTGAGGGGGAAGGGATGGCCAAGAGAGTGATGGGGGGGCGGGAGAAACCTCTGGGTTGCTGCTGGTTTCCCCAGGCCCTCAACTTCTGTTGGGTGGGGACACACATAACAAGACTCAGGACTGGGTACAAGAGGAGGTGGGGAGTTTTTGTTTGGGGACTCAGCCTCCCCAATTTTTTTCCAAACCAGCTGCAACACTGGGGAGGGGGAGGATTGTGGTGGTAGACCCAGGGTGCAGGGCACTCCGGAGCCAAACACTATTCCTGCATCCTGGGAGGGTGTGATGGAGGAAGAGGGGGGGATGTCGGGATTACGGATGGTGTTCTCACCGGTAGATATGGAGCAGGGGAGCATCGGGTGAGTCTCCTGTTTTCTGTTTTTTTCTGTCTGGGTTTAGAATTTGAGTGTATTACATGTATTTATTTTTCATGGAGTCTAATTTTACTTTTGTTAGTTTAAATGTAAGGGGTTTAAGGGATTTTGTTAAGAGGAGGGCGGTTTTTAGTTATTTGGAGGGTGTGGGGTTTGATTTTGATTTTTACAGGAGGTTCACCTGAGGGATGGAGGGGATGTTATTAGGTTTAAGAGGGAATGGGACAAGGGGAGTCGGTTTGGGGTGTTGGGGGTGCACTCATCGGGGGTAGGGATTTTGTGTGGGCACAGGGAGGTAAAAGTGGAGGATTCTTTCGTGGTAATGCAGGGGAGGGTTATAGGGGTGGATGTCACGATAAGGGATTGTAAATTTAGATTAGTGGTGGTGTATGGGCCACAGGTGGTGGCAGACAGAAGGGAGATGGTGGACTGTCTGACGCCCCTGTGTGTCACAAATAGGAAATTAGTGATAGGGGGGGATTTTAATACAGATTTAGGAAGAGGGGGGGATAGCAGTGCGGGCGCCATTGCCAGGCTAATGGCTTGCCATGGTCTGGTAGATGGTGGTCTGCACACTACTCCGAAAATGGACGGTCCTACATGGCGTAACTCCAGGGGGGTTGAGCGGAGGCTCGACTATATTTTTGTACCCAGGTCTTTGGGTAAGTTGTCTGGGCGGCTGTTGCCTGTTTTCTTTCGGATCACGACGGGGTGCTCCTGCAGGTGGGGTCGCCAGTCTGCCTCTTTGGTAGAGGGTACTGGAAGCTAGATCGGGATGTGCTGGAGGAGCGGGCTTTTGTTGACGGGTTTTATGGTTTCTTTTGGAGGCTTGAGGGCCTCCGGTCCATGTGCGGGGGTGTTAGAGTGGTGGGAATTAGTTAAGGTGAGGATTAGGGCTTTTATAATAGGGTATTGCAAGAGGAAAAAAAGGGAGGAGAGGAGGGAGGTGGATCGTATCCAGAGGTTAATTGAACTCGAATACGAGGCAGGCAACCTCGGCGGGTCGTTTGACTGGGAGAGATCCGCAACCCTAAAGGCGCAGCTCAGGGAGTTGCAGGAGCGGAAGGCTCGAGCTTTCCTTGAGCGAGCGCATAGTGGCTTTCTAGAACATAATGAGACTTGTTCTGCTATGTTCTTTAAGTTGGTTAGGGCAAGACAGAGTAGGAAGGTAATGCATGGTGTTAGGGAAGAAAATGGTAGTATAGTTAGAGAACCAGAGGATATGGTCAGGGTGACAACTGATCATTTCCAAGGTTTATTTAAGGAAAGGGAAATAGATGTAGAGCAGGGAAATGTGTTTTAGAACACTTGTCCAGGCGGTTGCCGGAGGACATTAGAGAAGTGATGGAGGCCCAGATCTCACTAGAAGAGGTTGAGAGCGCTCTTAGGAGGATGGGAAAAGGGAAGGTGCCTGGGATAGATGGGCTGCCGGCTGAGTTTTATCTCAAGTTTTGGGGTATACTTGGACCAGTGGTCCTCGAAGTCTTGAAGGCCATCCTTGAGACGGGGTCCCGGGGGATCAATGGCTGTTGGTGTGCTGTCACTTTTATATAAGAAGGGGGAAGTAACAGACCTTGGCAACTGGCGGCCGTTGACCATGCTGTGTGTAGATTACAAGCTACTTGCAAAGGTTTTAGCAGACCGGTTGCGACAGCCCTTCCCTACGTCGTTCATGAGGATCAGACGTGCGGGGTAGAGGGCCGCTCTATTAGATGGAACCTACAGTTAATCAGGGACTCCATCGCTTGGGTTGAAGATAGAGGTCTGCCTTTAATGGTAGCAGCGCTAGATCAGGCGAAAGCCTTCGATCGCGTGAATAGATCCTTTTATTCAGAGTGTTAGGTCGATTAGGATTTGGGGAGAAGTTTATAGGATGGATTCGTACATTATATGTCGGAGCGGGGTGCCGAGTTAGTGTAAATAGTCACTTGGGTGATGTTTTTGACCTCTCGTCTGGGGTCAGGCAGGGGTGCCCACTCTCGGCTCTCCTCTTCGTTCTGTACATGGAGCCTCTGGGGGCTGCCATTAGGGCAGACACAGGGGTGGAAGGTTTGCTGATCCCTGGAAGTGGTGGGCTGCGTGTTAAGATGACGCAGTACGCCGACGACACTTCCTTGCTGTTGTGCAAGGACTCGTGCCTGACAAGGTCCCTTGCCATCTTTGGGGATTTCACCCGAAGCGCCGGGAGCAGTTCTGAACCATGCAAAGTCTTCTGTCAAGTTTTTCGGAAGATGGCGCGGTAGAACGGATGTGCCTGGGGGGTTATCTCTCTGTGAGGGGGCCCTGAGGATTCTCGGGGTCCATTTTGAGACCTCCGGCTCAGCGACGCTAAACTGGAACATGCGTATCGCAGTGGTACAGAGGAAGCTAGCAATGTGGAAAGCTAGGTATTTGTCTTTTATGGGCAAAGTCCTGGTCCTAAAGGTGGATGTGTTGCCGTCTCTTTTGTATTTGGCATACATCTACCCATTGCCGGCTTGTCTGAGGAGGCCTCTAGTGAGGCTTGTGTTTCAGTTTATGTGGAGTGGCAGGTGCGAGTGGGTCGCCAGGGCACGCATGATCTGTCCCATCGGGAGGGAGGTAGGGGGTACTACATTTCCCCCTCAAGCTGGACTCAATTTTTGTTTCCTTCTTGTTAACGGAGCTTGCTCAGCCAGTGATACACCCGTCCGGTTACCTCCTGCGGGTGTTTTTCTCGTATCAGGCGAGAAGCATAATGGTGTGGTCTAACACGGGTCCTCGGGCGGAACAGCTGCCGTGGCACTTTGGTCATGCGGCCAAGTGGCTGCGTGCGCACCCTGAGGTTGAAGTTGCCCGAGTAGGTTTAGATCACAGGCACCTGTACGAGGAGGTCAGAAAGGCAGGGAGTCCGGCGCCTGTAGTGGGCATCTCGGAAGTGGTCTGGGAGGGAGTGCAGGCGCGGGGTCTGGATAACAGGCTCAAGGACCTGAATTGGTTGAGCCTTCATAAGTGTTTGCCGGTACGTTCCATCTTGTACCGGTATAATTTGGTGCAATCCCCACCTGTCTAAGATCCTCTTGTGGCAGGGAGGAGACTGTGCGCCATGTCTTTTGGGACTGTGCCTTTGCCGGAGTAGTATGGGCTAGGGCACGGGTGTTGTTAGGTTTGGTAAAGGGGATTTTGTATTGACGTGGGCCAGGTTAGAGAGGGGTGTAGGGAGAGCGAGAGGGACGGATAGGGACAGGTTTCTGCTCTGGCTTCTCATGAGTCTCTTTAAACGGGGGCTGTGGGAAGCAAGGCAGAACATGGTGAAGACAGGGAAAGATTGGGGGTGGAAGGGATAGTGAGGAGGGTGGAAGGAGATTTGAGGGGGAGGATGAAGAGGGAGGAGAGGAAGTGGGGGCAGCATGCTGCTCGGGAGAGGTGGAAGGGGGGTTTAGGGCTGGGTGTCATTTAGATTTGTAAGAGGATAGATTAGGGACGGGGAGATAGGGAGAGGTATTTTGTAGGGTAACGGGGAGGGAAGATGCTCCCCTGAGGTTTTGTTTGTGGTTTATGTTTTAGTTTAATTAGTTTATTTAAAATACCATTATTTGTGTATGTATGTAAATTATGAGTTGTAAAGAATGAATGGTATTGAAGATAATAAACTATTTTTATAAAAAATAAAAAAAAATAGGCTGTTTAGGTTTTCTCATTCCGTTTGTTGTTTTTTGTATTGTTCGTGGTTTTTTCTTCATTAAAGATGTATCGAACTAACCATGCTGCATATTGGTCCAACTCTCCTTCGACAGAAGAAAACCGTAACAGAATCACCCACCACACCAGGACCAAGCAGCGTGGTGACAGGCAGCGGCAGCAGGAGCTACGAAGTTTAGAGTATACGACTTGGGAGGAAATAGACAGGTGGGCGGTCGACCCAGAGAGAGTGCCGGAGCCCGCCTGGGATTCGCTGGAGCAGTGCGAAGAGGGCTATAGGAGAATGGAGTCGAGGAGACAAGCACAGAGGCGCAGAAGGAAGCCCGAGAGTCAGCCCCAAAAATGTCTTGGGGGGGGGGGGGCTCAGGGAGAGTGTGGCAGAGTCAGGGTTCAGACCTGAGCCAACTCCCCCTGTTTACCGTAAGGAGCCATGGATGTTATCGGAGCTATCGGCGAAGCCGAGGGCCGAGTCTGAGAGGGTCGAGGAATTATTGGACAGAATGGAGGAGAGTGCACAGATGGGAGATGAGGAGACACTCGAGGAGGTGTTAATAGAATTGGAAGAGAGTGAAGAGAGAGAGCAGTTGATTTGGCGTAGTATGCAAGATATTCGCCCGACGGAGCATGTCGGGGATTTGATGGCACCTGGGTCAGCGCTCCATACTCGTCCTGAGGTGCGTGTTAGTCGGCTGGTGAAGATTGTGCCAGCCTCACGCACCAGGCCTCCTGTGCACCTCCCTAGCCTTGCACGTCCTGTGCCAGTCCTGCTCTCAGGCTCTCCAGTACGCCTTCACGGTCCGGTCCATCCTGTGCCACCTTCACACACCAGTCCTCCGGTGGAGCTCCCCGCACCAGGCTTCCTATGCGTGTCCTCGGCCCAGTACCACCAGTGCCAGCACCACGCATCAGGCCTACAGTGCGCCTCGCCTGTCTAGCGCTGTCAGAGCCTTCCTCCTCTCCTGCGCTGTCGGAGTCTCCCGCCTGTTTAGCGCTGCCAGAGCCTTCCTCCTCTCCAGCCCTGCCGGAGTCTCCCGCCTGTTTAGCGCTGCCAGAGCCTTCGTTCTCTCCAGCCCTGCTGGAGTCTCCTGCCTGTTCAGCGCAGCCAGAGCTGCTAATCTGCATGGAGAAGCCAGAGCTGCCAGTCTGCATGGAGCTGCCAGTCTGCATGGAGCAGCCAGAGATGTCAGTCTGCATAGAGCAGCCAGAGATGTCAGTCTGCATGGAGCCGCCAGAGCTGCCAGTCTGCATGGAGCAGCCAGAGCTGCCAGTCTGCATGGAGCAGCCAGAGCTGCCAGTCTGCATGGAGCAGCCAGAGCAGCCAGTCTGCATGGAGCTGCCAGAGCTGCCAGTCTGCATGGAGCAGCCAGAGCAGCTAGAGCCGCCAGTCAGCCAGGATCCACCAGTCAGCCATGATCTTCCAGATCCGCCAGTCAGCCAGGATCCGCCAGTCAGCCAGGATCTTCCAGATCTGCCAGTCAGCCAGGATCTGCCAGAACCACCAGCTAGCCAGGATCTGCCAGAGCCAACTACCTGCCTGAGCTTCCTCTCAGTACTGGGCTTCCTCTCAGTACTGAGCTTCCCCTCAGGGCTGAGCTTCCCCTCAGTCCCGAGCTTCCCCTCAGTCCCGGGCTTCTACCTCAGTCCCGAGCTGCCCCTCAGTCCAGTGGGGTCCTTGGTGAGGGTTATTAGACCTAGGTCGGCGGCGAGGGTCGCCAATCATAGGACGCGTTACAGGGGGACTAAGACTTGGTTGGAGTGGGGTCCACGTCCCGAGCCGGAGCCGCCACCGTGGACAGACGCCCACCCGGACCCTCCCCTAGGGGTTTAGGTGTGCGGCTGGGAGTCCGCACCTTTGGGGGGGGTGGTTCTGTCACGCCTTGGTCTTAGTATTTTGTGTTTTCTTTATTTATTTGGTCAGGCCAGGGTGTGACATGGGTTTATTTTGTGGTGTGTTTTTTTATTGGGGTTTTAGTAGGTATTGGGATTGTGGCTGAGTAGGGTTGTCTAGGAAAGTCTATGGTTGCCTGAGGCGGTTCTTAATCAGAGGCAGGTGATTTTTGTTGTCTCTGATTGGGAACCATATTTAGGCAGCCATATTCTTTGAGTGTTTCGTGGGTGATTGTTCCTGTCTCTGTGTTAGTTGTCACCAGATAGGCTGTATAGGTTTTCTCATTCCGTTTGTTGTTTTTTGTATTGTTCGTGTTTTTTTCTTCATTAAAGATGTATCGAACTAACCACGCTGCATTTTGGTCCGACTCTCCTTCGACGGAAGAAAACCGTAACACACAATTGGTGGCTGACTAAATACTTTTTTGCCCCACTGTATATACTGTATTCTATACTATATTTTGCATCTTAGCCTAAACACACATATTATTTTTGTATTTCCCAAAATCCATATATAGTAGACAAGCAAGTTTAAAATCTATAGGTTTACCAAAACAGTTATGTGATTAAGCATTAAGCACAGTTTAATTAAGTGATGGTCAAGTGTATTTAAGCAAATGACAAGATGATCATATGAAAAGTAGTATGAGCATTACATTGTAAAAGGCCATTTCTTTATATGAATGGTATTTCTATCTGAATTTGATTAGGTTTGGTGAAAAGATTACTGTGTAATTTGGTGTGTTGTACCTAGTCAATTGAAAATGTGCTTAGAGTTGTGAAAAAAATGACCTTTTTGATTATCTGTTTAGAGTTTTGTGCTGCATTTTACCACATACAGTACATGTGAAAATAGTACCAAAGCATTAAAAAACCGGTAAAACGGTAAGCCTGTTAGAGGGAGCTACACTTTCCCTATAACCTATTACAGCCAACACCAGAACTGTCCAGGTATGAGAAAATGAGTCATTTGCTTCACGAGCTCAGCTAAATATTATCCATCCTTTTCTATTTCCATTACATATCTTCCATCCCTCCAATGGTCCCCCACTGTACTACTTTTTCTCTGTTCCTTGCCAGCTGTTGCTGTCTGTATCTCTCCACTAGGACTGCCCCTGTGCAACAAGTTATAAATAAAATGCCAAGAAGTGCATCCCAGCAAGACATTCAGCCGTTGTGTTGTTTAAGCAGCTGCACACTGTCAGTCCAATCGTTCTATTAGAGAAGGAGGAGAACAGCTAGGGGTGGGGGAGAGGAGAGAAGGAGGAGAACAGCTAGGGGTGGGGGAGAGGTGAGAAGGAGGAGAACAGCTAGGGGTGGGGGAGAGGTGAGAAGGAGGAGAACAGCTAGGGTGGGGGAGAGGAGAGAAGGAGGAGAACAGCTAGGGGTGGGGGAGAGGTGAGAAGTAGGAGAACAGCTAGGGGTGGGGGAGAGAGAGAAGGAGGAGAACAGCTAGGGGTGGGGGAGAGGTGAGAAGGAGGAGAACAGCTAGGGGTGGGGGAGAGGAGAGAAGGAGGAGAACAGCTAGGGGTGGGGGAGAGGTGAGTAGGAGGAGAACAGCTAGGGGGGGGGAGAGGTGAGAAGGAGGAGAACAGCTAGGGGTGGGGGAGAGGAGAGAAGGAGGAGAACAGCTAGGGGTGGGGGAGAGGTGAGAAGGAGGAGAACAGCTAGGGGTGGGGGAGAGGAGAGAAGGAGGAGAACAGCTAGGGGTGGGGGAGAGGTGAGTAGGAGGAGAACAGCTAGGGGTGGGGGAGAGGAGAGAAGGAGGAGAACAGCTAGGGGTGGGGGGAGAGGAGAGAAGGAGGAGAACAGCTAGGGGTGGGGGAGAGGAGAGAAGGAGGAGAACAGCTAGGGGGTGGGGGAGAGGTGAGAAGAACAGCTAGGGGTGGGGGAGAGGAGAGAAAGAGGAGAACAGTTAGGGGTGGGTGAGAGGAGAGAAGGAGGAGAACAGCTAGGGGTGGGTGAGAGGAGAGAAGGAGGAGAACAGCTAGGGGTGGGTGAGAGGAGAGAAGGAGGAGAACAGCTAGGGGTGGGTGAGAGGAGAGAAGGAGGAGAACAGCTAGGGGTGGGGGAGAGGAGAGAAGGAGGAGAACAGCTAGGGGGTGGGGGAGAGGAGAGAAGGAGGAGAACAGAGGGGTGGGGGAGAACAGAAGGAGGGAACAGTAGGGGGGGGAGAGGTGAGAAGGAGGAGAACAGCTAGGGTGGGGGAGAGGTGAGAAGAACAGCTAGGGGTGGGGGAGAGGAGAGAAGGAGGAGAACAGTTAGGGGTGGGTGAGAGGAGAGAAGGAGGAGAACAGCTAGGGGTGGGTGAGAGGAGAGAAGGAGGAGAACAGCTAGGGGTGGGTGAGAGGAGAGAAGGAGGAGAACAGCTAGGGGTGGGGGAGAGGTGAGAAGAACAGCTAGGGGTGGGGGAGAGGAGAGAAGGAGGAGAACAGCTAGGGGTGGGGGAGAGGTGAGAAGAACAGCTAGGGGTGGGGAGCGGAGAGAAGGAGGAGAACAGTTAGGGGTGGGTGAGAGGAGAGAAGGAGGAGAACAGCTAGGGGTGGGTGAGAGGAGAGAAGGAGGAGAACAGCTAGGGGTGGGTGAGAGGAGAGAAGGAGGAGAACAGCTAGGGGTGGGGGAGAGGAGAGAAGGAGGAGAACAGCTAGGGGTGGGGGAGAGGGAGAGAAGGAGGAGAACAGCTAGGGGTGGGGGGAGAGGTGAGAAGGAGGAGAACAGCTAGGGGTGGGGGAGAGGAGAGAAGGAGGAGAACAGCTAGGGGTGGGGGAGAGGAGAGAAGGAGGAGAACAGCTAGGGGTGGGGGAGAGGAGAGAAGGAGGAGAACAGCTAGGGGTGGGTGAGAGGAGAGAAGGAGGAGAACAGCTAGGGGTGGGGAGAGGTGAGAAGGAGGAGAACAGCTAGGGGGGTGGGGGAGAGGTGAGTAGGAGGAGAACAGCTAGGGGTGGGGGAGAGGTGAGAAGGAAGAGAACAGCTAGGGGTGGGTGAGAGGAGAGAAGGAGGAGAACAGCTAGGGGTGGGGGGAGAGGTGAGAAGGAGGAGAACAGCTAGGGGTGGGTGAGAGGAGAGAAGGAGAAGAACAGCTAGGGGTGGGGGAGAGGAGAGAAGGAGGAGAACAGCTAGGGTGGGTGAGAGGGAGAGAAGGAGGAGAACAGCTAGGGGTGGGGGAGAGGTGAGAAGGAGGAGAACAGCTAGGGGTGGGTGAGAGGAGAGAAGGAGGAGAACAGCTAGGGGTGGGGGAGAGGAGAGAAGGAGGAGAACAGCTAGGGGTGGGGGAGAGGTGAGTAGGAGGAGAACAGCTAGGGGTGGGGGGGAGAGGTGAGAAGGAGGAGAACAGCTAGGGGTGGGGGAGAGGAGAGAAGGAGGAGAACAGCTAGGGTGGGTGGGAGAGGAGAAGGAGGAGAACAGCTAGGGGTGGGGAGAGGAGAGAAGGAGGAGAACAGCTAGGGGTGGGGGAGAGGAGAGAAGGAGGAGAACAGCTAGGGGTGGGGGGAGAGGGGGAGGAGAACAGCTAGGGGTGGGGGAGAGGTGAGTAGGAGGAGAACAGCTAGGGGTGGGGGGAGAACAGCTAGGTGAGAAGGAGGAGAACAGCTAGGGGTGGGGGAGAGGTGAGAAGGAGGAGAACAGCTAGGGGTGGGGGGGTGAGAGGAGGAGAGAAGGAGGAGAACAGCTAGGGGTGGGGAGAGGAGAGAAGGAGGAGAACAGCTAGGGGTGGGGAGAGGAGAGGAGGAGAGAGGGGTGGGGGAGAGGAGAGAAGGAGGAGAACAGCTAGGGGTGGGGGAGAGGGAGAAGGAGGAGAACAGCTAGGGGTGGGGGAGAGGTGAGAAGGAGGAGAACAGCTAGGGGTGGGGAGAGGAGAGAAGGAGGAGAACAGCTAGAGGGTGGATGAGAGGAGAGAAGGAGGAGAACAGCTAGGGGTGGGTGAGAGGAGAGAAGGAGGAGAACAGCTAGGGGTGGGTGAGAGGAGAGAAGGAGGAGAACAGCTAGGGGTGGGGGAGAGGAGAGAAGGAGGAGAACAGCTAGGGGTGGGGGAGAGGAGAGAAGGAGGAGAACAGCTAGGGGTGGGGGAGAGGAGAGAAGGAGGAGAACAGCTAGGGGTGGGGGAGAGGTGAGAAGAACAGCTAGGGGTGGGGGAGGTGGGGGAGAGAAGGAGGAGAACAGTTAGGGGTGGGTGAGAGGAGAGAAGGAGGAGAACAGCTAGGGGTGGGTGAGAGGAGAGAAGGAGGAGAACAGCTAGGGGTGGGTGAGAGGAGAGAAGGAGGAGAACAGCTAGGGGTGGGGGAGAGGAGAGAAGGAGGAGAACAGCTAGGGGTGGGTGAGAGGAGAGAAGGAGGAGAACAGCTAGGGGTGGGGGAGAGGTGAGAAGGAGGAGAACAGCTAGGGGTGGGGGAGAGGAGAGAAGGAGGAGAACAGCTAGGGGTGGGGGAGAGGTGAGAAGGAGGAGAACAGCTAGGGGTGGGGGGAGAGGTGAGAAGGAGGAGAACAGCTAGGGGTGGGGGAGAGGTGAGAAGGAGGAGAACAGCTAGGGGTGGGGGAGAGGTGAGTAGGAGGAGAACAGCTAGGGGTGGGGGAGAGGTGAGAAGGAAGAGAACAGCTAGGGGTGGGGGAGAGGTGAGAAGGAGGAGAACAGCTAGGGTGGGTGAGAGGAGAGAAGGAGGAGAACAGCTAGGGGTGGGGGAGAGGAGAGAAGGAGGAGAACAGCTAGGGGTGGGGGAGAGGTGAGAAGGAGGAGAACAGCTAGGGGTGGGGGAGAGGAGAGAAGGAGGCCAGGGTGAGTCAGGGAGGAGACCTGCCCCTGGCAGCCTCCACAGAGTGCATGCTGGGAGAGCCAGACAGTGAATGTGTGTAGGGATGAGACCACCAGCAGGGTTGGCAGTCTTTATGATCCATGGGTCATATTAGATTTAGTTTCGGGTACATGAGGAGGGTTGGGGTCACAGTGACGCCTTATTACCAGCAGACTGTCCATGCTGTTAAAATGTGATTGGGTTGTCCATGGGTGAGTCATAATAGAGAGGGCATCATTAGAGATACCCTGGAGGACATGTATGAGTCAAAAACAAGGCTCCATGTCAATTAGCCTGAAGGAAGACAGTGATGACTCATAGTTACCTTGAAGTAAATTGTCTTCTAATTCAACATGGATTCTTCATTCATCAGTAACCCCTGCTTAGATAAAGGGTTATGGTTATATTCAGCATTTCAGCTGGATATTTAGAGTGAGTGAAGATTGCCCAATGCCTCCCCCTTCCTCCGTACTTAGCACGTCTAACTTGTCTTGTAACTCACTATCATTACATTCCTAGCCATCAGTTTTGTCATTTATTGTGTCATCTAGAGTTCTGTGGTCTCTGAGGTTTTTTCCAGGCGGTTCCCTCTGATGCCTCAACTACCAACTGTCTGGATGCAGCTGGATGTGACAGTTTAACAAACATTTCTTATCAAGTGGCTGAACTCTCCTCTATGGTGTTCCAGACCAGACACAGGTCAGTTAAAAAAAACAAAGTACATGCACAGCAATGTGAAAACTTAAAAAAGGGATGCAGCTGCTTTTCAAGCCAGACCTTTTGAAACAAACCAAACAGGCGGGTGATTTACAGTGACAGGGTCAGAGTTCAGCCTAAGAGGCTGGGTCAGGGTTTCACACAGCCAGTTAGATGAATGCCAAAATAGACCTCTCCCACTGAGTCTAACTATCTATCTCACTCATCATATCTGTCATAGAAAAACAAATGTAAATGTTAAAGTGCTTTGAGTTTCCTAATTAGGCCTCTATTGTAAATAATAGGATCAGCCACTGACTGCTTATTCAAGGCATTTCGTCTCGTATGTTAACTGCTTTGTTGAATGATCATGTCGCGTTAGCTGCTTTAGCCAAGTGTTTGGTTCATACATGCCATACTTTCAATGGATTCTCAAGTCAAAAAGAGTGTGGAGGTGCGAGGTCAGTTTGTTTCCGAAGGACCAGCATTAACAACACTATGACCATAAACAGTCCATTCCACAGTGCTACTGTTATAGACACCTGCAGACTACTGGCAGTGTTCTTTGTGTAGACTGTCTGTGACCGTCAACTCCTGTGGGTCACAGTGGAACTGTGGTCACCCGTGGGATATCAGGTCAATGACACAAGGTCAACCAAGACTTGGCTAACTAATGCATAAACCAGGGACAACTCCCCTGGCCATAACATGCTGGTCCAAATGCCAGAAATGTGGCAGGACATTCTTCATGTTGCCCATGGGCCTAGCCGGAGATGATGTAGGGAGAGAGTGAATGTTTTTATGCCCAGTATGTGTTAGTCAGAGCAATGCACTGCCTTCTAGCATGAGCAAACAAGCAAAGGCCAAGGAAAAGTGAGTAACCTACTTATTACACACGTATTACAGACAACAGGAAAGCCTGGTCACTAGAACACATTGGCTGGTGACCGTCACAAAGTAGCCTGCTGAAATGCAACCATAATGGGAGTATAAAATTGATCATATCATCCTCACCATGGATTAAGATGTCTCTCTGATGGCTATGGGGGTCAACATTTACTTCATCATCCCGTGGCCAGTCTCTGGATTGTTTGATGGGATAATGGATCATTACTATATGCGTTGTCTCATGTGACTGCATGTATAGTACTAAGTCAGGTAATACTTAATAACTGCTCATTTCATTTTTGTGAAAGAATGATTTTGCTATTACACTGAATAAGCCGTGGCAAACACTTAAACATTGTCCACAAGGGAGAAGCTGACTCCTTTAATGTGTTTAGATATTAGCGCATTATAAGGCCTGTGGAATGAACCTGCAAACTGGGAAACGTGTAGATATCTATCCCTTACATATACTGTAACCACACACACACACACAGACACAAACACACTTCCTGTCCTTTGGATGAACTGAGCGGTGCTGTATGCTGTAGAGGAATGTGCTGGTTGGGTCTTCTCTCCCACGGTCAGGGTCAGATTCAATGCTCTCCCCTCCCTGGCTGGCTCTCCAACTACTCTCTCTGGCCAGGTTTGCTTATTCAGCCGTACGGACCAGATACATGTTCCACTTCCTTTAGAACAGTTACTCTCAACTGCTGTGAGTTATTAGGTATTTCATCACACACCCCTCTCTGTTTGTATAGTTCCACCCTTTAGACCACAGAGTTAGGACAAGGAAATGGACTGATGACTTTCTCCACTCCTCCCCAGTGTGGCTTCCTATCTGGAGTCTCTACGTACATATTGTGTAAAGGATTGGCCAGAAAACGCTCCTGGTATTCTAAACAAGATCTATCCACACAATGAAAATGTACATTTACCGCAGGGAAAAGGGGTCCAGTCAGTGCACACTAAGCAGAGAGAGAGGGATGGAGGCTCTGTTAGAATGTAGTCTTAGAGGGTTATCTTGTTTCTTCAAAGGACTAGAATTTATCTCTCAACACACTGTCATTAAGTGCAGGATGTCTGGGTATAAATTAGAGATCTCTCTCCCTGTGTGCTCTGCAAGAGCTGGTCCATGGGAGAGTGTGTTTGCACACAGCTCTCTATACAGAGATAGTATAGGGTCGCTGGGAGGGCAACAATAACTGTCCAAATCCACATACAGTGGCAAGAAAAAGTATGTGAACCTGGATTTCTGCATAAATTGATCATAAAATTTGATCTGATCTTCATCTAGGTGACAACAATAGACAAACACAGTCTGCTTAAACTAATAACACACAAACAATTATAAGTTTTCATGTCTTTATTGAACATACCATGTAAACATTCACAGTGCAGGGTGGGAAAAGGAGGATTGACCCTCCTTTGGCAGCAATAACCTCAACCAAAAATTTTCTGTAGTTGCGGATCAGACCTGCACAACGATCAGGAGGAATTTTGGACCATTCCTCTTTACAAAACTGTTTCAGTTCAGCAATATTCTTGGGATGTCTGGTGTGAACTGTTCTCTTGAGGTCAGCATCTCAAACAGGTTGAGGTCAGGACTCTTACTGGGCCACTCCAGAAGGTGTATTTTCTTCTGTTGAAGCCATTCTGTTGTTGATTTACTTCTGTGTTTTGGGTCGTTGTCCTGTTGCATCACCCAACTTCTGTTGAGCTTCAATTGGCAGACAGATAGCCTTACATTCTCCTGCAAAATGTCTTGATAAACTTGGGAATTATTTATTTTTGTCGATGATAGCAAGCTGTCCAGGCCCTGAGGCAGCAAAGCAGCACCAAACCACGATGCTCCATCCACCATACAGTTGGGATGAGGTTTTGATGTTGGTGTGCTGTGCCTTTTATTCTCCATACATATTGTTGTGTGTTCCTTCCAAACAACTCAACTGTAGTTTCATCTGTCCACAGAATATTTTTCCAGTAGCGCTGTGGAACATCCAATGCATTTTTGCAAACTTCAGACGTGCAGCAATGTTTTTTTTTAGACAGGAGTGGCTTCTTCCGTGGTGTCCTATCATGTTTTATGTATCATAGACTCTTCAACAGAGATGTTTGCATGTTCCAGAGATTTCTGTAAGTCTTTAGCTGACACTCTAGGATTCTTCTTAACTTCATTGAGCATTCTGCACTGTGCTCTTGCAGTCATCTTTGCAGGACGGCCACTCCTAGGGAGAGTAGCAACAGTGCTGACATTTCTCCATTTATAGACAATTTGTCTTACCGTGAACCGATGAACATCAAGGCTTTTAGAGATACTTTTGACTTTTGTAAACCTTTCCATCTTTATGCAAGTCAACAATTCTTAATCTTAGGTCTTCTGAGATCTCTTTTGAGGCATGGTTCACATCAGGCAATGCTTCTTGTGAATAGCAAACTCAAATTTTGTGAGTGTTTTTTATAGGGCAAGGCAGCTCTAACCAACATCTCCAATCTCGTCTCATTGATTGGTCTTCAGGTTAGCTGACTCCTGACTCCAATTAGCCTAGGGGTTCACATACTTTTTCCAACCTGCACTGTGAATAATTAAATGATGTATTCAATTAAGACAAGAAAAAAATACAATAATGTGTGTGTTATTAGTTTAAGCACACTGTTTGTCTATTGTTGCAACTTAGATGAAGATCAGATCAAATTTGATGACCAATTTATGCAGAAATCCAGGTCATTCCAAAAGGTTCACATACTGTTTCCTGCCACTGTAGATGCCATGTATCATTTTAGTCTTTGTCTGGACCTGCAAGTGCTTGTCCACAGTAAGGATACCCAGTCCAGTGGCAGGACATCAATGACAGCAAAGTTCATCAATGGCTACATTGTTTGTCTGTCTCACTCTTAATGGTGAAATTAGTATAGTTTCTGGTTGTTTCTCTCTCACCTCACAGCTGTGATAAGAAAACCTGTTCATATATTGTCCATGAGTTTAATGTGCAAGGTAATGTGAGCTTGAGAAAGCTGGTTAGAATGCCAATATGAATAAATAAAAATAATAAACCACAGCTAGGCCTCCTGAGTGAAATCACCTGTATCTACAGTATATCCACCCTGTTCACATTCCCTATGCTCATAGTGCCATACCAACAAGCAAATTTAGTTCATATGCAGACACCCAAAAGAAGACAGGAATGTGGAATGGGATGAGAGCCAAGGAATGGAAAAGTGAAAAGGTGCATGTGTGAGAGAGTGAGAGAAAGAGACAAGAGGATAGGTAGCGATAAAGAGAGAGAGAAGGAGAGGGAGAGGTGAGATGGAGGTTAAGAGTAACGCCAAAGAAAAGTAGGAAAGAATCTTGATGCGATTTCCTTCTCCCCCCTCCCCTCCCCTCCCCTCCCCTCCCCTCCCCTCCCCTCTCTCTCTCTCTCTCTCTCTCTCTCCCTTACTCCTACATGCTTTTTCTCATACTCTGCATGGGTCATGCTGCCTCCTCTCAAACTGTGGGCAGACAAACATAGCACCAGGGAGAGCTATTAGCAGCAGCAGAAGATCACCCAGGAGCTCTAAGATGTGTATTTATTAGAGTCTTCCTGTTGCTTAAAGTCCTGACCTCCTCACTAAGCAATTTGGAGTCAATGTGGATAGAATGGCGAATAGTGTGATCAGTTTGTCAACTTCTGAGACCCGTCGGTCTAATGATTATTCTCCTGACTGGACTCCGTACTCACAGTCGTCCCTGCTTAACTGGACAACCAACACACTGTAGGAAACATGGTAATGTAACTGTTGCTCAACATGGCCTACTTTGACTTTATGCCATTCCATTTCATATGTGTTTATTGTCAGTATTTGCTGTTTTGATATGATATTCATCATTGTCCATCATGTTTTTACATATGTTACATTTACATTCAAATGTCTAAATTGGCCCTATAATCTGTCATTACAAACACACATGTAGGTTTGATGCTCCTGTGCTCCCACTTAACATAGCTAGCTACACAGCAAAATGTTTTGACTCAAGGTGAGGGTTTCAAATTACTGTGCATTCCCAGTGATTTCACAAAACACTCCCTGTATTGGTTGGCCTGCATCTCCCCTTTTAAAAGCAAGGCATGAGTCTAGCACATAGAATTACAAGAAGGATCCCTTTGGGAAAAAATGACTGAATTAATGTTTTGCTGTTTCAAGTGCTACTCAGACTCTGGAGAGGGGATGGCTATATGTTTATATTCTTTATAGCTCTGGATGAGAGTACATTGGAGAGGTAGGCTTAGGAACTGAAGTGACCATCATACCAGTATGTTTCCACTGAATCACCACATGAAAACAAATTTTCAGCAGTAAAAATTATGTACTGTCTTGCCTGGTTACCTCAGTAAGCTCTCAAACATTGAGGTCACTCATGGAACGTCATACAATTCAGGCTTTAAGTTAATGCTCTCTGTGTACTTGTTATATCTGTGATCATGGGAGGGAGGGAAAACTGGCAGTTTGAATAACACTATGTTCAGCTGTGACTTAATTACAGGTAGGACGATGTGCAACTGATCCCCCACTTTTAATATAATGAAGTGTTTTTAAGATCACTGCTACTGCTGGACTACTGGTTTGCCACCAACTTCAAGCCATTCTGCTGCTCAAGGCATCATAAGAAAGGCCACATTTGCAAAGCAAACTGAATATAACATCTGCTTTTTTAGTGGCTAAGTGGTGGTTTACAGTAGAGCCACAAGATTAGGCCTGTGTTTATTTTCTCTCATGTCATTTGGCGTGTTCTCATGGAGGGCGTTAGCACGTTCTAACCTGAGGTGGTTAACTAAGATGTTTAGGAAATCTGCTATGTAATTAAATGCCTGTCTGTAAATTTAGCTGTGTAATGCAAGATACTTGCCCTCAGCATGTTATGCGCCCCTGGCCAATTTACTTCAGGTAACATGTAGCATGACTTTGTTTGGGTATTATCAAGGAGAAGTTATCTTTAAATTCTACCCTCTATTTAATAATATAGCTAGTTCCATTATTATGGGGACAAGCACAGTTTTCAAGGAGCCAATTTACCTGGAGAGTTGAATTAGTGTGTAAAAGTGCAGCAGTCAGTCTGTCCCCCTCAGGGTAACCATTTATGGAACCCAAAAGACACTAAACCTAGACAGCTCCTGATTAAGTGTCTGTAATGATTCGGCAGTGTGTCTTTAGTGCAGTTGGGCTGAGTTTTGTTTCAAATTATGCAATGAGATCATTCAGTTAACTGGCCCGTAAATGAAAACAATGTCACAGCAATGTTGATTTATTTAGATCCCAGGTATGAATGTCACGGCACGCCAGTACATTTAAATAGTCTAAATCTGGGCACAAAACCCAAACAGCACAGATGATTGAGCTTACGAAGAAAACTTGTTAAGTACTGTGTTAGTTTGCATTATTTGCCTTAAGACTAAAGCACATCATCAACACAGGGACCGTAAAATGAACGCCAGTGTATTTTTCTTACTGATTCACTCCCGTATTTTATTGAAAGAGGTTCCTTCTAAATACAAAACGCTGTGGCTTTATGTTAAGGTCTTATACTTTGGATACATGGTAGGTGCTGCTCAGCTTCTCAGCTGAACAGATGTATAGCATCTTGGTTGGTTATTGACAGGCAGCTCATCCCAACTAAACAATACACACTTTTGTTCTCATCTCCAGTGTGAAGCATTCCTAAAAAGCTAGTATGTGTTGGTTGCTTAGTGGTTGCCACAGCAGGCTATAATTTGATTCAAAAGCAGTCACACAGAACTGACCCACGTGCTAAAATGTTGAATAGAAACGTGAATAATGTAACAGAATGTAGGATATCAGAGATACACAGGGACGGATGCTATAGCAACCCTCTATTGGTCAAGCTGCTATTCCAGTTCACCATTCATTTAGTGTGTTTGTGCCTGTCTGCCCTGGAGAATCACTGAGAAGGATGTGTGGTATTTGGACGGTCATCCTGGGGGTGGCTGACAGGACAGTGTTATCTCCTGATGACCATTAGAGAGCTGTTGCTCAGACATCACAAAGTTAGTTGGTCTGGTCTGGGAGAATCCGCATCCGATTTGTTGAACTTAAAAAATTTAAAAAACAGACACAAACACAGGAACAAACACAGGAAATGTAGCTTTTGAAGTTATATTGGTGTCAGAAATGGCTCAGATGCTCTGCTAAATTACATAATCCATAGGCTCGCTATTATACATAGTATTTCTCCCAGACATTATGTATACAAGATCATTTATACTGAAATACTTGAAGATACTTCAAAGTCCGCCACCGGCTTAGAAGGAGTTGTTTGGGTAAGCTGGTAAGTGAAGAGAAATGTTAAATATCAGAATGTACTCTACCCACACTGGGATATCCTAATGCAATAAACTGCAATCTGAGACAAGACATTTATTTTAGTGACCGAGTGTGAGGGATGTGTATTTATTTAATCCCCAGTGTTTCTTCAGCAAAATGTCAGCACTCAGCAGCAGACCTTTAGGCAGGCTTGCTGTTTACACCCACAGGGTGCTCTCTTGTTGCTCAGACATAACAGTAACCATGAGTCATGAACCTGCTAGCCCTGCTAATGCCACTTTCCCACATTACAAACCCTTGGATGCGCTCATCTTTTTTTCATTTCAAACCAGCAGTGACCTGTCATGCTTTTCTTAGAGCTTGTCATCATGCCTTGATAAAATAGCACTGTAGGGCAGGTTACTTATGTGCAGAGATCAAGAAGTATTCAACCATAGTATGACATAACACACAAGCTTTATTCAGAACCCCCTACAGGTGCTGGAAAAGTGTTTTCAGGTCAGTGACATGTTCCAATGGGTCAGCCCAGGATATGATTTTCTATTGACCCAACATCAAGCTCCACCCTGCATCACATCCCACTTGGCACAGATGTCAGTTTAACATCTAGTTTGGATTTACACTCGGTTGCGTTGTGAACTAACGTGAATTCAATGTGAAATCAACCAAAAATGTATCCCCGTCATTGGATTTAGGTTAAAAGTTGGGTGAAAAAAAGACAAAAATTCCCTTACACTTATGACTTTCTGCAAATCCAATCAGTTTTCTGCGTTAATTCAACGTCATCACATAGAATATTTGGGTTGAAATGACGTGGAAACAATGTTCAGACTATGAAGAACATAACAATCTTTCACAGAAACTCTCTGGACCCCGAAGCAGGTGTTTCTATCACCTTCAGGAGGAACACAGCTTTCTAAGACAATGATCCAAATATGTATCAAATGAAAATCCCACATGTACGGAATCCACCACGTTCTGAATTCTAAATACTTATGAGCCCACCACCGGATACAGGGGACCCCAGTCCAGTGTGATGTCCTACCTCCTCTACACTTTACTGGGGAACGGTCTGAACTGAGGTGACTCAGTCATGCCAGATGGTTGTTGTCTTTGGAGGTATCAAGAGGGAGTGTCCATGTTATTTGCAGAAATGGTCCTGAGATTTAGGAGAGGGTTTTAGAGGAGAGGGTTTTAGAGGAGGACTAGTCTCTTGTTTCATAAAAGTGTACAAATTGAGTAGCTAGAATGCAGATTTGGTTACTGGGTGCACTGCAGAGATTTGTATTTATTATGGATTCCCATTAGCTGCTGCCAAGCCAGCAGCTACTCTTCCTGGGGTCCGGCAAAATGAAGGCAGTTATACAATTTTAAAACATTACAATACATTCATAACAGATTTCACAACACACTAAGTGTGTGCCTTCAGGCCCACACTCCACTACCACATATTTGCAACACAAAATCCAGGTGTGCGTGTGTGTATAGTGCGTATGTTATCATGTGTGTGTATACATGTGTCTGTGTCTATGTTTGTGTTGTTTCACGGTCCCAGCTGTTCCATAAGGTGTATTTTTGTCCGTTTTTGATCTGATTCTGCTGCTTGCATCAGTTACCTGATGTGGAATAGAGTTCCATGTAATCATGGCTCTATGTTGTACTGTGCGCCTCCCATAGTCTGTTCTGAACTTGGGGACTGTGAAGAGACCTCTGGTGGCATGTCTTGTGGGGTATGCATGGGTGTCCGAGCTGTGTGCTAGTGGTTTAAACAGACAGCTTGGTGCTTTCAATATGTCAATACCTCTTACAAATGCAAGTACTGAATGAAGTCAATCCAACTTTCCTAAGTCCCTTTTTGTGGCACCTGACCACATGACCGGACAGTAGTCCAGGTGCGACAAAACTAGGGCCTGTAGGTTCTGCCTTGTTGATAGTGCTGTTAAGAAGGTAGAGCAGAGCTTTATTATGGACAGACTTCTCCCCATCTTAACTACTGTTGTATCAATATGTTTTGACCATGACAGTTTACAATCCAGGGTTACTCCAAGAAGTTTAGTCACCTCAAATTGCTCAATTTCCACATGATTTATTACAAGATTTAGTTGAAGTTTAGGGTTTAGAGAATGATTTGTCCCAAATACAATGCTTTTAATTGTTTTAATATTTCAGACTAACTTATTCCTTGTCACCCATTCTGAAACTAACTGCAGCTCTTTGATAATTATGAATTAAGGATCTGACCCTTTTTTTCAATTTTCACCTAAAATGACATACCCAAATCTAGCTGCCTGTAGCTCAGGACCTGAAGCAAGGATATGCATATTCTTGATACCATTTGAAAGGAAACACTTTGAAGTTTGTGGAAATGTGAACTTAATGTAGGAGAATATATCACATTAGATCTGGTAAAAGATAATACAAAGAAAGAAAATTGTGTGTTTTTTCCTTTTCTTTGAAATGCAAGAGAAAGGCCATAATGTATTATTCCAGCCCAGGCGCAATGTAGATTTTGGCCACTAGATGGCAACAGTGTATGTGCAAATATTTAGACTGATCCAATAAACCATTGCATATATGTTCAAAATGATGTATGAAGACTGTCCAAATGTGCTTAATTGGTTTATTAATACATTTTCAAGTTCATAATTGTGCGCTCTTCTCAAACAATAGCCTGGTATTCTTTCATTGTAATAGCTACTGTATTAGACAGTGCAGTTAGATTAACAATAATTTAAGCTTTCTGCCCATATCAGATATGTCTGTGTCCTGGGATTTTTTGTTGTTGTTATTTACAACCTCATGCTAATCACATTAGCCTACGTTAGCTCAACCATTCCACGGGAACGACACCGATCCCGTAAAGGTTAAGTGTTGCAGTCATTTCAGTCGCTGTAGTAGCTGACGTGTATAGTGTTTAGTCATCTGCCTTTACTCAAAGCCAGTGGCAGGTCGTTAGTAAAGATTGAAAAAACTAAGGGGCCTAGACAGCTGCCCTAGGGAATTAGACAGGTAACTTTTTATATACAATATAGCAGGGGGTGTAAAGCCATAACACATACTTTTTTCCAGCTGCAGACTCTGATCGATAATGTCAAAAATCACACTGAAGTCTAACAAAACAGCCCCCACAATCTTTTTATCATCAATTTCTCTCAGCGAATCATCATTAATTTGTGTAAGCTTGTTGAATGTCCTTCCCTATAAGCGTGCTGAAAGTCTGTGGTCAATTTGTTTACTGTATAATAGCATTGTATCTGGTCAAACACAATTTTTTACAAAACTTTACTAAGGGTTGGTAACAGGCTGATTGGTTGGCTATTTGAGCCAGTAAAGGGGGCTTTACTATTCTTAGGTAGCGGAATGATTTTTGCTTCCCTCCAGGCCTGAGGGCACATCTTTCTAGTGGCTTAAATGTAAAAAATAAAATTAAAAAAGGGCAAATAGGAGTGGCAATATCGTCCGCTATTATTCTCAGTCATTTTCCAATCAAGTTGTCAGTTTTGTCATTATTGATAGACAACAATCATTTTTTCACCTCGTCTACACTCACTTAACAGAATTAAAAATAAAACATTTTGTCTTTCATAATTTGGTCAGATATACTTGATATGTAGTGTCAGCATTTGTTGCTGGCATGTCATGCCTAAGTTTGCTAATCATGCCAATTAAGAAATAATGAAGTAGTTATATCAATATCAGTCGGTTTTGTGATGAATGAGCCATCTGATTCAATTAATGATAAAGCTAAGTTTGCATTTTTTCCCAAAATGTAATTGAAGGTGCTCCAAAGCTTTTTACTATCATTCTTTGTCATTTATCTTTGTTTCATAGTGTAGTTTCTTCTTCTTTTTATTCAGTTCAGTCACATGATTTCTCTGTATGTTTGCCAATCTGTTGTGCAGCCAGACTTATTTGACATTAATTTTGCCTTATCCCTCTCAACCAACCAATTTTTCAATTCCTCATCAATCCACGGGGAGTTTTTACAGTCATTTTCTTAATGGGTGCATGCTTATTAGTAACTGGGATAAGCAATTTCATAATTGTGTCAAGTGCAACATCTGATTGCTCCTCATTACACACCATCAACAAATATTATTTACATCAACAACATAGGAATCACTACAAATATTATTTACATCAACAACATAGGAATCACTACAAACCGTATTGTATGACCTCTTATACACTATATTAGAACCAGCTTTGGAGCTTTGGTTTTCCTAGATATGGCTACTATATTGTGATCAATACATCCGATGGATCTGGATACTGCTTTCAAGCACATTTATATAGCATTAGTAAATATGTGATCAATACATGTTGATGATTTCATTCCCTTGCTGTTTGTAACTACGCTGGTAGGTTGGTAGGTTGACTGATAACCTGAACCAGGTTGCAGGCACTGGTTACAGTGAAGCTTTTTCTTGAGTATGAATGTCATACGTTACAAGCAAGTGATTAATTTCATGAACCTTAAGCTACATATGTTAACGTGGGCTATTTTTTGCACTTTTCTGGGATGCTTGTTTGTTTTCATTGCTTTACTGGGAAGCTTAGTAGATATTGTCATGTTATTTGTGTTAGTGCAGGGTGACCTGCACACAGTGGACTACCTACTAGGGCACACAGCCTCAGTGCTAACAGTATAAATCTGGTTCATAGGCACATGATGGCTGCATACAATAGCTGTAGGATCAGCAGAGGCATGCAGGGCAGTTAGAGGGACATAAATTACGTTACATGTACATTTGCTAAAGCATTACGATGACTCAGCGACACAATGCTAGGGATTAACTGAGCTGGGCTTGGGTCATTGATAAGTCATTGTCTCAACACAGCCTTATAATGCTCTGAAAGGATCCAGGAACCCAAATGATTTGGGTAGATCCCATCCTCCTTATAAAACGTGTTGTTTCCAAAAGGTATCAAAATTGTCAACAAAAGTTACACCCATTGAGCTTCAATAATCACGTAGCCAGTTGTGAAGAAGAAACCTGCTAAAGTGTTCAATGCCACAATTCAGAGAGGGTATAGGGCCAGATATGATGGCTATTTTATTAGTGTCGAGCAGAGAGTCGATCAGCTCTTTGATGTCCAGTTTCAACTGCTCAGAGCTGCCATTAAAACCAACATAGACTATGATAGAATCAATGTCCATGTCCTGGCGTAGTACATTCTGGAGCAGTTTAGTAATGTAATTTACTCCAGCTCCAGGATAGGACATTGTTTTTGCACCAGGAACAGTCACATTCCTTACCATGGAGCTGCCCAAAAGCTCCATGGACGAGGAAATCTGCCCACTCCCATGCTTCACAGGATTCTGAGAACCCTTTAAGGACGGGCAAGAGGCAGGATAACTTGAGCCCGTAGTTCCTGGCGCCTGGTGCAGGACTCCGACAGATGGAGAAGCCTCGCTCGATCCAGAGCAGGGACAGAAGGTTGCCGACGTCGACTTTGAAATCGTAAGGGAAGGAGTAGGAGTAAGCCGTGCGACCACAGACACAGGTACCCCCAGCGACCAATGTGCAGGAAGATCAGGCTCCAGGGCGGTGAAACTATTTGTTGTTTGTATCCACTCCAGGCCTCTCTTGCTGTGTTCCTTCGACTCCGCTATCGGATGGGGGAAGAGAGGCAGGAGATGCCTCCCCTGGCGAACGAACTCTGGGCAACACCGGCCAGCCTGATAACAACAAACGACAAAGGTTCGGTTTTTCTCCTGTCCAACATAGACTAGTAGATGGAGTAATAACGGAGAGCTTTAAAGGAAGTAGGCTAGTCAGCCAGACAAGGTCCAAAGGGATCATTCTGATCACGACCTGATATGCCCAGACTCTCCCTCCATCTCCACACCGGAGCTGGGATGCACTGAGTTCTGTGGAATGATCTGTGGAATCATCACAGTGGTATTCCTCCATTCAAGGTGCATCTTCTTTGATGCACCTTATGTCTAAACGTCTTTACAGTGAAATGATCTTGATTGGTGATCTCAACTGGTGTTGGTTACAGCCGGTGTCTGATGAATTAAAAATGTTTTGTAATTCTATGAATCTTACCCAGTTGATTAACTCAACCCACTCGCCCAAATCTTAAATGCCCAGATAAATCTACCCTGATTGATTTGATATTGACAAATGTTCCACATAAATATTCTGCGGTTGGTGATTTTTGTAATGATTTAAATGACCATTGTGCTGTTGTTGCTGTTAGAAATACTACGGTAAGAGAAATTTGAAGTGTTTTAATGAGCAGGCTTTCTTTCATGATTTGTTTTATTTTGACTGGAGCAAGTTTGAGCTTATCCCTGATGTGGAAACTGCCTGGAAATGATTTCATGATGTTTTTTTCCAAATAGTAAACAAACATGCCCCATTCCGCAGGTTCAGGGTTAAAGGGCGGTATAATCCATGGTTTTCTTCTGAGCTGTCTTGTATTATTCACGACCGTAATCTAGCCTGGGCTAAAGCAAGGAAATCATGTTCTGATGCTGATTGACTTATTTTTAGGCAGTTACTAAACAAGTGTTCTTTTCTTCTCAGGAAGGCCAAGTCTGAATATTTTATGTCTGTTACCACTGATAACCTGAATGACCCTAGAACGTTTTGGAAGGCTATTAAGTCTATGTCTGGTAACAGTAATGTTAATGAATTATCGTCATGTGTTTTGAAGGACTCTGTTGCTGTATATGACAAAACTGAAATGCTGAATTGTTTCAATGAGCACTTTGTATCATCTGGTAGGCTGTTTGATTCAGTGTCCTCTGTCTCTGTACAACCCTGTGTGGATGAACGAGTGAGAGCTGGTTAAACTTTTAGCTTTTTGCCATTCTCAGTGCAGGTGGTACATAAAGCCCTGAAATCCTTAGATCAGAGAAAGCCTGCAGGTCCTGATCTTTTGGATCCCTGCTTTTTAAATCTGGCAGCTGATTTAATAGCTGAACCTCTGACATATCTGTTCAATCTAACCCTGGAATGTAATGAAATTCCAAAAATCTGGAAATCAGCATTTGTGCTACCACTTTTAAAAGGGGGAGATCCAACTCTTTAAAATAATTATAGGCCATTCTCAAAGCTGTCACCCCTGGTGAAAATACTTGAAACCCTTGTGAGTGAACAGCTAAAATAGTTTTTATTTACTAACTCTATTTTATCAATGTACCAATCGGGCTTCAGGGAGAAGCATAGGACAATTACAGCAGCCATGAAGGTTTTAAATTATATCACTGAAGCCCTTGACAAAAAACAGCAGTCTCACTTTTTATTGATCTCTCTAAGGCTTTTGATACAGGAGATCATGCTATACTAAGGCAGAGATTGTCGGGTGTAGGTCTTTCAGAGCATGCAGTTGCATGGTTTGCTAACTATCTGTCTGATAGAACTCAGTGCACTCAATTTGATGGGCTTATGTCTGTTAAATTGTCTGTCTTTAATGGTGTGCCCCAAGGCTCTGTACTTGGTCCTCTCTTATTCACTATTTATATAAATGATTTAGACAAAAATGTCCAAAATGCGCAACTTCATTTTTATTCTGATGATACTGTTATTTACTGTTGTGCCTCGTCTCTTACAAAAGCTTTCCAGAACTTGCAAACTGCTTTTGATACTGTTCAACATACCTTGTGTCAATTGAAGCTTATCCTCAATACTGACAAAAAGAAACTAATGGTGTTTTCTAAAGCAAGAAATAGACCTCTGAACCTTTCACCTATTACTACCTGTCAGGGCAAGGAGATTGAGGTTGTAACCTCTTATAAATATCTTGGAATTTTAATTGATGACGGCCTCTCTTTTAAATTGCATATTCAACAACTCACAAAAAAATTGAAGCTGAAATTGGGATTTTATTTTAGGAATAAGGCCTGTTTTTCTTTTGAAACCAGAAGGAGGCTAGTAATCAGCTACATTTTATATATGAATGCTTTCGCTCAGTGTTTGAGATCAATTAACACCCTTTACCATGGCACTTTGAGATTTATTTTAAGCTGCAAAACCCTTACGCATCACTGCACTTTGTATACCCTGGTTGGCTGGCCTTCTCTAGTCACTCGTAGGCTCAGGCACGGGTATACTTTCATTTACAAAGCCATTTGGGTTTACTACCTTTTTATTTGGGCATTTTTATTGTTCAGAAATGTGGTGGGTACTCCCTTCGTTTGCTGGACTTTATCCTGCTAACTGTTCCAAATGTCTGAACGGAATTTGGTAAAAGGGATTTTATGTACTCTGCGCCATCGTCTTGGAACTCCTTACAAAATACTTTTAAACTGGAAGAACTTGTCCCGATTAGTATTTTAAATCACTGATGAATGATCTTGAGACTGATTCCCTGACCTGTCAATGTTTTTAATTTGATGTTTTTGATTTTGTTATACTCTTGTGAATTGTATGGTTTTTACTAGATTACTTTTAGTTTTTCATGTTGTTTGTCTGTCATTTTTGTAATGACTTGGTGCTGCCTATCTTGGCCAGGACGCTCTTGAAAAATAGATTTTAAATCTTAATGAGCCCTTCCTAGTTAAATAAAGGTTAAATAAAAAATAAAAATAAATCAAAACAAACTCATCACTATGAGCAAGTAGGCAACATATTTTCCCATTGAGGAAAATGTTTATTGTTGATTAAATGGCTTCATAACTCTATTGTGTAAATTTATTCTAATTCACAATCTGTTGAAATATAATTGAACAATAAAGAGGGTGGTGTCTAGTAACATTTGCCAGTCATAATATCCCTACAATTATATTGAAATCAGTCTACGTAGCTTGGCAAGGCATGGTAACCACATTGCACCAGGGACCATAAGAACCATGTTTCCTCCTACAGAGACTCTCCATTGAGACAAGAAACATCCACATATGCATTTACCTCCCACAGCAGATGCATGGCTTTCACAAAGCTAAATTAAGCAGGGCCTAAAATTGGTTGATGGGCCACCATGGAGGTCAGAGAGAATGTGAAACCATAAACCAGGCCTCTCCTCTAGCAGAGACCCCCAGTCTGTTTATGGATGCTTGGTATCTGCCGAAATGCTGCTTATGCTGCTCAAATATCTCATGTGATACTGTAGCCACCCTGACATCCACAGCAACTTTGTCCTTGTCAACGTCTCTGGTGAATGGTTATGGATTGTTCTGTGTGAAGGAAGAAGGAAAAAGGTCTGAGGTCTTACTGGAAACATACTAAGGGATGCCAGGAACAAAGGATAGCAGACAATGGTGTTTGTGTGTTTTATGACCTTATGGATGTCAATTAAGCTTTTCTTTAAAGGGATGCAGAACTGCTTTAAGATGTTCAAAATTCGATATGTGATACAAATGTACCGCAGCCTATGTATGTGAAAAACAACTCCTGTCTGTATCTAATCTTTATCTCCATCTTTTCTTGGGCCAAAAAAAACGTTTGAATATTTTAACTTATGTTTGTGCTGACCTCAGGCCTGTCTCTTATGTTAATAGAACCCTGAGTCTCTGGACAGGTCCATCCAGAACACCCTCTCAGACCTCTACCCTCCCTTCGAGGCCACAGCCCCCACCGTCCTGAGCCAGCTCTTCCAGGTCATAGAGGAACGTTACCAAGGAGACGCACTCAAGTGTCTGCTGGACTTCCTCATTACAGCCAAACACATCCTTGAGAGTGTTCAGCAGGCTGCCTGTGTGAGTCAACAGCCTCCGAGTTATACACATCAACACAGATGCTATGCAAAAAATACATAACAGTTCACCATACACATTATATACAGGCATTTAGACTCAAATAAAGACCACCTATACAAAACAAAGTTACCTCAATTACAAAGCTTGCAAAGTAATGCTGAGTGTAAAGACAAATGAAATGGTAAAGAAATGTCTGTCCTTTTTCCCATCAGGCCCAGTACTCTGATGTGGTGTTCCGCTGTGAGGGCTGGCCTCTGTGTCTGCATGAGAAGGTGGTGATCCAGCTTGCCTCCATCAACCCCCTATTGCTGCGCCCAGGGGACTTCTACCTGCAGGTGGCACCCTTTTCTGAACAGTCCGCCCGCATTGTGGTCCGGAGCCTGCTGGGGGAGGAGGAGGGACAGGGTCGGGAGGTAGAGGAGACACCCATCCCTGAGACCTCCTACCCCTGCATCTTCACTGAGGACTGGCTGGGGGAGCTCAACCATGGCCGCCACGGCACCCTTCTCAGCCACTGTATCCTCTCCACAGACCAGGGCATGGTGAAGGTGCCATGGGCACAGGTGGCTCTACCTGAGTTTGTGGATAAACCCAGAACTATGGCCTTGTCATCTCCTAACCTTGCTGCTACTCAACAGGAGAAAGTGGCAAGGCCAGTGCCCTCGTTGGCGCTGCCTCCCCCTGCCTCTGGGTACTCTGTGGAGACTAGGATCTCTCCTGCTAAACATGGCATTGCGGTGTCGCTGTGTCTGGTGGACAGTAACTGCTCCAAGGTGGATCAGGATAGGCCTGTGGCTAAGCCAATCGGCTGGGTGTCTCCCAACACATGGGACAGCCGCAGCAACAACACCTCTGAAGTTGAGGGGGAATACATAGACTTGGTGGAGTTCACTAAGCAGAAAGAAGCGTTGCTCAGTGGGGCTCACAGTCACACACACCCCAGAGCACCCATATTTAGGCCTGTTACCCTCAACAGGCCTGGTGTTCCTTCGGCTCCAGCCCTGCCCCCGCCCCTGGCCTTGGCTCCTGCCCCCCACCGGCCCCTCAGAGAACAGTTACACTGTGGCCGGACCGTCCGATTCCCCGAAAACCCCCCCTGCACCCCTTGCATGAGGAGGAGAATGGGCCAGGTGTCCAAAGCACAGGAGCTCAGGTGCCGGTACAGAGAGTCTTACCATTCAGCACTGCAGAACCCTGTTACCTTTGAGAGAGACAATAGACTGAATACACTGGCGGTTCTGGAGGAGGCTAGTCTATGTGAGGGGAGACTGGGACCAGAGGGTAAAGAATTATGTCCTGGTCCCTCCCAGCAGTGCTACTATCCAGACCCAGGTCACCATAACCAGACTCCCCCTGTTAGCACAGTTTCCTGTTGGAAGTCTGGAGAAAGTAACACTATATCCAGTGGAGTTTTGCAAGGCCTATGTGGCACTAGGGAGTCTACAGAAATTACTACCAAATCCAGTGGAATTTTACAAGGCCTGAATGACACCATAGAGGATGATGGGAGATGTCCCTCCTCTCTGTCGACCACTATTGTGGACATATCAGAGAAGTGTGAAGTTGTGATACAAGGAAGAAAATGTAGGGACATTGACTTCACTACAAAGATGATTCCCAGCTTACATGTAGTGAAATGTAAAAACACGACAGCTTTTGGACTGGTTTCCCCAAAGATGAACAGGCGGAGACTGCCCAACCAAGGTAAGAGGTCTACAGCATGGCATGTTGTTGTTATTCTGTAGTATATTAAATATATCACATACCTCTGTATGATCCCTCCTTCCTAAAGATGTCTCCCAGGCTGGCCAACCCTTCATACCCGTTACAAACGGACACCAGACCCATCCACTTGAAATTACCCAGCAGCCCCTGGGTCACTATGCTGTGCCCAGTTCTAAGGTCCTGTTACCAGCCTCAGCAGAACACAGCACTCACCATCTCCAGATGGGAGTCGCATGTCTAACTGGTATGGAAAACCCCCTTACATGGTTTGCCTCAGAGACAGAGGTGTATGATGTCTGTCCAGGGAAAGTGTATCAGATCCTCATGTTCCCCTCTCCCATACTCAGGTGGCAGAGACAGGACAGGTCGGTTGGTGGTTGAGGTGCACGGAGACAAGGAAGGATGGAGATCTCCTTTAGTGTCAAGTCTGGAACTCAGCAAACTTCTGCTCTACCTCCACTCTGTAATCAAGTATGTATGATACCGCCTGGGCTGGTCCCTCGCTTATGTAGCCGGAACCATTGGAAACATTCTTAATTCATTGTTTTCATCTTCATAATTTATAGGCGAGAACTAAGAGAACTTGGAATGACACTAGTTATTGATGCTCGGAAGACTCCACCTCCACCACAGTTCAATAAGGCCTTGTTGGTGGTTCAGGTAAGAAGACTTGGCATCTTCCTTGTCATTTTGGAATCATCACTACACAACATCACCACAAGAGGGTAGCAACTATCTAAAGAAGTATTCCCTTGTAATGTCGAGATCACAATTTATTTATCTCAGTTGTTATGTCGAGATCACAAGATAATGAAAAGTACCACGCATCATCCATTCATTTGTTCAGATGCACAATAACCACTTCATCAAGGAGCCTTGTGGCTGCATTGATCGCAATGCACTCCTGGGGCATGTCTCCCAGGCTCCGTGCTGGCCCCCAAGACCACAGCCAATCGCATGAAAGGAACAACACAGCTAAATTGGCTAGTCTGGTGAGCTAGCTAGTTAGCTAGGTAGTCTTGTTAGCTAGCTAGCATGTTATCTATGCTGGTTGTCAGCTTGCATAACAGATATGTTTAAAATTATAAGAGACACTTGTTTTGTGGATAATATTTACATTTACTGTGGGTGAGCTCCATTCAAGACAGGCTGATGAGATTCTATAGGCTGAAAAGTCAGGATGCTGCGTTGTAGGCTGTTTTATAATTAAGGCTCCTTGCAGGCAGATTAAATGTCTAAATGCTTTATAGGCAGATGCATATAATCCAGAATGGGTGAGCTCAATTCCTGGCAGGTTGATCAGATTCAATAGTTGCCCCAGAGGCCGATCAATCATAATTGTGCCTTTGCTGACAGATTCCAAGGCTGAAATTATCAGCCTATGAGGCTGAAATTTAATCTGATCAGCCTGTCAGGAATGGATACAGCCACTCTGTAAATGTAAATATAATCCATAAAACATTAAGTGTCACTTACAATTAAACACATACTGTATGAGTTATGCAAGCCAACAACCAGAATAGTTAACAAGCTAGTCTAGCTAACAGAACTAGCTAGCTCGTACTCAGTCACTCACAAATCTAGCCAAGTTAGCTGTGTTGTTGCTTGGGGGTGGCAAACAGGCTTGGCCTGTCAGACATCGTTCAGGGGTTAAACGCCTCAGGTAAGGCCTCAAGTAAGGTAAGGGAAATTTAACTTGCTAACATTCTTATAGTTATACACTGATAATGAGCGCCAAACACAAATGAAAGTGTGATGTTAGCATGAAATGTACCATCCCTTAGTGTAGCAATCAATATAAATGTATGCGCTGATCCACCATGGGCTCTGCTGCCTCAGCCATACTGTCAATCTGTCATCAATACATCCACAATATGTCCACTCCTATTTTGCTGTGTTATGTAGTGATGTAGTGATCGTTATGTAGTGATCATGAGATAAATAAGTTGTGATCTTGACATAATGAGGGAATTATTTTATTCCTACCCGGACTCTGGACTTTTCCCTCTGTTTATTCTTGTCTTTACTCCCCAGATTGTGCTCAGTTTTACCTGCAGTTATAGGCTACTGTATTTACTCATACCTATTTATCACTGTGAGGTCTCCTATTTGGATTATGTTACAGGAGCAGATTCCCCATGCAATACACAGTGTCTTGATCCTAGTGGAGAAGGAGAGCTGCCATCGCACAGAGAAATGTCCTAGACTACAGGTCAGATCTGAATCAAGGGTTTCCTCTAATGATTTCCATCAAGCTTAGAATTTTAGAAATAGTTAATGCATTCATTCTAGGTGGTTTGCTCTCTGATGTCACTGACTGTGCCATTCTCTATCTATAAGTAGATTGCTGTGGTGACCTCACTGAAGGGGTTGCACAAGCTGGTGGAGGGGAGTCAGCTGACCTCAGGCCTAGAGGGCACCCTTCCCTACAACCACATTGACTGGCTGCAGCTCCATCAGGTAGGCCCCTAGAGGCCACCCTGTCCTAAAGCCACCAGGATTGGCTGCAGCTCCATCATGTAGGCCCCTAGAGGCCACCCTGTCCTAAAGCCACCAGGACTGGCTGCAGCTCCATCATGTAGGCCCCTATAGGACACCCTGTCCTAAAGCCACCAGGACTGGCTGTAGCTTCATCAGGTAGGCCCCTAGAGGACACCCTGTCCTAAAGCCACTAGGACTGGCTGCAGCTCCATCATGTAGGCCCCTAGAGGACACCCTGTCCTAAAGCCACTAGGACTGGCTGCAGCTCCATCAGGTAGGCCTCTAGAGGACACCCTGTCCTAAATCCACCAGGACTGGCTGCAGTTCCATCATGTAGGCCCCTAGAGGCCACCCTGTCCTAAAGCCACTAGGACTGGCTGCAGCTCCATCATGTAGGCCCCTAGAGGCCACCCTGTCCTAAAGCCACTAGGACTGGCTGCAGCTCCATCATGTAGGCCCCTAGAGGACACCCTGTCCTAAAGCCACCAGGACTGGCTGTAGCTTCATCAGGTAGGCCCCTAGAGGACACCCTGTCCTAAAGCCACTAGGACTGGCTGCAGCTCCATCATGTAGGCCCCTAGAGGACACCCTGCCCTAAAGCCACTAGGACTGGCTACAGCTCCATCAGGTAGGCCCCTAGAGGACACCCTGTCCTAAATCCACCAGGACTGGCTGCAGTTCCATCATGTAGGCCCCTAGAGGCCCCCTGTCCTAAAGCCACTAGGACTGGCTGAAGCTCCATCATGTAGGCCCCTAGAGGACACCCTGTCCTAAATCCACTAGGACTGGCTGCAGCTCCATCATGTAGGCCCCTAGAGGACACCCTGTCCTAAAGCTACCAGGACAGGCTGCAGCTCCATCATGTAGGCCCCTAGAGGCCACCCTGTCCTAAAGCCACCATGACTGGCTGCAGCTCCATCATGTAGGCCCCTAGAGGACACCCTGTCCTAAAGCTACCAGGACTGGCTGCAGCTCCATCATGTAGGCCCCTAGAGGCCACCCTGTCCTAAAGCCACCAGGACTGGCTGCAGCTCCATCATGTATGCCCCTAGAGGGCACCCTGTCCTAAAGCTACCAGGACTGGCTGCAGCTCCATCATGTAGGCCCCTAGAGGCCACCCTGTCCTAAAGCCACCAGGACTGGCTGCAGCTCCATCATGTAGGCCCCTAGAGGCCACCCTGTCCTAAAGCCACCAGGACTGGCTGCAGCTCCATCATGTAGGCCCCTAGAGGACACCCTGTCCTAAAGCTACCAGGACTGGCTGCAGCTCCATCATGTAGGCCCCTGGAGGCCACCCTGTCCTAAAGCCACCAGGACTGGCTGCAGCTCCATCATGTAGGCCCCTAGAGGACACCCTGTCCTAAAGCCACCAGGACTGGCTCCATCAAGTAGGACAGTCAGAGCATCAAAGCAACCTCAGACTAGGTTCTGTTTGCTCCTAGCAGAACCCGTCTAGGCTTTAGCGCACGACTGTGATTGCATACACCCTTAGAGACATTCCCTTGAAAAATGACCAGTTGATCAATCACCGACTGTGATTGCATACTCCCTTAGAGACCTTCCCTTGAAAAATGACCAGTTCATCAATCCCCGACAAAGGGGCTGATAGGTTATACATTTGGCTAAAGTATACTTCGGCTACCAAACGTCAACTTGCCTTGAGAAAATAAATTGTGTGCGCCGAAGAGCAACAAAAAAAACACCAAAACGAACAAAACTGGCACAACATTTAGTCACATTTCGACTGGATATTATGCCACAGCCTTTTAACAGACACTACAGAACTCTTGTTTGTTCTGCTTTGACGTCTGATGTTCAGAACATTTATCTTTCAGAAACTTCATCCCTTTATGTCAGATCTCCAGGAGGCCTCAGGTTTGCTACTAACAGCCATCAGGAAACTAGAGGAAGGCCGTAAGATTGACACAGTGCAGGTATTGGATTTAACCTTGACGACACTGTATTATTGGAAACATGTTGGAATGGACTAGGGGTTCTTATTATCCTCAAACCCTTCTCTCCCTGTGTGGCAGGATGTACAGAGGTGTATTCTAGAACAGCGAACTCTGATGAAGGATGTTCTGGAGGACAGACGGTTGGTCGTTTTGCAAAGGGAGGGAGGAGCCATGCTGGCTAGACTGAGAAGGGAGAGTGACCTCAGATACTCTCACTGTGAGGATTACAGGTATACTACCTCTCACTGTTAATTATGAGCAGCATAATTGTGGGGCTTCTTCAAAGGATGCTTATCAATGTATTATTCCCTTGACCCATGATCACTTTGTGCAGTGATGCAGTGGATTCTGTGACCTGCATGTACAACCATGTAGAGGAGCAGGCCCATGTGCTGGTGCACAGATCCAACATGTCCCTGGAGCACCTTGAATACCTGCTCCAACTCAGAGAAATGGAGGGCCATTTCTCTAAGGTACATTCAGAGGCTCCTCATATGGTATACGTACTTTATATCCATTAGGTAAACACTTAGGATATTTAGTAACCCTCCCTCCCTTCTGTAGATCAGGGAATGGTTTGATGTAGAAGGGGAACGGCGGTTGTTGGAGGCAGAATCCGTGGAGGACTCTAGAAAAAGAGTGGAGCAGACTCTCCGTAGTTTCAGTGCATTCCTCACTAAAGCCAATGTAAGTCAGTCTATCTCCACTCACCCAATGACGCAAAGTGGTGACACTGTTTCATGCAGAAATTGAAGCGCCCATGAAAGTCCATGTTTCAATTGAATCACATATTTACTGTAACTGTCCATTAGGAGCAGAAGCACAAGGCTATGGCCCTGGTGACGGAGGCAGAGAAGATCCAGGGCCCATCCCCATACCCTGAGACTGAGGTGTTCAGGACCATGGTCTGCACCTTCAAATCTGGCCTGGCTGACTTCCTCTCCCGGGCCGAGAGGTGCTGTAGTGAGCTGGAGACTATGGTCACTGTGTGCAACTTCTGTGAGCAGGTTGGTGTCTATACTGAAAACTGGATTGGTTGTTGTTCCACGTTGTTTAGTAAACATTTCAGTCAACTCTGTTGTCTCTTTCAAGGATTTTGAATAGGCTGAGGCTGCGGATCTGACATTTCTGGACCTGAATTTTGGCCACATGAAAGAAAAATGTGACCATTTGATCTCAATTATCCTAAAATCGTATAAGAAATTAGGTGGTGTTTTTGTCTTACAGTAGCAAGGTTATGCTATTATATTCGGTCCTGTTATGTAGAATACTATCATTGTGTGATCTTGCAGACATTGATTCAGCTTTGATCTAACTTCATTAAAGGGATACTTCTGGAGGCCCCTTGTCTATTTCCCCAGAGTCAGATGAACTCGCGGATACCATTTTTATGTCTCTGCTTGCAGTTTGAAGGAAGTTGCTAACTAGCTCTTGTACAATTGCTGGACACAGGGAAAAAACATGTTATCTACAAGTTCATCTCACTCTGGGAAGTAGATAAATGGGCTCATTGCCAAAATCACAAAGGTTCCCTTTAAACAAGCACCATTCACCAGAGTAGCCTGTTCTCTACGAGTAGAGCAGAGACTGTGCGTAAAGTAGAGAATCACACAGACACTTCGGTACCTTTAGCTGTCGGGAAGAAAGTTCCAGAAACGTCGGATCCACAGCCACTCCATTTGGATAAGTATTTTGCCTTTCTTCCAGGCTACTGAGCTGGCCAAAGACTGCAGACAATACCTGGACCAGGTTGTCAGACGCCCAGAGACGGATGATGTCTCTACACTCCAGATGTACCAGGAGAGCTTTGTCCAGTTCTCCCCAGAGCTCTTCCAGGAGGTGAAGGGCCAGGCGTGTGCTTTGAGGGGCTCCAGGGGCATGCGGGTGTGGAACGTAGCGTGGCTAAAGTGTCAGGAGGTCAGGCAGCAGCTAGAGGAGAGACTACAGGATGTGGAGAGGGCCTTGCGGAACACAGGCCCCTGGCATGAACAACTTAGAGCTCGTGAGGATGAGGCCTTGGTTCATACAGTGACTCATCGTGATGGAGTTCTGGTGCTGCCCAGACCTGGTCTACCACACTGGTACAATCCCCCATCAGGCTCTATGATGGGAAGGTATCACGGGGCCTTGGAGAGTAGGAACAACTCTGTGACCTGCTGTAATATAAACTTCAAGCCTGAGAATAACAGACCTTGTAAACGGTCAAAGACCACCACAATGCCGGCCTCTCCCCATATCAGATCCATTAGGAGAGCGGAGAGAGAGCCCAGTGGGAGAGAGGCCTGCCGAGGGAGGAGCAGAGAGGACGCCACCCTTGCCGACTTGCACACTGTGGGCTGTGAGTGGTTCCCGTGGCAACGCAGGGGCCTGGGCCGGTCCATGAGCGAGGACTCGTGTGCGACCGCCACGTCCAGTCAGTCTGAGTCTTGCGTCCAGACGCCTTCCTGTTCCCACGGGAAACCCTCCTGTCGGATCCTGCAGGCCGCTCAGAAGTTCCAGATCTCACGGCATGGCAGCTTCTGCTCAGAGGAATCCTGTAGTGTCCGAGAGGGGGCAGAGAGGACCTCTTCAAGGAATACTAGCCCATCAGTGAGGAGGTGTGAGGGAACAACATCATTGGCAAGTTCAGAGGAGAAGGCTGGCAATATTATGTGAGTTCCTAATGGAGCAAGACCTTCACCTTAGATTGACTCAATGTGTTTTTACTTTTGCTTCATCTACTCTAAGCTTGCACTATCTTGACAAAGGTACATTTCAATGATTCATTTTCTGTTATTTCCAGAGGACTGAAAATGTGTGTTTGGCTGTGTTGTTGATGTAACTTTATCTGTAGAAAGCTGCAGCGGATCATGGCGGAGCTACTGTTAACAGAGAGGGAGTATGTGCGCTCCCTGGGTTACATCCTGACTCATTACCTCCCCCTGCTGGAGAGGCCTGACGTGCCACAAGACCTGCGGGGCAAACGTGGAGTCATCTTTGGGAACCTGGAGAAGCTGTATGACTTCCACGGCCATTTCTTCCTCAGAGAGCTGGATGCCTGTCAGACAGAGCCTTTACAAGTGGCTCGCTGCTTCCTGAGACACGTGAGTTACATGTTTGTGTCCTATAAGTTGTTTAGCTGAATTTGCTACTGAAGTTGAATACATTTAATACTCCTGTTTTGACTGTAAACTCTTCCTCCTATATGTAGAGAGACAGTTTAGGCCTCTATGCTCTCTACAGCAAGAACAAGCCTCAATCAGATGCCTTAATCCTTCACCATCGCCCTGACATCTTCAAGGTGAGGTACTCCCATCAATGCTCAATGTCAAAGATCAATGCTCACTTCGTATCAATGCTCTCGCCATCCCTACTGTGACCAATCCTCTGTCTCCTCTCCTTCCACCCCAGAGGAAGCAGCAGGAGCTGGGGGATCACATGGACCTGTCCTCCTACCTGCTGAGGCCCATCCAGAGGATCAGTAAGTACAGCCTGCTTCTGCAGGACATGCTGGGGATGTGTGGGCCTCAGAGAGACAGGGAAGAGCTCCAGGCTGCAGCCGATGTGGTCCGCTTCCAGATGCGTCATGGCAACGACCTCCTCACCATGGACGCCATCCAGGACTGTGACGTAAGTTTACCATCCAAATCATCACAACCTCCAAAATGTGTCACTTATGAACAGCTGTCCAAATGGGGGGTAAATGTGGGCATATAAATGGGAAATGATCACCCATTATTGAATGAACAGGATTTTCAGGAATAAACATGGATGTATTTGTCTCCACTCCTGCCTCCGCCACCAGGTGAATCTGAAGGAGCAGGGCCAGCTGATTCGCCAGGATGAGTTCATCGTGTTCTTCAGAAAGAAGAAATGCTCCCGCCGTATTTTCCTCTTCCAGGATCTCATCCTCTTCAGCAAGACCAAGAAGACCAATGTGGGCAATGATGTGTACATCTACAAACAGTCTTTCAAGGTGTGTATACCATATTATAAAAAATTTAAAAAACGAACATAAGACCCAATTTACAGAATGGATTTTGA
The DNA here is from genome assembly GCF_034236695.1 of Oncorhynchus nerka. NCBI lineage: Eukaryota > Metazoa > Chordata > Actinopteri > Salmoniformes > Salmonidae > Oncorhynchus > Oncorhynchus nerka. The sequence goes on along the minus strand of NC_088402.1, from coordinate 69,662,312 downwards.
GCATTGTAATTATTGTTCAACAAAAATAATGCTATCTTAACAGCCTTTATGTTTGCTATACAAAGACCAAGTCATCCAGCCCTTATGTTGACATTGGTAACAGCAAGCATTCTTTATTTAGTATTTCTTTCACTTCTGTTTCTGTCTAGACATCTGATATCGGGATGACACATAACTCTGGAGAGAGTGGTTTCTGTTTTGAGATCTGGTTCCGGCGGAGGAAGTTCCAGGACACGTACACTCTGAAGGCTGACAGGGCCGAGGTGAAAAGGGCCTGGACCAGAGACCTGGAGCAGATCCTCTGGGAACAAGCTGCCTACAGCAGAGGTGAATCCTCATTTTTGGGGGGGAACTCAATCTGGCTTTCAACTTAATCTTAAAAGTTGTAATAGTAGAATCACAAGGTGCTATTTCTAAATTGGGTCGTGCATCATCAGTTCCTCTTGTCATGTTAGTCATTACATACCTTAGAGAGATATTTATAACTTGTTATAAATGTCCAGATAAACTAGCCCATGTCAGATAATGTTCTGTAGCTAGGTTTTTTAGCCCATCGATTTTCTTGTAATGTTTGAGTCACTCAAATATCACACGAATAAACATTAGACATGGAAAAATGTATAGAAGTGCAAGAAAATTTGCTTAAAACTGCACTATTTACTCTGCACACCATGACAAAATGTGTAGAATTGCAGGAAATAAGCTTTAAAACTACACATTTTTCTCTCCGCCTACAAGAGGGGTGTGAACAGTGTGTCATGAACAGTGTTTGTGTCCATAGAAATAGATGTGGTGCCACATTGGGGATTTTCCCCAATGCTTGAATGGGAGCCCGAGTGAAAAGATTTGGGAACCCCTGTGGGGGTGCAATTGTGAAGAAATGCTATATCAGACACTAAATACATCCAATTGATGTTTTGGTTGAGTAAGTTTGAGCATTAAGACAGGTGTTGTGTTTGGTATGTTGTAGAACTGAGGATACAGGAGAGGGTGTTCATGGGCACGGGGAGGAACCCTTTCATGGACATACAGCCTAACGAGGCAGCCATCTGTGACAGGGCCACCAACTGTGTCCTGCTAGGAAGAGGTAACAAGTCCACAGCCAAGTCCCATACCCAGGAACTGACAACACAAATGTGTAATGTACTCACTGACTGAATTGTCTCTTTGCTTTGTCAGCTCCTGTGTCGTCTTTTCCACAAACAGATCTTGAATGTCTCCGGCCCAACTCCATTGGTTCAGGCAGTAGTGCCTCTACCTCCTGCAGCCACTCATCTTCCTCCTCTGGACGAGGTTCTTTACCTCCTGTAGGTTACCCTGGTAACCAGATACAAGGTGGGGAAACCAATCACATTGTCTATTCCTCCCCGGAGACTGTGACTGAAGATGACCCCAATAACCATCATAATCACCAGAAACAAAACCTTCATCTTCTCAGTGAGTTTTCTTGTTCTTTCATTAGGGCCCTGTGTTTTGGCTAATCGTGCCAAATTACCTGAATTTTAACCTTTGCTTTAAGTCTTTTCTAGAAATGAGAATTAGACCAAAGTAAGTAAGTAATTGTCTGAGAATGGTGCTGGACCATCTGACATAAAAAGAAAAGGGGACAGTGATGAAAATCTTTAAATAAAAGGTTGAAATCCAGGTAATGTGACATGATTAACCAAAACACAGGGCCCTATGCATGGTGCATGACTGCAGACTAACACAAACAGACATACAGAACATGACACTTGATATGTGCAAGCATGTGACTAAACATGGGTGATGCCATATCTACTTACCTTTCTGTTGATTCCAGTGGACAGCATGGAGTCGTCAGGTGAGAGTGGCAGTGTGTTCAGCAGCTCGGAGTGCAGCTGCCTCTCTGCCATTGGTGGAGAGGTGGAGGACTCGTCATCTGTCCTGTCCCAGAGCTCCCAGTCCCGTGTCACCCAGAGAACAGCAGCACCCAATCTCAGGAAGAACAGCTCCCCTGCTACGATCAGGAAGAAGCCCTCCATTGCTCCCAAACCACCAGTGCTGGCTGCTCCTCAGAGCCTGCAAAAGGTGTGGTGAAATGATGTAATCATGCCAGTAATTGGACCTAATAGTAAACCTTCATAATAATTACACTGTACATTTTCAAATGAATCATTTTAGTTACATATTTTATATCAAATCTCTATAAAGATCAAAGAAAACTTACAGCCAATCATTTCTTCACAGGGCAAAAACATGGTTGCTATAGGAAAATCAACAGAAGTTTAACCAGTGGATTTAATGGGTGAGTTGAGACCAAATGCAGTACTTTTTATTACCATACAAGGTGCATACATGTGCAATGTAGTTGTTTAACATATTATGGGATTGATTTCCTTCTAGATGGTTCATCCTGTGGATCTCTGAGCAGTGATGATGGAAAGCAATCAGGCTGACAGTCAATTAAAAACTATGATAACAGACTGAATGGACCACTAGTTGACAAGCACTGAAGAGAAAGTGACTTTGTCTTTGAAGAACTAATGTATCTGGAATATTCTAGCTGAAATATCATGAAAAGGAACACATGATGGATCGTGGTCAGTTTTCAAAGTGCTTATGGTGTCCATTTATCTAATAATACTTCTTAAGCAACCACTTCTTTATCAGATACTGCTTTAACTGAATGGCTATTGTTTTGCTGTCATTGGTTCATAGAACATACTTTTTTGTCTTTGTAATACTAGTAGTATTTCAGCTGTTAACTTTTACAAGGGATTTCTTTGGAATTTACACATCATTCTCACCATGTCATGTTGACTCTCTTGATGACCCCATATTGATGACCCCATCTCTTGATGACCCCATATTCCCATGAAATGTCAAATATGGGTTAATATTCTTTTCTTCAAATTACACACATTTAACACTGTTTATAATGTACCGGTACACATGTCAAACTCAAACAACTGACTATAGAAACACTTGTTCCCATCAGTATTCTCTGCAGGCTCAGGACAACTTGTCAGTGGCACTCTGACATAATTTCCTGCACAGATTTATAGATAAATTAGGGATCAACTATTGATGTCCGGGTGGGATAGCAGAGGAGCAGCAAGTTACTTCATATTTTTTTCCCATTTTTCCCCAGCTTTGTACTACATTGCTGTGAAAAATGTCTGGAAAGGGAGAAAACCACTAAATTGGAATAACATAAGGGGTCCATCTGGCATTTTCAACTCATCAGAAACCAGTGTCTTCAGACTTCTCCAGTTGTTCTAATAGTCAACATATTGATTTACAATATTCATTACAAACCATGTATATTATTAAGATCTTTCTTTTCTGTGAAAACTGAATGAGCAATTTTGCTTAGGACTAGGTTCTATAAGAGCTGCGGTTAACAACATCTGCATAGCGGTTGTTTTGGGGGCGGGGGTGTCCTTCATGATGAGTTCAGATTTTTGTGGCCCCCACCCCCATCAAAGTTGCCCATCCCTGTTCTAGGCTATTGTCTACACTTCAAACAGGCTATAAATACCCCCATTGAAATGAACATGAAAACATAAAACATTAGCCTGTCATTATTTCTATCATCGATAGCGCCTACACGTTCTATCGCCGTTTTGAACACACGAGCAGCCGCTCTCCAATTTGTCAACTCAACCTGCGTTGGCTGTAACTGCAGTACAACTCTTGATCTGATTGAATCAGTCGATCTTTTTAACATGTCAATATGGTGAGACTTTCTTTGAAACCACTGTCATCAATGTTAGTTTTGTTCATTGTCCACACTTTTAGGGTTATATTTTGTTTTTTATATAAAACCCAATGTATACCATTCTCACTGAAAAGCTATTTATTATAGGATCAGTGCCATTTTTGTAGAGAAGTTAGTACTTTTTCCTGTATTTCTCCAGCAGCTGGTTTGAACATCAACTCACACTGATGTTGTGCAATCAGAAGAAATGGGAACAACCTCCTTCAATGGAATGTGAATCCTGACACCGCAGAGGTCACAGGCCATGACTAAACATTGTGACCTGACTGACCAAGCGTAGCCCTTTTGGTCAGCACATAGCCATCGGTTAAGCATCAGATAACATTGTTGTGTAGGTCACCCTGTTGAACTGAACGCTCCTCTACCATAGCCCCCCTCCGCTGTCCTGAACACTTTCTGTCACAAATGGGTTACATACAATATCAGTAAACAAATTACTCATTGAGATATTCTTTATTTACATTTGGGCAGTCATTTAATTATAAACTCTGTGTTTATTCATGTATGTGACATAAAACAATAAAAGGTTCATGAATTTAAAAAAGTTAGTTATTCTTTTTCGGAAGTTAAAAAAAAAGTTGTTGTAAAGTATATGCAGACCTGCATGCAGGTGTGAAGTTTAGATGTGAGTCTTTAAGATTTGAGATTCTTCAAATTGCCACCCTTTGCCTTGACGACAGCTTTGCACACTCTTGGCATTCTCTCAACCAGCTCCACCGGGAATGCTTTTTTTTGAAGGAGTTGCCACATATGCGGAGGTGTGTTGGGTCATTGTCCTGTTGAAAAACAAATGATAGTCCCACTAAGCGCAAACCAGATGGGATGGTGTATTGCTGCAGAATGCTGTAGAAGCCATGCTGGTTGACTGTGCCTTGAATTCTAAATAAATCACAGACAGTGTCACCAGCAAAGCACCCCCACACCATCAGACCTCCTAATCAATGCTTCACGGTGGGAACCACACATGCAGAGATCATCCATTCACCTACTCTGCGTCTCACAAAGACACGGCGGTTGGAACAAAAAATCTCCCATTTGGATTCATCAGACCAAGGGACAGATTTTCACCAGTCTAATGTTCATTGCTTATGTTTCTTGGCCCAAGCAAGTCTCTTCTTCTTATTGGTGTCCCTTAGTAGTGTTTTCTTTGCAGCAAATCGACCATGAAGGCCTGATTCACGCAGTCTCCTCTGAACAGTTGATGTTGAAATGTGTCTGTTACTTGAACTCTGTGAAGCATTGATTTGGGCTGCTTTTTCTGAGGCTGGTAACACTAATGAACATATCCTCTGCAGCAGAGGTAACTCTGGGTCTTCCTTTCCTGTGGCGGTCCTCATGAGAGCCAGTTTCATCATAGAGCTTGATGTTTTTTTGACTGCACTTGTAGAAATGTTCACGTCTTAAAGTAATGATGGACTGTCATTTCTCTTTTCTTATTTGAGCATTTCTTGCCATAATGTGAAATTCCACAAATTAACTTTTAACAAGGCACACCTGTTAATTGAAATGCATTCCAGGTGGCTACCTCATGAAGCTGGTTGAGAGAAGGTGTGAAAAGCTGTCATTAAGAGAAAGGGTGGCTACTTTGAAGAATATCAAATATATTTTGATTTGTTTAACACTTTTTTGGTTACTACATGATTCCATATGTGTTATTTTAAGGTTTTGATGTCTTCACTATTATTCTACAATGTAGAAAATGGTGAAAACAAAGAAAAACGCTTGAATGAGTAGGTGTGTCCAAACTTTTGACTGGTATTGTATAGTAAGTGGTATAGCTTTACAATAGGCTGAATTTACAAACTTACATTTCACTATGGCATCTTTATGTGATGAAAACCATTTGAACCATGTTGAGGAAGGAACTAACGTGACCAAAAAAAGCTTCAAGAAGGGCGTGGCTTGACAGACAAAATGGTCATATTACAAATACTACAAGTATCCCTGGAGTAACATTGAAGCGAGGATATCATCAAGCACACTCTCTAGACCAGTAACACCAGACATTATTTAAACTATTGGATCAAGGTCTGGACTTACTGCCACGCTCTGATCTGTTTCACTTGTCCTTGTGCTTGTCTCCTCCCCCTCCAGGTGTCGCTCATCATCCCCGGCGCATGTATCCCTGTGTTTTCTGTCTCTCTGTGCCAGTTTGTCTTGTTTGCCAAGTCAACCAGCGTTTATCTCCTAGCTCCTGTTTTTCCCAGAAGCACATTTTTCCTAGGCCTCCTGGTTTAGACCCTTGCCTGACCTGGCCATTCTTCCTGCCCTGACCTCGAGATTGTCTAATGCCCTGTACTGTTTGGACTCTGACCTGGTTTATGGACTCTCGCTTATACCCGACCTGCCTTTTGCCTACCCCTGGTGTTATAATAAATATCGGAGTTCAACCATCTGCCTCCTGTGTCTGTATATGGGTCTTGCCTTGTACCCTTATACTTACAGTAGATAGAAACGTACTATGGTTCTACAAAAAAATGTCTGTTGACACGTTGGTTGACAGGTTGTTAAACAATTGATGACTTATTTTGCAATGAAATACCATCAGCAGAAAATACTATTTACATTTTGGAAGTTGTTGCAGATGAAAACTGATGTCACTTGTTTAATCCACTTCAAATCAGTGTAGATGAAGGGGAGGAGACAGGTTAAAGAAGGATTTTAAGCCTTGAGCCAATTGAAACATGGATTGCGTATGTGTGCCGTTCAGAGGGTGAATGGGCAAGACAAAAGATTGAAGTGCCTTTGAACGAGGTATGGTAGTAGGGGCCAGGCGCACCGGTTTGAGTGTGTCAAGAACTGCAACGCTGCTGGGTTTTTCATGCTCAACAGTTCCCTGTGTATATCAAGAATGGGGGGGGGGGGGCACTCTATTTTAGGAAGGTGTCCCTAATGTACATTACTACTTAAGAAAATGGTCTTCATACGATTGAAATGTTTTTTATTTGGCTTTTTTCACAGCCTTGGATATAGAACAATGCATTTTTGATAGTAAAATCAGCATGACTACTCACCACACCGAAAAGAATGGGTTTGACCGAGTGATAGTGAGAAGAGGCCTGCCATTCACCATCACTTTGCACCTAAAATCTGGGAGTCACTTCCAAGAAGGCGTCAGCACCTTCAGGTTCATAGCAGAGACAAGTACAGTACTGTGGACACAATATAAAGACCTCATTAGTCGGGGAATCCTTGCTTGAACATTCAGTGTTTTGACAGCAAGACTGTAACTATGAGTTTACAGGTATGTACTTTTAGGTGTCTCCTTTCTGCATTACGGTCCACTGATATGTCCTGAACACATCTGTCCTGTGTATCTTTCTACAGGGCTGTTGCCGAGAGAGGAGTTAGGCACCAAGGCTACCTTCAGCCTGACTGACTCTGCATCAAAGACAGGCTGGAGTGCATTCGCTACTACTCCCTCTGGGAATGTCATCTCAGTATCTGTGACCTCTCCTCCTGATGTCCCCATTGGACTGTACTTCTTGACTTTGGACCAGGGCCAGAAAGTCAAACTGTGGGAGTTTCTACTGCTGTTCAATCCATGGTGTGCCTGTAAATCACAATATTTTGTTACAAAGTGCTATACAGAAACCCAGCCTAAAACCCCAAACAGCAAGCAATGCAGATGTAGAAGCACGGTGGCTAGGAAAAACTCCCTAGAAAGGCAGGAACCTAGGAAGAAACCTAGAGAGGAACCAGATTCTGAGGGGTGGCCAGTCCTCTTCTGGCTGTGCCGGGTGGAGATTATAACAGTACATAGCCAGGATGTTCAAATGTTCATAGATGACCAACAGGGTCAAATAATAATAATCACAGTGGCTGTACTGTAGAAGGTGCAAAAGGTCAACACCTCAGGAGTAAATGTCAGCAGGTGTGGTAGAGAGAGAGAGTCGAAAACAGCAGTTCTGGGACAGGTAGCACTTCCGGTGAACAGGTCAGTGTTCCATAGCCGCAGGCAGAACAGTTGACACTGGAGCAGCAGCATGACCCGGTGGAGTGGGGACAGCAAGGAGTCAGGTAGTCCTGAGGTAGTCCTGAGTAGTCCGAGGCATGGTCCTAGGGCTCAGGTTCTCCGAGATAAGAGAGAAAGAGATAGAGAATTAGAGGGAGCATACTTCAATTCACACAGAATATAAGACAGGAGAAATACTCCAGATATAACAGACTGACCCTAGCCCCCCGACATAAACTATTGCAGCATAATTATTGGAGGCTGAGACAGGAGGGGTCGGGAGACACTATGGTCCCGTCTGACGATACCCCCGGACAGGATATAACCCCACCCACTTTGCCAAAGCACAGCCCCCACACCACTAGAGGGGTATCTTCAAACCACCAACTTACTACCCTGAGACAAGGCCGAATATAGCCCACGAAGATCTCCCCCACGGCACGAACCCGAGGTGGGGCGCCAACCCGGATGGCATGGAGGAGCACCAGTAAGCCAGTGACTCAGCCCCCATAATAGGGTTAGAGGCAGAGAATCCCAGTGGAGAGAGAGTGGAACCGGCCAGGCAGAGCAAGGATGGTTCGTCGCTCCAGTGCCTTTTCGTTCACCTTCACACCCCTGGGCCAGACAACACTCAATCATAGGACCTACTGAAGAGATGAGTCTTCAATAAAGACTTAAAGGTCGAGACCGAGTCTGTGTCTCTCACATGGATAGGCAGACCATTCCATAAAAATTGAGCTCTATAGGATAAAGCCCTGCCTCCAGCTGTTTGCTTAGAAATTCTCAATCAAATCAAATGTATTGGTCACATACACATGGTTAGCAGATGTTAATGCGAATGTAGCGAAATGCTTGTGCTTCTAGTTCCGACAGTGCAGTAATATCTAACAAGTAATCTAACAATTCCCCAACAACTACCTAATACACACAAATCTAAAGGGGTGAATGAGAATATGTACATATAAGTATATGGATAAGCGATGGCCGAGGGGCATAGGCAAGGTGCAGTAGATGGAATAAAATCAGTATATACATGTGATATGAGTAATGTAAGATATGTAAACATTATTAAAGTGGCATTATTTAAAGTGGCATTGTTTAAAGTGACTTGTGATCCATTTATTAGACACCATAGTACCCTCCAAACTCGTCATCAAGCTCGAGACCCTGGGTCTCGACCCCGCCCTGTGCAACTGGGTACTGGACTTCCTGAAGGGCCGCCCCCAGGTGGTGAGGGTAGGTAACAACATCTCCACCCCGCTGATCCTCAGCACTGGGGCCCCACAAGGGTGCGTTCTGAGCCCTCTCCTGTACTCCCTGTTCCCCCACGACTGAGTGGCCATGCACGCCTCCAACTCAATCATCAAGTTTGTGGACGACACTACAGTGGTAGGCTTGATTACCAACAACGACGAGACGGCCTACAGGGAGGAGGTGAGGGCCCTTGGAGTGTGGTGTCAGGAAAATAACCTCACACTCAACATCAACAAAACAAAGGAGATGATTGTGGACTTCAGGAAACAGCAGAGGGAGCACCCCCTATCCACATCGATGGGACAGTAGTGGAGAGGGTAGTAAGTTTTAAGTTCCTCGGCGTACACATCACGGACAAACTGAATTGGTCCACCCACACAGACAGCGTCGTGAAGAAGGCGCAACCTCAGGACGCTGAAGAAATTCTGCTTGTCACCAAAAGCACTCACAAACTTCTACACATAAACAATCGAGAGCATCCTGTCGGGCTGTATCACCGCCTGGTACGGCAACTGCTCCGCCCACAACCGTAAGGCTCTCCAGAGGGTAGTGAGGTCTGCACAACGCATCACCGGGGGCAAACTGCCTGCCTTCCAGGACACCTACACCACCCGATGTCACAGGAAGGCCATAAAAATCATCAAGGACAACAACCACCCGAGCCACTGCCTGTTCACCCCGCTATCATCCAGAAGGCGAGGTCAGTACAGGTGCATCAAAGCTGGGACCGAGAGACTGAAAAACAGCTTCTATCTCAAGGCAATCAGACTGTTAAACAGCCACCACTAACATTGAGTGACTGCTGCCAACACACTGACTCCAGCCACTTTAATAATGGGAATTGATGGAAAGTTATGTAAAATATATCACTAGCCACTTTAAACAATGCTACTTAATATAATGTTTACATACCCTACTTACTCATCTCATATGTATATGTATATACTGTACTCTATATCATCTACTGCATCTTTATGTAATACATGTATCACTAGCCACTTTAAACTATGCCACTTTGTTTACATACCCTACATTACTCATCTCATATGTATATACTGTACTCGATACCATCTACTGCATCTTGCCTATGCCGTTCTGTACCATCACTCATTCATATATCTTTATGTACATATTCTTTATCCCTTTACACTTGTGTGTATAAGGTAGTAGTTTTGGAATTGTTAGGTTAGATTACTCGTTGGTTATTACTGCATTGTCGGATCTAGAAGCACAAGCATTTCGCTACACTCGCATTAACATCTGCTAACCATGTGTATGTGACAAATACATTTGATTTGATTTGATTTGTTTCCTACCTTCACCAGCTGAGGACAACCTGTCAGAAAGTCCAGGACCCGTTGCACAGAGCGGGGTTAAGACCCAGGGCCTCCAGCTTGATGATGAGCTTGGAGGGCACTATGGTGTTGAATGCTGAGCTGTAGTCAATGAACAGCATTCCTACATAGTTATTATTTTTGTCCAGATGGGATAGGGCAGTGTGCAGTGTGATGGCGATTGCCGGTAAAGTGGCGCCGATATGATACTTGACTAACCTCTCAAAGCACTTCATGATGACAGAAGTAAATGCTACAGGACGGTAGTCCCTTATTGGGTACAGGAACAATGGTAGCCATCTTGAAGCATGTGAGGACAATAAACTGGGATAGGGATTGAATATGTCCGTAAATACACCAGCCAGCTGGTCTGTGCATGCTCTGAGCCCCCCCCCCCCCCTATTTGATAGATTCCCCCGCTCCCACTACCTCGGGCTTCCGGTAGGGAGACCTGAGGTCCACCTACCCCCGCCTCTTCCCCATCTCGTACTTCTGAGTGGGAGATCTTCCCAGGCAGTAGCCTGCCTAGCTCACAAACTAGGATCAGGGCAACCACTCTGACAAAGTTAATTGACCCACAGTCCCACACGCCGGAGAAATACGCAGATTTAATGAGGAACTCGTAACTTGTTTTCTAATGCTCATGATCTTTTCATCAAAGAAGTTCATGAATTTATCATTACTGAGCTGACTACACTGACTGTGCTAGTGGCAGACTCCACTAAGCTGGCAGGCTGGCTAACAGCCTGCTGCCTGGCCTGCACCCTATCTCATTGTGGAGCTATGAGATGGTACCAAGTAAAAGTGTTTACTTTGCACCATCTGTCGCCATCATTAGACCAAGGAGCTGTGTAATGAATATGATCTGTAACCCAGATGTCTATTTTTCTTGGCTACAGAGGATGCAGTTTACATGGAGGAAGAGAGAGACAGGTAGGAGTATGTGTTATCCCAGGCTCGTCTCATCTACAAATTTACAACGAAACAAATCAAAGCCTCCCCGTGGATGTTTTGCTAGGTACAGGAGGTTGGTGGCACCAACCTGTAATTGGGGAGGACTGGCTCGTGGCAATGACTGGAGCGGAATCACTTGAATGGTATCAAATACATGGTTCCATGTGTTTGATGCCATTCAATTTGCTCCGTTCCAGGCATTATTATGAGCCGTCCTCCCCTCAACAGCTTTCTGTGGCACACATGGTGCTTCCATCGAAGAGTGTTATGTGATAGATACAATAAATGCTGCACACATCATGGGGAATCAGAATGACGTACATTAGAAGACAAGCCATAGCAATCTTCCTATCATCCCTGTGTCCTGGTTCTCACTCTGCAGTTTGAGCATGGGATGCTGGATGTGTTCTCCTGGATAATGTCAGATGCCGATGCAGACTGTTCTGGAAGGAGAATGTGAGTTTATGTGAGTCAGTACCATGGTAGGTGTGAGCACTAAAGTACAAAGATTTGTATAAAATCTGTATATTAGGAAAAGGGAAAGGAGGATACCTAGTCATAGGCATCAATGACTGTGTAGCAGTGGTCAGAGTGCTGATAACAGCTTAGCTTCCTCCGCTGTCCGACTGCCCCATACCCAGATGAATCTGGTAATGAATAATGTAGCTCTTGAGAATGTAGAGGAGACTAAACTTCTTGGTGTTGCCTTCATGGTCAATGCATATTGATTCTGTTGTTGGAAAGATGGAGAGAAGTCTGTCTGTGATAAAGAACATTTTAAACATCACATTCAACCAAACAAGTCCCGCAGGCTGTGGTTTTTATCACATCTTGACTATTGCCTGGTTATATGGTCAGGAGCTGCGCCAACAGACCGAGGAAAGCTCCGGTTGGCTCAGAACAGAGCAGCACGTCTTGCCCTTCACTGTACACAGAGGGCTAATATCAACAGCATCCATGTCAGTCTTTCCTGGCTCAAAGTAGTAGAGAATTGACTGCATCATCTCTTGTAAAAAACATAAATGTTTTGAAAATTCCAAATAGTTTGAATAATCAACTTACATACAGCTCTGACACACATACTTACCCCACCAGACATGGCACCAGGGGTCTCTTCAGTCCCCAAATCCAGAATGCACTCAAGGCAACTCACAGTATTGTACCGAGCGATGGTCACATGGAACACTTCCAACTCGGGTCACTCAAAACAAAGTGAGGTCACTCAAAACAAAGTGAGGCAACACCTCACGGAACAATGACTCTGACCTTGTACGACCTAAACAGTTGTGTGTACAGTATCTGCTGTACATGAATACGTTGTGTGTACAGTATATACTGTACCTGAATGTGTTGTGTGTACAGTATATGCTGTACCTGAATATGTTGTGTGTACAGTATATACTGTACCTGAATATGTTGTGTGTACAGTATATGCTGTACCTGAATATGTTGTGTGTACAGTATATGCTGTACCTGAATATGTTGTGTGTACAGTATATGCTGTACCTGAATATGTTGTGTGTACAGTATATGCTGTACATGAATATGTTGTGTGTACAGTATATGCTGTACATGAATATGTTGTGTGTACAGTATATGCTGTACATGAATATGTTGTATGTGTAACATTTTGTTGCCGGAGGTGATGGCTGCCCTTTTACAGGCTCCTAACAAATTGTGCTATTGTGTGTTTTTTTCATGTTATTTGTAACTTATTTTCTGCCACCGTCTCTTATGGCCAAAAATAGCTTCTGGACATCAGAACAGAGATTGCTCACCTTGTACTGGACAAAGATTTTTCTTTAACGAGTCGGACACGAAGGATTTTCATACACCGACCAAAATCCCTGTCATTCGTATGAAGAAGAGACAGAGATATAGGGGACACAGGCCGTGGTGCCTTATGTTTCACAGAGTCGTGGCTGAACGATGACATGGATAACATACATCTGGCTGGGTTTACGCTGCATCGGCAAGATAGAACAGCTGCCTCCGGTAAGACTGGGGTGGCGGTCTGTGTCTATATGTCAATAACAGCTGGTGCACAAAATCTAATATTAAGGTTTTGCCTGCCTGATGTAGAGTATCGCATGATAAGCTGTAGACCACACTATTTACCAAGAGAGTATATTTTTCATAGCTGTCTATTTACCACCACAAACCAAACCTGGCACTAAGACCATTCTCAACGAGTTGTATAAGGCCATAAGCCAATAAGAAAATGCTCATCCACAGGCTGCGCTCCTAGTGGGCGGGGACTTTAATGCAGGGAAACTTAAATCCGTTTTACCTCGTTTCTACCAGAATGTTACATGTGCAACCAGAGGAAGAAAAACTGTAGACCACCTTTAGTCCACACACAGAGTCACGTACAAAGCTCTCCTCGCCCTCCATTTGGCAAACCTGACCATAACTCAAAGACCTGGCAGTGTGGTGCCATGATAACAACCTCTCCCTCAATGTGAGCAAGACAAAGGAGATGATCGTGGACTACAGGAAAAGGAAGACCGAGCACGCCCCCATTCACATTGACGGGGCTGTAGCGGAGCAGGTTGAGAGTCTCAAGTTCCTTGGTGTCTACATCACCAACCAACTATCATGGTCCAAACATACCAAGACAGTTGTGAAGAGGGCACAACAAAACCTTTTCCCCCTCAGGAGACTGGAAAGATTTGGCATGGGTCCTCAGGTCCTCAAAAAGTTCTACAACTGCATCATCGAGAGCACTCTGACCAGTTGCATCACCGTCTAGACTGTAATCTGCACCTACTTGTAATATATTCACTGCCTTTATGGGTCAAGCGATATGAAGGTGTTGATGTGTGACTTAGTGCCTTCAGAAAGTATTCACACACCTTGACGTTTTACACATTTTGTTGTGTTACACCCTGAACTTAAAATCGATTCAATTTAGATGTTGTGTCACTGGCCTACACACAAAACCCCATAATGTCAAAGTGGAATGATGTTTTTAGCTATTTTTACAAGTTAATACAAAATTAAAAGCTGAAATGTCTTGAATCAGTAAGTATTCAACACTTTGTTATGGCCTAAATAAGTTCAGGAGTAAACATTTGCTTAACAAGTCACAATAAGTCGCATGGGCTCACTCTGTGTGCAATAATAGTGTTTAACATGATTTTTGAATGACTACCTCCTCTCTGTACCCCACACATACAATTATCTGTAAGGTCCCTCAGAATTTAAAACACAGATTCAATCACAAAGACCATGGAGGTTTTCCAATGCCTCACAAAGAAGGAATACAATTTGTAGATTGGTATAAATAAAATAAAAAGCACACATTTAATATCTCTTTGAGCATGGTGAAGTTATTCATTACACTTTGGAGGGTGTATCAATACACCCAGTCACTACAAAGATACAGGCATCCTTTCTAATTCAATTGCCGGAGACGAAGGAAACCGCTCAGGGATTTCACCATGAGGCCAATGGTGGCTAAAAAACAGTTTCAGAGTTTCAGAGTTTAACGTTTGTGATAGGGGAAAACTGAGAGGGGAAAACTGAGGATAGATCAACAACATTGTAGTTACTCCATAATACTAACCTAAATGACAGAGTACAGGATACAATTATTCCAAAACATGTATCCTTTTTTACAATAAGGCACTAAAGTCAAATTGAAAAAATGTTGGCAAATAAATTAACTTTATGTCCTATAATTATATTTGTGGCAAATCTAACACAACACATCACTGAGTACCACTCTTCATATTTCCAAACATGGTGGTAGCTGCATCATGTTATGGGTATGCTTGTCATCGGTAAGGACTAGAAATAGAGCTAAGCACAGGCAAAATCCTAGAGAAAAACCTGGTTCAGTCTGCTTTCCAACAGACACCGGGAGACGAATTCACCTTTCAGGAGTACAATAAGCTAAAACACAAGGCCAAATATACACTGGAGTGGCTTACCAAAATTACATTGAATGTGTTACAGTTTCGACTTAAAATCGACTTATAAACCTATGGCAAGACTTAAAAATAGCTGTCTAGCATTGATCAACAACCAATTTGACAGAGCTTTAAGAAATTTGAAAAGAATAATGTTGTACAATCCAGGTGCGCAAAGCTCTTAGACTCACCCAGAAAGACTCACAGCTGCAATTGTTGTCAAAGGTTATTATAACATGTATTGACTCAGGGGTGTGAATACTTATGCATTTGTGAGCGCTACTTTCAAAACTACTGGTTGAAATATACAAAACCTATATAACACATCGTTAATAGAGTGCCACAGTATGAGTCATAATACCTATAAAACCTAGCGGCCAAACAGGGAAATGGTTCCAATCGTTTTTCCACCATTCATTTTTCCCATAGGGGATTTCAGAATTTAAAAAAAAAAAAGGGCTGTGTTTTGTGTCGGCTTACCCTGGCGTGGGATTTTGATACCCTTGTAAATCTTCTCGGACAAAGTGACATTTATTTTAGTCAATAAGATTCTTGCTACATAAGCTTAACTTTCTGAACATTCGAGACGTGTAGTCCACTTGTCATTCCAATCTCCTTTGCATTAGCGTAGCCTCTTCTGTAGCCTGTCAACTATGTGTCTGTCTATCCCTGTTCTCTCCTCTCTGCACAGACCATACAAACGCTCCACACCGCGTGGCCGCGGCCACCCTAATCTGGTGGTCCCAGCGCGCACGACCCACGTGGAGTTCCAGGTCTCCGGTAGCCTCTGGAACTGCCGATCTGCGGCCAACAAGGCAGAGTTCATCTCAGCCTATGCCTCCCTCCAGTCCCTCGACTTCTTGGCACTGACGGAAACATGGATCACCACAGATAACACTGCTACTCCTACTGCTCTCTCTTCGTCCGCCCACGTGTTCTCGCACACCCCGAGAGCTTCTGGTCAGCGGGGTGGTGGCACCGGGATCCTCATCTCTCCCAAGTGGTCATTCTCTCTTTCTCCCCTTACCCATCTGTCTATCGCCTCCTTTGAATTCCATGCTGTCACAGTTACCAGCCCTTTCAAGCTTAACATCCTTATCATTTATCGCCCTCCAGGTTCCCTCGGAGAGTTCATCAATGAGCTTGATGCCTTGATAAGCTCCTTTCCTGAGGACGGCTCACCTCTCACAGTTCTGGGCGACTTTAACCTCCCCGTCTACCTTTGACTCATTCCTCTCTGCCTCCTTCTTTCCACTCCTCTCCTCTTTTGACCTCTCCCTCTCACCTTCCCCCCTACTCACAAGGCAGGCAATACGCTCGACCTCATCTTTACTAGATGCTGTTCTTCCACTAACCTCATTGCAACTCCCCTCCAAGTCTCCGACCACTACCTTGTATCCTTTTCCCTCTCGCTCTCATCCAACACTTCCCACACTGCCCCTACTCGGATGGTATCGCGCCGTCCCAACCTTCGCTCTCTCTCCCCGCTACTCTCTCCTCTTCCATCCTATCATCTCTTCCCTCTGCTCAAACCTTCTGCAACCTATCTCCTGATTCTGCCTCCTCAACCCTCCTCTCCTCCCTTTCTGCATCCTTTGACTCTCTATGTCCCCTATCCTCCAGGCGGGGTCCTCCCCCTCCCGCTCCGTGGCTCGACGACTCATTGCGAGCTCACAGAACAAGGCTCCGGGCAGCCGAGCGGAAATGGAGGAAAACTCGCCTCCCTGCGGACCTGGCATCCTTTCACTCCCTCCTCTCTACATTTTCCTCTTCTGTCTCTGCTGCTAAAGCCACTTTCTTCCACTCTAAATTCCAAGCATCTGCCTCTAACCCTAGGAAGCTCTTTGCCACCTTCTCCTCCCTCCTGAATCCCCCCCTCCTCCCTCTCTGCAGATGACTTCGTCAACCATTTTGAAAAGAAGGTCGACGACATCCGATCCTCGTTTGCTAAGTCAAACGACACCGCTGGTTCTGCTCACACTGCCCTACCCTGTGCTCTGACCTCTTTCTCCCTCTCTCTCCAGATGAAATCTCGCGTCTTGTGACGGCCGGCCGCCCAACAACCTGCCCGCTTGACCCTATCCCCTCCTCTCTTCTCCAGACCATTTCCGGAGACCTTCTCCCTTACCTCACCTCGCTCATCAACTCATCCCTGACCGCTGGCTACGTCCCTTCCGTCTTCAAGAGAGCGAGAGTTGCACCCCTTCTGAAAAAACCTACACTCGATCCCTCCGATGTCAACAACTACAGACCAGTATCCCTTCTTTCTTTTCTCTCCATAACTCTTGAACGTGACGTCCTTGGCCAGCTCTCCCGCTATCTCTCTCAGAATGACCTTCTTGATCCAAATCAGTCAGGTTTCAAGACTAGTCATTCAACTGAGACTGCTCTTCTCTGTATCACGGAGGCGCTCCGCACTGCTAAAGCTAACTCTCTCTCCTCTGCTCTCATCCTTCTAGACCTATCGGCTGCCTTCGATACTGTGAACCATCAGATCCTCCTCTCCACCCTCTCCGAGTTGGGCATCTCCGGCGCGGCCCTCGCTTGGATTGCGTCCTACCTGACAGGTCGCTCCTACCAGGTGGCGTGGCGAGAATCTGTCTCCTCACCACGCGCTCTCACCACTGGCGTCCCCCAGGGCTCTGTTCTAGGCCCTCTCCTATTCTCGCTATACACCAAGTCACTTGGCTCTGTCATAACCTCACATGGTCTCTCCTATCATTGCTATGCAGACGACACACAATTAATCTTCTCCTTTCCCCCTTCTGATGACCAGGTGGCGAATCGCATCTCTGCATGTCTGGCAGACATATCAGTGTGGATGACGGATCACCACCTCAAGCTGAACCTCGGCAAGACGGAGCTGCTCTTCCTCCCGGGAAGGACTGCCCGTTCCATGATCTCGCCATCACGGTTGACAACTCCATTGTGTCCTCCTCCCAGAGCGCTAAGAACCTTGGCGTGATCCTGGACAACACCCTGTCGTTCTCAACTAACATCAAGGCGGTGGCCCGTTCCTGTAGGTTCATGCTCTACAACATCCGCAGAGTACGACCCTGCCTCACACAGGAAGCGGCGCAGGTCCTAATCCAGGCACTTGTCATCTCCCGTCTGGATTACTGCAACTCGCTGTTGGCTGGGCTCCCTGCCTGTGCCATTAAACCCCTACAACTCATCCAGAACGCCGCAGCCCGTCTGGTGTTCAACCTTCCCAAGTTCTCTCACGTCACCCCGCTCCTCCGCTCCCTCCACTGGCTTCCAGTGAAGCTCGCATCCGCTACAAGACCATGGTGCTTGCCTACGGAGCTGTGAGGGGAACGGCACCTCAGTACCTCCAGGCTCTGATCAGGCCCTACACCCAAACAAGGGCACTGCGTTCATCCACCTCTGGCCTGCTCGCCTCCCTACCACTGAGGAAGTACAGTTCCCGCTCAGCCCAGTCAAAACTGTTCGCTGCTCTGGCCCCCCAATGGTGGAACAAACTCCCTCACGACGCCAGGACAGCGGAGTCAATCACCACCTTCCGGAGACACCTGAAACCCCACCTCTTTAAGGAATACCTAGGATAGGATAAAGTAATCCTTCTCACCCCCCCCTTAAAAGATTTAGATGCACTATTGTAAAGTGGCTGTTCCACTGGATGTCATAAGGTGAACGCACCAATTTGTAAGTCGCTCTGGATAAGAGCGTCTGCTAAATGACTTAAATGTAAATGTATTTATCAATGTTTGCCTGTACGCACTGCCAAATTCTCTAAAATGACTTTGAAGGCAGTTTATGGTAGAGAAATAAACATATCCTCTGGCAACAGTTCTGGTGGACAATCCTGCAGTCAGCATGCCAAATGCACTCAAAATTTGAGACATATGTGGTATTGTGTTGTGACAAAACTGCACATTTTAGTGTGGCCTTTTATTATCCTCAGCACAAGGTGCCCCTGGCTAATGACCATGCTGTTTAATCAGCTTTTTGATATGCCACACCTGTCAGGTGGATGGATTATCTTGGTAAAGGAGAAATGTTTACTAGCAGGGATGTAAACAAATTAGTGGACAACATTTTAAGAGAAATGTGCTTTTTGTGCATATGGAAAATTTCTGGGATCTTTTATTTCAGCTCATGAAACATGGGACCAACACTTTACATGTTGTATTTATATTGTTGTTCAGTATAGATATATATTTTCTTTTCGTGAACGCTGTGAAAGTCCATCGTCTTCATGGATGAGTGACGCCACCTGTCGGAAGACGCTGGTGAAAGTCGATAGATTCCAAACGTCCACCCCAAAACATGAACAGGTCCAGCGTATCAATGTCACATTACTCAGAGTATAAACCAGTCAGCACAGCTCTTTCCTAATGGTTCCATTTTATTTCTATCCATGGAATTATTTTATCAGTGAAATTACTGCTGCAGTAAAGCATCGGCAGAGAGAAATACATGCCACACAGGTCTACCATCTGTAGTAAAGCATCGGCAGAGAGAAATACATGCCACACAGGTCTACCATCTGTAGTAAAGCAACATTTCCATGGGCAGATGTCGTATTACTATTCTTCAACATGGGGAAACACTTATCTCTCAGGTCTGTGCACATAATCCAAACTAGTGACAGAACGAACCATGTTAACTTTCTGCTATTCTTCAAAAAAGTCTGAATAATGCTGAATAAGTAGTGGCCGGGCCCAGTCCTGAAAAGCCTCTTAGTTTGACATTTGTACCAAGTGATACAATCATCTGTGACAAAGGATGACATCAGCAGAGCTCAGCAAAGACAGTGAGCATCTCAATCTGCCCCAAGTTTGCTCAAATAACTTCAATCAGTCACTTGTCTGAGGGCTAAACTATTTCACAATGGATTGAGAAACACCACTACATGGATGAAATGTTATTGACCGATGATTGGCCACTCAGTGCTATGTATGACAAACCTGAAGGTAAGGATATTGTTGTGTGTTGAACTGGAATTACAGAGAATGGTAAATAATGACAACCTACATGGAAAAACAGGCCCCTCCCTACATACACCCTAACAAAAATCACCTGAAATTTCATCAACATTAAAAAGCAACCAACTTAAAGCCGTTAAAATAAATGTGATGTGTCTCTTCACAAAGCTGTCACAACGATCTAGTGCAGGGGTGTCAAACTCATTCCATGGAGGGTTTTTACTTTCCCCTAAGACACAGAAACAAGGTGAGTGGATTTCTTTACTAATTAGTGACCTTATTTCATCAATCAAGTACAAGGGAGGAGTGAAAACCCACAGACAGTTGACCCTCCGTGGAATAAGTTTGACACGTGATCTAGTGCGTGTGCGAGCCACCATCTCACCATATGAACACAAAAATGGGGATTGGCTAATGACTCAACATTTCTCTTCAACACAGAATCAGTTAGCTAGTGTTTGACTGGCGTTCAGAATAAAAATGTAAAGGAGATTTGTCCAAGCTGGTGGAACGGAATCTTCAACAACCATCGTCTCTCCCACCAGGGATGTCCCCAAGCTTACAATGTCCCTCTCAGTCTCTCCCTAGGGTTCAGTAGCTAGTGAGCGGGTTCGACAGGGAGTGTGTGCCCTGGCGAGAGGCAGGGTGTGACAGGGAGCAGGAAGCTCAGTCGGTGGAGAACAGGTCTCCAGCAGAGGGTAGAGGGGCCAGGCCTCCCGTCACATTGGGCAGCAGAGAGAGGTCAGGCAGGCTCTGGATGTGAGACTTGAGCTCCTTGCGCACCTGCGTGACTCGTGCCAGCTTCTGTTTGTACTCCTGCAATACAAAGAACAGTACCCATGTCAGACGATACAGTTCCGGTGGGTCCACTTTCTACTTCTTTTAAACAATCCCAAGTGACTCACAAAGCTGCTCTAGTTGGATAATGGGAAAATATACACTACCATTCAAAAGTTTGGGGTCACTTAGAAATATCACATTTTCACATTTTGTCCATAAAAATAACATTAAATAACATTAAATAAATTGTGTAGACATTGGTAATGACTATTGTAGCTGGAAACGGCATTTAAAAAAAATCAAAATAATTTTTTTATTTTTTTTATTAACATAGGCCCATTATCAGCAACCATCACTCCTGTGTTCCAATGGCACGTCGTGTTAGCTAATCCAAGTTTATCATTTTAAAAAGGCTAGTTGATCATTAGAAAACCCTTTTGCAATTATGTTTGCACAGCTGAAAACTGTTGTTCTGATTAAAGAAGCAATAAAACTGGCCTTCTTTAGACTAGATTAGCTAACACGTGTCATTGGAACAAAGGAGCGATGGTTGCTGATAATGGGCCTCTGTACGCCTATGTAAATATTCAATTTTTATGGACAAAATGTGCTTTTCTTTCAAAAACAAGGACATTTCTAAGTGACCCCAAACTTTTGAATGGTAGTGTACATTTTTCACATTCTAATTGCTTGTTTGTAACAGACAAGCAAAACAATGATTTTGATGGTTTAGACTTGCTTCTAGTTTCTTCTCCCTCTCTGTGAGGGCTTCCTTCTGGCTACCGATGTACTCTGTCAGCATGCGCGCCAGCTGCCTCCTGTCCTCCAGCTCAGCAGCCAGACGTCCGTTATACTCAGCCAGCAGTAGACAGGCCTCATCCACTGTCTTGGACAGTTTATCAGCTGCCTCTTTATCTATAGGGACCGGGTGAGTCAAGTCAAATAAGGTGGAGTTTTTACTTAGGCATAATATTGAAACAATTGAATAGAAACGGCATTAAGTTTGAGAACTCAATCCCTTAGGCCTACAATACACATTGAGGTTGGAGAAAGGTAGGGGTCAAGTTTCCTTGTGCTTCAGGTACCATGAAGGCTTCCTTACCTGTGATCTTCTCCAGCAGGGACACATCCTGCACCTCCTGTGGCAGAGAGGCAATCTTCTGGCGCACCGCAGCATCACCCGAGGCTGCATTCTCCAGGTCCTGCAGGGCTTTGACCAGCTCCTCCGTCTGAGGGGAGAGGGAGGAAATGAGAGAAGGGTATGTGAAAGCTCTGGCCAACAACATCCAATTTTCAAGCTTGACCATTTTTCTAAACAACAATTCACAACCAGAGCACAAACTAAAAGCTAGAATCTTCCAAATCAATAGTCCATGGGACAACCTTTGTATCACTGACACCTAGAGGAGAGTTGGGAGATAACTTCAGCTGGTGTGAAAAGCTGTCACAAATTGCAGTGTAATAGACAAAGTACTGGTGAGTGAGCTAAAGGCTTATGGAGTTGTGTTTGTTCAGCCTACCAGCTGTGGCCCTGAGAAGTCTGAATTCTGTGGGGACATGTTGCCCCTGTAGTCATCTTCTTCCTCTTCCTCCGGCTCTTGGATCATCTTCTGATAGGTCCGTTTAGGGGCCTTCTTCTCCTCTGCAAAAGATACCACAGATTTAGAAAGAAAACATCCATATTCACAAAAACAACAAATTGAACATGCATGTTTCTTGGAAATTCTGACATCCAAAATGCCTACATAGGAAACAAGCCATCACCAGTAACTAACTTAGTAAAGCTGAACTGCTCCGTCAGTGGAGACCCAGGGGACTCTGACTGTACCTGTGGGTTGGTGTTGGGGGCTGTTTGAGTCTTCGATAGCGAGCTTCAGCTGCTGGATGAACTCTGCCTTGTAGAGGCTGCGCTCCTGCCAGATAGTGAGCAGCCTGTCGATGGGCCTTCTACAGCCATCATCTGCCTCTCTGAAGGAGGGAGAGAAAGAGACAGAGATTCATCATGAAATTCAACTCTTCTTCGCCGAGCAACTCAATAACTTATTTGATCCTCTTTGTTCTTGTCTTGTTATGCTGCTGTAGAAGATAGTAGCAGTGTAATCCATTTACCAATGTTTTGAAGCAGGTTAATGTCTAACCAGGGCCTAAAATTAACACCAACAGGTACATTTTGGCATTGTAAAATATTGTGTTCTATAGCTTGCAAACAAATGGTACTCTAGGTGACAACATAGGGCTGTTTTTTCCAACACAATGACTGTTTTCCTTAAGACATTAAGTCTGCTTGATGTTTTGTTTCCTTTGCTTCTTTACTTCCTAGTATCACGATATTGGTATCGTGACAACATTAATTAGCCATATACTATAAATCCCTGAGGTGACTTGATGCTATTATAAACTGCTTACCAACATAAATAGAACAGTAAACACGTATTTTTGCATCATACCCGTGGTATAGTGTCGGATACACACATGGCTGAAATGCTGTTGAAGCTAATCAGCATTCAGTACCCTAGCTCTCAAAAACTAGGCGACATTCTGCTTTCTCCCTACAGTTTTCAGCCATTATCTTTGCCCACGACTAACTCATGTGAACTACAATCCCGACGCTATGCTTTAACGTTTCGTAACACCAATAATCATTGCTTGCGATACGGCTTTCGAAACATATGGTCCTTATCTTTCATCAGGGAGAAAGAATCCTTTAAAAAAATAATTTAAAAAAGGTACACTTACTGTAGCAGTTTTTCACAGATCCATACAGCTATGGGTTCCTTCATCCGATGACACTACACTTCCGAATTACTCTCACAAACAGGTGTTCGGAGCATGCCATGTATCTAATTGTATGTAAACTTTATTTAACGAGGCAAGTCAGTTAAGAACAAATTCTTATTGACAATGACGGCCTACACCAGCCAATCCCAGACGACGCTGGGGCAATTGTGCGCTGTCCTATGGACTCCCAATCACGGCCGGTTGTGATACAGCCTGAATTCAAACCAGGGTGTCTATAGTGATGCCTCAAGCACTGAGATGCAGTGTCTTAGACCGCTGCGCCACTCGGGAGCCCCTAATTAGCACAGGTGCTCCCCTCATCTTCCATAAACAAGCCCTGTAACATGGAGATATGGCCATGTGAGAACACTAATCCTATCAAGGTGTGTATCAATTTAACCTTTTGATTTTTGAAACATTCTAGCTGATATGAAAGTCCTTGTGCTTCCAAAACCGTACCGCACGCGATGGGTGTTAATGTTCAAATTGAGCGTAGGGGCTCTTACCAAAACTCCCCTGTACAGAAGATGCCTTCTTCTAATGACTTATGTGTAATGTAACTGAGAGTCCTGATCAAGGGCTACAAGTACCCAAACTACCCAGTTTACAATAAAACATGTGCAGGTTTGTGATGCAGGCCTATTTCAGTGCTAGACAAGTTTAGCCCTGAAACGGTATCATACCAGACCACATACCTTGCAACATGAGAGCAAGCGTCAACAAGGACTGTCTCAAAGTCTTTGGCGAACTCTGGACCTTTCTTCTTGCTGTTTTGAATCACGTCATTGGCAAGATACAGGAAAGTCAACTTCCTGCTGCTTTTTGCTGAAAGACAAATACAGAACGTAGACCGGGTAAATATGGTTTGGCATACTTCGTGTGACATCAACGTTTCAGTGTGTAAATAGCAGTTAAAGAATGCTGTCGAGGTGGCGACGTTCATAAGTTCTCTCACCTTTCTTCAGTTCTCTGTGCCATACTTTGACGATGAGCGGCGAGTGTTTGCGATGATGAATGATCCACAGAGACAGCGTCTGTACGCTTTGCTGAGAGTTGCTGAGCTCCGAAAGCTTCTTCTCCAACGCAGACTCAGAAAAAGAAGACATGATGTGCCCAGAAAGTACTCTTTGGTGTACCGTTACACACCCCACAACTTTTTGAGGTTAACTGAGGAAACCAACAATGTCCACAAAAACAAAGTTCCCGCCAGTTAAACACGCAACCTGCTGCATAAAACTGTCTAGCTACTCGTTAGTAGCTAATCGTCTGTCTATGCTTCTCTTCGCTAACAGGATAGCTACGAACCCGTGTAAAATATACATGCGCATTTACATTGATAAGTGTGTAAGCTTGTTTACCTAGCGAGACAACTATAATAGCTATCTGTTTACAAATGGCCAACTAGAAAGTCCTAGATAGGTAGCCTAGCAAGCTAGCTAATCTATCCACTTGCTTTGTTTACTAGCTAGCTACTACGATGCTAGATGTAAGTTACTTACCAATACATCTATTTATAATTGAGTAATGTGCCGTTTGAATACATGTAGCTGTTACTTTGAAACGTACGTTTATTCGTTAGCTACAGTACTAGTATAGTAGCTAGTTAACTAGCATTCTAGAAACCACCACAGCTCTCTGGCTCGCTTCAAAGATGGCCGCTTGACCTTTCACCCGACACACAGGGTTCAAAGTCTGTTCAAAACCCTTTGTGAATCTTGTGAAATTAGATCATGACTAGAAACATTATTCAAACGACTTAAAATGACATGCAAAGTTGCTAGCTAGATCAACCGACGTCGGTCAAGACTATGCTATTATGTTATTGACTATACGTTTGTTTATGTGTAACTCTGTTGTTGTTTTTGTCGTACTGCTTTGCTTTATCTTGACCAGGTCGCAGTTGTAAATGAGAACTTGTTCTCAACTGGCCTACCTGGTTAAATACATGTGAAATAAAAAAAATATTTAAAAAAAGACAAGTACAGTATCATCAGCAAAAATGTTGCGCTAGCTACCTTACTGTTAGTAAGTTAGCGTAGCCAAAGAGTATCTCAGGCTACTCGCTTAGCTACCTGGGCGAAGTGAACTTTGATCTGAAAACCGTTGCAGTATCTTTCTTTTAAAGTATGAAGTGCACCAAAGCTCGCTAACAAGCATGGGAAGCATACACAACTGTATGCGTCGCAGAATAGTGACGTACTACAGGAATAGTGATGCTTGTGTGACGGACAGCAGGGACCATCAGTGGCTAGGACAGCTAGCCTGTCTTCATTTAGTTTCAGTGCTGTATCTCGAAATGAGTTCGTCTCAGATGTCCGTCACTAAATATATACTAGCAAAGGTAAGCTTATTTGAATCTTGAATCTTACTTTGTTAGGTTGTTCTAGCTTTGTCATTTAAGCATTCCATTAGCTAACTAGGATAGCTCGATACTGTATATCTGGCTAACTAGCTTTAACAATGATGGTAACTAGCTTTAGCAAGGGTGGTCAGGCAAAGTTCTGCTTTGGGTGATTAGCAACAGACCAAATTTGACTTATAAAATGAACGTTTTAGGTAACAAAGATATACCTCTAAGCTATTATCCTGATAAAATTAATTTGCTAGAGTGCATTGAGCAGGCATACTGCTGAACAGCATCCTACTACTTTCCTAAAGAGTCAATGGTAGCTATGATTCTAATATCTTACTTTTCTGATTGACGACCCAAAGCTTGCTTTTGCTTACCTCCTTCCAGCCTGTGTGCTTCTGGCTCGTGAGCCCACGGTGGGCAATGTGGAGCACACAGCTGAGGCATGCAAATGATAGTCCTGCAGCTGCTGCAGGGTTCCATGTCCTTTTCGCTCTCTGCTTCGCCCTCAAAAACCCTGGCCCCAAGCGGGATGGCTTGGTCCAGGCTGTGGCCGAGGCCATGGGCTACGTCCTGGAGAACACCTGTGTACGGAGCTGGGAGAAGCTGAGGGATCTCCTTTCTGAGCTTCTGCCTTTGCTCCCCCATGGACCCAAGGAAGCCAGCACCCGTCTCATAAGTGCTGAAAGCTGCAGTACTGTGGTACATGGATGCTCTGCTGCATGCAGCCTACCGTGACGTGGTCTTCAAGCTGTTTGAGCCCGCCATGCTGCCTGGCCTTGTGGCCGCTATCTCTCTGCTGCTTGCCCTGGGAGAGCAGGAGAAGTCCCTCGCTGCACTGAAATGCCTGCAGGCCCTGACCCTCCAGTGTGACTGTTCTCTGGACCATGTGTCAGTGGGTCAGTAAGAGAGGCATATCCTAGGCAACACCGTGGCTTCTTTCTTACCTTGGATCGCTGTGAGCCATGTGATCACTGGGAATATTAGGCATGGACATGCTGTTATTGTTAGGGCAATAAAGGTGTGGTTCAAGACAGTGGGACTGGTGATGGCTGACGGCCAGCTACAGAACAACAGGGCTGGGAAGATACAGCCCTGGGAGCTGGGGAGAGTAGGGGAGCTAGTAGTGCAGAGGACTCGGGACTGGGTGAGAAACACCCCTGGGAGGCTAGCCTTACTGTTAATTTTTTAAATAATATCCTGCACCTCAGCTCATCAGCACTGGAGAGTGAGGCTTGACATGGTCAAATTCTCAGACCACCAGCGGGTGTCCAAGGTCCTGATACAGGTGTTGGAGTTGAACGTGATGGATGTCCGCATCGTGGAGGAGAGGAACTCTTTGGTTACCATGGAGACATGGCCCCACGGGGCACATGCTCAGAAGAAACATTTCCTCTACTTCAGAGACCAAAGGATCTTCTCCATTCACAAGGATATATGCAGGATGTTAGGTTACTATGGAAATGTGTATCTCCTAGGGGATCACTTTATGGATCTGTACAAGGAGTCGTCGGTCTACAGGAAGCAGGCTGCCATGGTGATGAATGAGATGGTCACAGGGACAGCGAGCATCGGGGTGGCAGGGGGCACGGACAAGCAGCATTGGATTCCATCATAGAGGAGTAAACCAGCCTGAGCCACTGGCACCAGTCAACCCTTATTAGTGAGGAGTCTGACAGAGGGGCACATGAGCAGCTAAGTCAGTCTAGTCTCCTCTCCATTTCTAATGGGGTTGAAGGGAAAAGGAATCCCCTCCAGTTGGTCCTAGTAGTCCACAAGAGCTCCACAATCCACGAGCTGAACAGCAGCATCTGGCAGATATGCATCCAGTTGGAAGGAATAGGCGGCTTCACCCAGGCCTTGGGGATGGACTTCCATCTAATTCTGATGACATCACTATACCCGGTTCTGGAGAAGGCCGGGGATGAGACTCTGTTGATCAGCCAGGCAGCACTGAATGCCATGTGGGACATTAACCAGGCCTGTGGATACTCCTCCCTGAAGGATCTGATCAATGAGAACTCTGGCTACCTGCTGAACAATGTGTCTCTGAACCTCCAGAGGCTGGGCGTCCACCCCCAGGGTCCTCACCGTCATGTTTAGCCACTCCAACCCCAGCCTGCTGCCTCTGGTGGGGGACATCGTCCAGGATGTGTTTCTGGCTCTGGACATGAGTTACGACAAGATGTCCCCTCTGTTCTGCACTGTGCTGCACTCACTTATGAAGGCTCTAGGTGAAGTTTCCATATCCACGTAAATGTTTTCCCTAGTTTATAACATTGTTATCACCATGTTATGCAATACTTTTTAATAGGAGAACTCAGAGGAAATTGAAATACAGGACAGAAAATGACAGCCTTTAGCTATAACACAGCCTAAGTAACACAATCTTAATAATGTTTCTTTTCAACCACAGAGAGATGGTTCCTCTCTAGTGTTGGGGGAACCAGTGAGAATAAAGGAACCAAGAAGGCGTGGTGTGAGCAGGACCAGCTGAATGTGCACCGGTTTCTCCTGGACTACCACAAACAGAAAGATCTGGTAGAGCAGTGCACAGAGCACCCAGGTTAGTTGGGGCTCTCTCTTTCTGGCTGCCACACTATTCCCCTGGGAGATCATTTGTCACACTGATGCACAACATTAATGCTATGCTTGGTGAAGCTTCTTAGTACTACTGTGCCATGTCAGACCTGAATAAGTTTCACTCATGCTGTTTTCCTCACAGCTGGGTCCCAAGTCAATGCACAGCTTTTTAGGGATCGGCAGATTTTGTGTGGTGTACTTCTCCCAGTTCAAGTCGTGTTTCACAAATGTCTATTGAAAGCTGTTCTACAGAAATCAGAATCCATCAGTGTTATGACTCGCTACGTTCCTTGCACTGCATTGAAGTGTTCTGTGGTTATTATTTCAGTGATCCCACCTCCGGTGGATTTTGAAGAAGACATTGATGGTCCTGATGTGAAAGCTGAACTCCCAGCCCACATCGCCAAAGAAGCCATGGAACGCTGCATTCACCTGCCCACCGACCACCTGCCCACCGACCACCGACTCAGCCTCAACATACAGTTGTAGAATGTTTAGCACTCAAACATAAGGAGCTTGAAAACTGAAAATGCAACTAGTTTTGCCACCACATGTTGCTGTGTGTTTAGTGACACCAGAGCAGTTGGTCCCCATGTCCCAGGCTCTGTAGAGCTGACCCCTTGTGTGTATTGCAGGTCGTGGATGTGCTGGAGCTGTGTGTCTGTGTGCTGATTGAGAAGGAGAATGAACTGCTCCCCATAGCTCACCGCTGCTGGCCTGACCTCCTGCTCCGACTCACTGCTGATGATCCGTTAGTTGCCCTCCAAGCCTTCAGGGTATCTCACTACTTCCACCACTCTGGCTACTAGTACACTACTATTTAACTCAGTGGAATAATTATAATTTCATGATTGTTTATATAGTTTAATAATTGATGACACCTGTGTGTCCAGAGGTCACCAACACACTCTCACTTCTTTATTTTGGGTCATACCCAGCTCTTTTTTTCATAATTGTATTGTGAATGTTAAAACTATTTTAACTCAGCAAAAAAATAAACATAATCTCACTGTCAACTGTGTTTATTTTCAGCAAACTTAACATGTGTAAATATTTTTATGAACATAACAAGATTTAACAACTGAGACATAAACTGAACAAGTTCCACAAACATGTGACTAACAGAAATTGAATAATGTGTCCCTGATCAAAGGGGGGTCAAAATCAAAAGTAACAGTATCTGGTGTGGCCACCAGCTGCTTTAAGTACTGCAGTGCATCTCCTCATGGACTGCACCAGATTTGCCAGTTCTTGCTGTGAGATGTTACCCCACTCTTCCACCAAGGCACCTGCAAGTTCCTGGACATTTCTGTGGGGAATGGCCCTAGCCCTCACCTTCCGATCCAACAGGTCCCAGACGTGCTCAATGGGATTGAGATCCGGGCTCTTTGCTGACCATGGCAGAACACTGACATTCCTGCCTTGCAGAAAATCACGCACAGAACGAGCAGTATGGCTGGTGGCATTGTCATGCTGGAGGGTAATGTCAGGATGAGCCTGCAGGAAGGGTACCACATGAGGGAGGAGGATGTCTTCCTTGTAACGCACAGCGTTGATATTGCCTGCAATGACACCAAGCTCAGTCCGACGATGCTGTGACATGCCGCCCCAGACCATGACGGACCCTCCACCTCCAAATCAATCCTGCTCCAGAGTACAGGCCTCGGTGTAACGCTCATTCCTTCGACGATAAACGCGAATCCGACCATCACCCCTGGTGAGACAAAACCGCAACTCGTCAGTGAAGAGCACCTTTTTCCAGTCCTGTCTGGTTCAGCGACGGTGGGTTTGTGCCCATAGACAACCTTGTTGGTGTCTGGTGAGGACCTGCCTTACAATTGGCCTACAAGCCCTTTGTCCAGCCTCTCTCAGTCTATTGGGGACAGTCTGAGCACTGATGGAAGGATTGTGTGTTCCTGGTGTAACTCAGGCAGTTGTTGTTGCCATCCTGTACCTGTCCCGCAGGTGTGATGTACCGATCCTATGCAGGTGTTGTTACACGTGGTCTGCCAATGTGAGGATGATCAGCTGTCCGTCCTGTCTCCCTGTAGCGCTATCTTAGGCGTCTCACAGTACAGACATTGCAATTTATTGCCCTGGCCACATCTGCAGTCCTCATGCCACCTTGCAGCATGCCTAAGGCACATTCACACAGATGAGCAGGGACCCTGGTCATCTTTCTTTTGGTGTTTTTCAGAGTCAGTAGAAAGGCCTCTTTAGTGTCCTAAGTTTTCATAACTGACCTTAATTGCCTACCATCTGTAAGCTGTTGGTGTCTTACCCACCGTTCCACAGGTGCATGTTCATTAATTGTTTATGGTTCATTGAACAAGCATGGGAGACAGTGTTTAAACCCTTTACAATGAAGAGCTGTGACGTTATTTGGATTTTTACGAATTATCTTTGAAAGAGAGAAATGTCTCTTTTTCAGGAACAATTTTTCTGCTGAGTTTAGCTTTTTGGCCACTAGGTGTCAATCTTGAACTGTTTTTGAATTACAAAGTGTGTGTCCGATAGACTGCATTGAATGGTGTATGTGCATGTAAATGTCCCCAACAGAGCTCCTAAGTGAAAAAGACATCGCTGCTGCCTTAGTCAAGGGAAATGGAGACACACACAAGGCAGAGCCACCATGATACCCACTGGTTTTCAACAGTAGATCGGTTTGGATACACTTCAACTAGCTGAGTCGATACATGGTCTTCCTTGGTGCTTGAAGATGCTGCCTATTTCCTCATCAGCCCCAGAGGAATACAGCTGGGTAGGCTGAAGTTGAGACATCGAGAGACAGAGGCTGCAGAAGCAGTACAAGAACACACTGGTAAACATCGGCTCCACCTCACCGCTGAAACGTCTCCAGAAAGGCAATTACTAGCCAGGCCACAGAGAAAGATATTCTCCTAATGTGATATGCTTTTAGCTTTATTTACCCCATAGAGAAACTCCTGGGCTGGACTCTCCCTCAGTATTTCACTGTGTTTCCCTCCTGTTTCCACACGAGACAGAAGGGATAGGGATACAGGATCAAATTAATGCTGAAATAATCCCATTTACCTTTTGAAATATGCACCAATGTATTCAGGCTTGTTTTTCAACCATGTGGGTTGAATTGCCAAATAAGCAAAGCGTTGCTAAAGACCTTGAGGAAGATGCGATAATACTTATTTTGAAATGATGTTTGAATGGTGGCCCAGTTAGGAGCTTAGGGAATATGTGTCTGTGGGGTGGGGGGGGCTACTACTACAAAGTGATGAAGTTGCCATGACTATGAAAGGTACTGAGAGGGGGGAGTGGATGTGTGAAATCTAGGGATGGAGACAGGCTGCTGTGAAATTCCCAGGGGATTTCAGCAGTTTCTCCTCAACACACTCCATTCCCCCCCCCCTGTTTTGTTTTCCTTCTTTCTTTCCCTCGGTTTTCCTTCTGATTTAAGTGTTGTATTTCCAGGGGACTCAGACCTGGATGCTGTAACGGAAGCCTGCCTGCCCTACCTCGGCTGCAGACAGCCACCCAAACTGCAAGAGACATGTCTCAGGTATACGTGTAAAGCAATAATACATCTAGAAGTACAATATATTACAAGGCCTTGTCATACACTATATATACAAAAATATGTGGACACACCCTCAAATGTGTGGATTTGACTATGTCAAGTCATCAAATGCTGACAGGTGTATAAAGTTGAGCACACAGCCATGCAATCTCCATAGACAAACATTGGCAGTAGAATGGCCTTATTGAAGGGCACAGTGACTTTCATAGGATGCCATCTTTCCAACAAGTCAGTTTGTCAAATGTATGCCCAGCTAGAGCTTCCCCAGTCAACTGTAAGTGCTGTTATTGTGAAGTAGAAACATATTGGAGCAACAACGGCTCAGCCACACAAGGTCACAGAACAGGAGTGCTGAAGTGCCTAGCGTGTAAAAATCATCTGTCCTCGGGTTGCAACACTCAATGCAGAATTCCAAACTGCCTCTTGAAGCAATGTCAGCACAAGAACTGTTCATCGGAAGCTTCATGAAATGGGTTTCCATGACCTAGCAGCCGCACACAAGTCTAAGATCACCATGCGCAATGCCAAGCATTGGCCTGAGTGGTGTAAAGCTCACTGCCATTGGACTCTGGAGCAGTGAAATAGCGTTCTCTGGAGTGATGAATCACACTTCACCATCTGGCAGGCCGAAGGACAAATCTTATGGCGGATGCCAGGAGAACACTACCTGCCCCAATGCGTAGTGCCAACTGTAAAGTTTGGTGGAGGAGGAATAATGGTCTGGGGCTATTTTTCATGGTTCGGCTAGGCCCCTTAGTTCCAGTGAAGGGAAATCTTAACGCTACAGCATACAATGATATTCTATATGATTCTGTGTGGCTTTTTGCGGCTGAATGGAAGCAAGTCCCCGCAAATGTTCCAATATCTAGTGGGAAGCCTTCCCAGAAGAGTGGAGGCTGTTATAGAAGCAACGTGGGGACCAACTCCATATTAATTCCCATGATTTTGGAATGAGATGTTCGATGAGCAGGTGTCAACATACTTTTGGTCGTGTATTTTAATACATCATACATTGTGGTTCAGTTTATGACCTTATTATCAGCTTTCTATTATAATTTTATTCAGTTAAATGTATCAATGTGCTATTCTGTGCCGTGTCTTCCGGCACCTGATTTGAGGTGGACCCTGATGCCTTTTGATTGACTCTGAACGTTCTCTACTATCCCTGCTCCTACACCCCACCCTGACCTGCAGCCTGTGGAGCTGAGTGGGATGGGCCTTAAGAAGACCGAGTACACAGACAACATCCTGAAACTCTTGGGAGGATTTTGGGTTACCTCTGGACACACAGCCAGCAGCAATAGAGATCCAGTGATCTGCACCAATAAACAGTTCCCCAGTCATCCACCCGACTGTCCCCAGGCGGAGGAAGGAACACTACACTGACGACAGCCACAGCACAGCACAGCGTGTCCTAGTCTTCCCCAACCTCTTTTCAACATCCTATAGTTTAACAGTGACTTTGAAACACATGTTAAGTGCTGATTCTGTGCAAGTGGTGTGTTGGGTAAAGGTGTACATATTCCAATGTGCTCACAAGGGATGGACTAAAGGCCAGTATTTTGAATGTTAAAGTAGTAATTAATAGTCTTTATTATAATAGATTTTTTTTTAATGCCTGACCTTCATTGTAACTGCTTAGCCTTTTATACAAGTAGATATAGCAATCAATGTCAATTTTGACCTTTTCCACCATAAGTAGAATGACAGAGCTTTCATTTTTCCTTCCATTCCAGCTTCAAATTCACATCTTGGTTCCATTCCTCTAATAACCAGACGTCATGGTCATTCCACACAAACCTCCCATTGATTCACACAGAATAGATCTGCTACTTGCTGCACAAATGCCTGATTGAAAGTTGTAGCATGATTTTGAATACAACTTGAACTCCCCTGAGGGTTCAAGTGTAGGTTACAGCCCGGGCTTGTTTGTCAAGTCTTGTTTAGACTGAGGGGTCTGGAAGAATCTCTGTGACATCATAATGAATGTGCGTGCCGGGGAAATGGGAACAGGGTTGCCACGTGTTTTGCGTTGGCGAGGGAGCACTTTATCTCCTCCGTACTTTGCTATTTATCCTGCTGAAAATAGCGTCATTACTCATCAACCATGGAGGGCCTGTCTGGCAGCCCATAAAAACACAGCCAGGGATAGGATAATGCGCTATCCCCAAAACCAGGCTTTTTATTCTGTTAATCATCAAATCATCTGACACAAGCATGGCTTGACTGATTAGGCAGGCACTGCTTGGCACACCAATGGATAGATAATACAGTTCTGAGAAAATGACATACTGTAAGACCGAATGTGTTGATTGTTGCTCAGGATACATGGGCGTGAGGAAGGAGACTGGTGAGAAAATGACATACTGTAAGACCGAATGTGTTGATTGTTGCTCAGGCTACATGGGCGTGAGGAAGGAGACTGGCGAGAGAATGTGCGACTGCCTTATGAGGTAACTGTGATGGAGTATTCTGAATTTTAATAATACAAATCAGTGTGTGTTCACATATGAATGATAGCAAGGTCAGACGTCGACTTTTCAGGAATGTAATACAAAC
This sequence comes from Oncorhynchus nerka, assembly GCF_034236695.1. NCBI lineage: Eukaryota > Metazoa > Chordata > Actinopteri > Salmoniformes > Salmonidae > Oncorhynchus > Oncorhynchus nerka. The sequence goes on along the minus strand of NC_088402.1, from coordinate 69,627,607 downwards.
ATTTTCGATCTATCATCGTCTCAAGGGCTTACATATTACAGGTACTGAATTATTAAATATATTCTGAAGGCTGATCACATTCAAGTCACAATAGATAGGTTCATGTACACTTTATTTAATTTGATGAAGGCATAAATTTAGTGCGAGACCAACATCCTAGAAGACATTCTAAAATGTACAACATTTTTACAATGATTTCTTACAAAACATCAAAGCAAAGGTTAGAGCAAGAAACAATTCCATTATCCATCAGGTCTTTCTCACAGCCACATTATCTGTTGGGAAAGCACAAAACACAATGAACAGGTTTTACTTTATAAACATTGGTTTCCATCCAGCTCTGGTTGGATGGAAATCTGGATTTACCATGGAGAAACAGCGAATGAACTGCTCAGAAAACAAACCCAAATGAATAAAGCAACAAGTAACCCTTCCAGCTTATACGTCCTCTTAGATGATTGAAAAAGTTAGTAAGAAAACATGTTAAACATGCACTCTTTATCATTATATACAGTAACATGTACAGTGTAGACAATCTAGAGCAGGGATGGGCAACTGGCAGATCAAACCCAAAACAATGTATTGAAATAAATAGGAACTCATTTGGGGGAATTGACTGTTGAGAGTTAGGTTGTGCATCAGCCGTCTTTATCTTATGTCAGTCACTGAAACTCACTCAATTAGCTACACATTTTTAGATTAGTTTATGAGTCTAGCCAGCAATCTAAACATAGTAATCATGGCCCCACCATCAATTATTTTTTTTGTCACTCTCACTCAGATACATTAACATGACATAAGTCAGAACACAATGTGTAGAATTGCAGGAAATTAGCTTAAACACGGCTAATATGTCTCCACCCCATGGCTAAATAAGTAAAATTGCAGGAAAGTAACTAAAACAAACCAAAAATTCTCTCCATTGTTAAAAGTGGGGGATGCTAAAATGTTTTGCTCGCAGGGTGGGGGGCCCCCCAACAAAATGTAGCTTAGGGTGAAAAACACGGGCCGGCTCTGACTGCATGTGTGGGTATGGATGTGGGTGCGCACACTGTGGGCCACTCAGGATGAGTTCAGATTTTTTGTGGCCCCCATCCCCATCAAAGTTGCCCACCCCTGATCTAGAGGGTTGTGGTAAAGAGAAGGGGTGGGAGAGAGTTTGGCCTGGGAGAGGACTTGGGATGTTTTTGATGGGACAGTGTGAGGGCAGAGGTCAGAGATATAGGACTGAGGTGGCACTGAGATATAGTCCCTTTGTGTCTGGAGCAGTGGTAGGGGTGGGTGAGCAATCAGCTGGGATGAATCAGAGGTCTGGGTACATAGCGCTGCGGCCCTCCGGGACTGGAACTACCCACCCGGGGTGTGGGGCTGAGGTCAGACCAAACAGGCAGAGGAGGCTATGGGTGAGCTGTGAGGTGTAGAGGACAGCTGTCAGTACAGTCAGTAGCGCTGCCAGTCTCCGCAGACCTCTTCCTCAGCTCCTTGCCAGTGCTTGTTGGTTTGTGGTGGCTGTGGTGGGCTGCTGGCGAGTGCTTGCCATGCTCCGGCTGGTGCCTGCTGCTCGCCAGTCCCTTGGTGTCCTGGGGTTGAACGTTTTCTCCATGGTGGCGCAGCTTCGGGTTCTGGTTTCTCTCTGACTCCACCTGCAGGTAGGCCCTCACCTTGTGGTGGCGGGCGTTGCTGTCGGTGTCGCTGAAGTCGATCACGCGGCACTCGTATGTGCCCTCGTCAGACGGCTTCACGCTGGACAGACAAAGCTTGTGGGAGATGTTGCTCCCGGCAACCTTCACTACCTGCAAAACAGACCAACAAAATGATATTTCATTGGTCGACATCCAAGAGTTAAATTATACATTTTGGTCCATGACTATATACCCTATCTATTACAAACAAAAACTAGAACTCCTCGCATCATGATAACTCAACCCTAATTTGTCCTCCAGCTGAATTTCTCATTCAGATCTGAAAATACTGTCTGTATCTGTTGTTATTCAATTTGCTCCAAAAAACAATAAACTTCCTTGTGCATCTCCACCATCACCCCCCTGCATCCGCTGTGTGTGTGGATGAGCCAGGCTGACTGGTCCGGATGAGGCTGGCAGACAGCTCTGTAATGAAATGCTGGCTGCGTTACCACAGATGCGCCACAGTGCAACACTTACAGAGCAGCTGCCCCTGCCTCCCCAAGCCCTGTACTGCTGGCAGCCCCACCGAGCCCAGTAGAGTCCAGCCACCCGGCCCCTGCGCTCAATAAAGCTGTCTAGCAACCAAACAGATTGAGTGGGCATGTGAGGAGGCATGTACACACACACACTCAGAACAATGTCCTATTATAGGCGCCAGTCCCTTTGTTTCCATGTTGCAGACAGCTGTTCCATTTGCTCCCTTGAACAAATGAGGAGATACTGTGCCCTGCATGCTGTACATACAGAACATGCCTTTACTGGGTAAGGATGTAATAGTTCAGTGGCTTATAAAAGGCTGTGAAAAATATATTTTATGGTGTCAGATCTTAGATAACACAACGTGATCACATGCTGTGGGAATGTCATTGGTTGTGACGCACCAGGATATAAATCCAGTTGTCTTTATTTAGCTTCCAACCATTCAGGTAGTGTACCCAAGGCTGATGATTTGTCTGTGGCTGTCTATCTCTATTATCAGTCCAGAGTCCTATAGGCTTACAGAGAAAATTAGTAAAAGTATTCATCCCCCTTGGCATTGTTCCTATTTTGCTGTATTAAAACCTGTAATTTAAATGTATTTTTATTTGGATTTCATGTAATGGACAGACACAAAATAGTCCAAATTGGTCAAATGAAATTTAAAACATAACTTGTTTCAAAAATTCTAAAAAAATAATTCTAAAAACCCCCTTTGCTATGAAGCCCATAAATAAGTTCTGGTGCAACCAATTACCTTCAGAAGTCACATAATTAGTTAAATAATGTCCTGTATGCAATCTAAGTGTCACATGATCTCAGTATATATACACCTGTTCCGAAAGGCCCCAGAATCTGCAACACCACTAAGCAAGGGGGACCATGAAGACCAAGGAGCTCTCCAAACAGGTCAGGGACAAAGTTCTGGAGAAGTACAGATCAGGGTTGGGTTATAAAAAAATATCCAAAACTTTGAACATCCCACGGAGCACCAAAAAATCCATTATTAAAAAATTGAAAGAATATGGCACCACAACAAACCTGCCAAGAGAGGGCCGCCCACCAAAACTCATGGACCAGGCAAGGAGGGCATTAATCAGAGAGGCAACAGAGACCAAAGATAACCCCGAAGGAGCTGCAAAGATCCACAGCGGAGATCTGTCTATGGGACCACTTTAAGCTGCACACTCCACAGAGCTGGGCTTTACGGAAGAGTGGCCAGAAAAAAAGCCATTGCTTAAAAACAAACATAAGCAAACACGTTTGGTGTTCACTAAAAGGCATGTGGGAGACTCCCCAAACATATGGAAGAAGGTACTCTGGTCAGATTAGACAAACATTTTGCTTTTTGGCCATCAAGAAAAACGCTATGACTGGCGCAAACCTAACACCTCTCATCACCCCGAGAACATCATTATGGTGGTGGCAGCATCCTGCTGTGGGGATGTTTTTCAGCAGCAGGGACTGGGAAACTGGTCAGAATTGAAGGAATGATGGATGGCGCTAAATACATGGAAATTCTTGAGGGAAACCTTGTTTCAGTCTTCCAGAGATTTGAGACTGGGACAGAGATTCACCTTCCAGCAGGACAATGACCCTAAGCATACTGCTAAAGCAACACTCGAGTGGTTTAAATGTCTTGGAATGGCCTAGACCTCGATCCAATTGAGAATCTGTGGTATGACTTAAAGATTTCTGTATACCAGCGGAACCCATCCAACTTGAAGGAGCTGGAGCAGTTTTGCCTTGAAGAATGGGCAAAAATCCCAGTGGCTAGATGTGCCAAGCTTATAGAGACATACAGCTGCAAGTCTCTTGGGGTAATTGCTGCAAAAGGTGTCTCTACAAAGTATTGACTTTGGGGGGTGAATAGATATGCACGCTCAAAGTTTTCAGTTTTTTTGTCTTATTTCTTGTTTGTTTCAAATAAAAAATATTTAGCATCTTCAAAGTGGTAGGCATGTTGTGTAAATCAATTGTTGTGTAAATCAATTGATACAACTTGGGGGGGGGGGGGGGTGTTGTAAGGCAACAAAATAGGAAAAATGCCAAGGGGGTGAATACATTCGCAAACCACTGTAGGCCTGCATGGTTTAGTATAATCTCATAGCATCAATAGAACATGAAAATACTTAAACTCTTAAGGCCATATACAAGGTGCCGAAAAGCTGATTGGTGTTTTCAGTCTGGTTGATGCCATTAGCTATACTTGTGGGGAAACATGAAAGGCTGGTATGCATCCATGTCTGCTGGAACCGATGACTCTGGGCTGGAACTCACGACACCGTTTTACCAGCTGAGCGATGGCCCAGTGGCATCCTCTTCCACACCACAGCTGGTGGTTTCATTATAGTTAGTCAGCAGCAGCTAGCCAGCCAATAGGGAATTGAACCAGGGAGGAAACATCAGATCAGAGATAGGCTTAATCTTTTCCTGGAGACAATGGAGTAGAGGGAGAACCTGGTTTATACTCCTCCACACACAGCAAGATGAATAGCTGCTGTTCGAGCACAGAACTAGCTGTTAACAAATCATTACCCTCAGTCAGCCTGGTGGCAACAAGGAACTACGCCACGCCAGATGAGCTATCAAAAGATCCGTTGATCCTCTCTAATCATTCTTCAGCAGGGAGCACGCAGTCTCTCTTTTTAAATTAAGACAGCAGATCGCACTTGTAAAGACAGCACTTGTAAAGTTTGGCCCATTCATGCTTTACTGAGAGAAGAAAAGACGACCTTACTGCACTGTAGCCTCTGTTTCCTATAGATCTGAAACACACAACTGTAGCAGAAGCAAGTGTACTGACAATCAGCTTCCAAGAAATTGCTATATTTTTTGATGACTTTTTAAAATTTTGTTTGATATTTTATTTAGGGAGTAGATCAGCTTTAATATTGCAGATAGATTGTGGCTTCCATCAATGTAATTGTCTGCATATTTTCCAATCCCCCATATATATATATATTTTGTAAATACATATATACAGTTGAAGTCGGAAGTTTACATACTCGTTTTTCAATCACTCCACAAATGTCTTGTTAACAAACTATACTTTTGGCAAGACAGTTAGGACATCTTCTTAGTGCATGACAAGTCATTTTTCCTACAGACAGATTATTTCTCATATAATTCACTGTATCACATTTCCAGTGGGTCAGAAGTTTACATACACTAAGTTGACTGTGCATTTAAACAGCTTGAAAAATTCCAGAAAATTATGTTATGGCTTTAGAAGCTTCTGATTGGCTAATTTACATCATTTGAATCAATTGGAGGTGTACCTATGGATGTATTTCAAGGCCTACCTTCAAACTCAGTGCCTCTTTGCTTGACATCATGGGAAAATCAAAAGAAATCAGCCAAGACCTCAGAAGAAAATGGTATACCT